>NC_069501.1:1134841708-1135441708 GCF_027579735.1 Bombina bombina | reverse complement strand
CAATCCGATTGGCTGAACCAATCATCCAATCAGATTGAACTTGAATCTGATTGGCTGATTCAATCAGCCAATCAGATTTTTCTACCTTAATTCTGATTGGCTGATAGAATCCTATCAGCCAATCGGAATTCGACGGACGCCATCTTGGATGACGTCATTTAACGGTACCTTATTCGTCGTTCAGTCGTCGGCCGGGATGGATGCTCCGCGTCGGAGGAGCGACGAATGAAGATTGAAGATGCCGTTTGATGGAAGATGCTGCCGGATAGAAGAAGACTTTGCTGCCGCTTGGATAAAGACATCGCCCGGATCGGATGAGCAGTTCGGCCCGGTGTGGTGAAGACAAGGTAGGGAGATTTTCAGGGGGGTAGTGTTAGGTTTATTTAAGGGGGGTTTGGGTTAGATTAGGGGTATGTGGGTGGTGGGTTGTAATGTTGGGGGTGGTATTGTGGGGGTTTTTTTCAGGCAAAAGAGCAGTTTTCTTTGGAGCATGCCCCCACAAAAGGCCCTTTTAAGGGCTGGTAAGGTAAAAGAGCTTTGAACTTTTTTTAATTTAGAATAGGGTAGGGAATTTTTTTTATTTTGGGGGGCCTTATTATTTTATTAGGGGGCTTAGAATAGGTGTAATTATTTTTGTAATTTAGTTTAGTTTAGTTTAATTGTATTTTTAGATAGATATTTGTAGTTTATTTAATTTATTGATAGTGTAGGTGTATTTGTAACTTAGGTTAGGATTTATTTTACAGGTAATTGGGTAATTATTTTAACTAGGTAGCTATTAAATAGTTAATAACTATTTAATAGCTATTATACCTAGTTAAAATAATTAACAATTTACCTGTAAAATAAATATAAACCCTAACATAGCTACAATGTAATTATTAATTATATTGTAGCTATCTTAGGGTTTATTTTATAGGTAAGTATTTAGTTTTAAATAGGAATATTTTAATTAATAATATTAATATTAGATTTATTTTAATAAGAGTTTAGTTAGGATGTTAGAGTTAGATAGGGTTATTATACTTAATATATATATATATATAATATAATAACGATATTAACTATATTAACCCTAATATAATTAGGGTTAATATAGTTAATATATATAATATAATAATTATATTAACTATAGTAACCCTAATATAATTAGGGTTAATATAGTTAATATAGCTGGCGGCGGTGTAGGGGGATTAGATTAGGGGTTAATACATTTATTATAGGTGGCCGCGGTGTAGGGGGATGTAGATTGTAGGCAAAAGATCAGTTTACTTTGTGACAAAGCCCCGCCAAAAGCCCTTTTAAGGGCTGGCAAAAGAACTGTATTCTTTGGGGCATGCCCCGCAAAAAGCCCTTTTAAGGGCTGGTAAAAGAGCTGTTACTTTGGGGCAATGCCATGCAAAAAGCCCTTTTCAGGGCTATTTGTAGGGTTAGACTTAGGTTTAGTGGTAGGGATAGTTTAGTATTTTAGGGGTTAAATAATTTAATATAGATGGCGGCGGGGTAGGGGGATTAGATTAGGGGTTAATAATTTTAAAATAGATAGCGGTGGGGTAGGGGCTCACTTTAGGGGTTAGGTAAGGTAGATGGCGGCGGTGTTAGGGGCTCACTTTAGGGGGTTATAGATTTAATATAGCTGGCGGCGGTTTAGGGGTTAATAACTTTATTAGGTAGCGGCGGGCTCCGGGTGCGGCGGTTTAGGGGTTAATACATATTTTATTGTTAGGATAGTGAGGGGGGATAGCGGATAGAGGGTTAGACGTGTCGGGCTATGTTAGGGATGCGTGTAAGACAGTGCGGGTGATTTAGACTTTAGACAGGTTTTGTAGGCGCCGGCAGTTTCTAACGTGCCGTAAGTCACTGGCGACGCCAGAAATTTGTACTTGCGCAGATTTCTGGACATTGCTGGTTTGTCAGACTTACGGCACTTTAGCATCTGACGGCGCCGTATATGGGATAGCTCGAGTTGCGAGCTGAAACTGCGGGCGACGCGGGTTCCCTCGCTTGCGCCGCAAACTACACCGTTTATCGGATCGTGCCCTAGATTTTTCTTTGCAGAAATGTTTTGTAGATGATCCATTTATATCGCCCATACAGGTTTGTTTTAAAAAAAAAATGTATAGTTTTGCTTATTTTTAAATAATATTGTGCTGATTTTCAGACTCCTAGCCAAGCCCCAAAGTTTTAGGAGAATACCGATGTATACCTACTCCTGCTTGCTGCAGTTTGTGTAAAGAGTCTTTTCATATGAAGAGGAAGGGCGAGTGGGGGTCTGCTTTTTTTGCTATTGAAGCACTTGCAGTGTGTGTTCTAGCTAATCTTTTTAACTGAGCTAAACTTCTAAGCAAGTTTTTAAACAGTTTTATAATAGATTTTTATATCAGTATCTGTGCATATTAATCGTTATAGTAGTGTCTATTACATGCAATAGCACTTAGTCTGACAAATTTCAAAGCTATGTCTATTTCCACTCCCCCTGTATTATGTGACAGCCATCAGCCTATCACAAATGCATATACGTACCATGTGACAGCCATCAGCCTATCACAAATGCATATACGTATATTCTGTGAATTGTTGCACATGCTCAGTAGGAGCTGGTGACTCAAAAAGTGTATATAAAAAAAGACTGCAGATTTTGTTAATGGTAGTAGATTGAAAAGTTGTTTAAAACTGCATGTTCTATCTGTAAATTCTGAAAGTTTAATTTTGACTTGAGTATCCCTTTAAGTATTGCACCCATAATTGCCATCTAAACAGTGGTTTGTTTTCAAACTACATAATACCTCCTCCATGTTTAACACTTAATCATAATGTGTACACACGTTTATGTAGTAGTCTCCAACATGATGTTAGCTCAGTGTACTATTTTCAGTAACAGTATTCTGGGTTACCCATGTTTCAGGGTGTGCATATGGTAACACTATTCCCTATTCCTGTTCCCTTCTGCACACCCTGCAGCATGTATAAGTCATGTGTCTATAAAAACATGGACGAGGTGTCAACCCTAGTCACACTCCAGCAATCATTGTCAACTATGCTAAAGATATAAATCCAGTTAAAGTGACCATTGTCCTTTCTTGTGATGACACCATAATTACATGTTGTATAGGCATGTGCACATGGTAGATGTTAATATGCGATTGTTCTAAGTAGTTTTCCAAAACATTAATGGTTGTCACCATTTTAAATAATTAGTCTGTTTTAATTGAAAAAGCATGTTCTTATCCCCTCAATTAATGATGTCACAGCCAAAACAGGCCTTTAAGCACGTAAGGGGTGTAGCGCAAACACTGTATCATAGAAAATCCCCTCTCGAAAATATAAGCTAGCCCATTAACGGTGCAAGGAAGCGATATTTCTACTTTCAACTTGTAAGCCCACTCCAAAACACCATGCGCAAAGTTCGTGACAGAAAAATCTCATCAGCACAATTTACAGCTTTGTGTAAATGCTATTTTATGCTCCAACTGTAATCTAACCCTATGATTTTATTACATTAAAATACCACAATTTGACATTTAATATTCAGATGTTTACATTCAATTTTTAGAAACATTCAAATCATAGAACAAATGTCAATGATGTTATTTAGTCTTCTGTTGGAATGTAAACAACATATTATAAATATTATTCAAACCATCCCTTATTGAACCAAAAACAAATCTTTAAAAAAATATATATGGATAATTTGAATCTGTGGGTGTTGAAGCTCAAAATTTGACCCACCTCTTTAATAATAAATAGTATACACAATTAGAATTATTATTTATCTTATTTTTCCTTCAATAGGGGAAATGATAGTATAGTTATCAGTATAATAATTGTTATAATGTGGGATCATATGACCCTTATATAACCTACTATCACATTTACTCATGCCCTGCTGCATGAACCCAAGTGTGATATTTTACACTTCATTTAACCTAACTTCCTGTACTGGATTAATCCTATAGCAATACACACTGAAATTAAATTCTCTGCCAGATAAAAAACAGTTACACATTGTTGTCTCACAAATGACAACTACTATATAATAATATTATTAATTGTCCATTTTAGTATGACTTTTTCTTTTTAATTGGTAAATATAAAATGCTCAACGTTAAACTGTGATTCTCAAATATCAAGTAAGTAGCCTCCAATAAAAATGCATTATGATCTAGAATTGTGTTGGCATTCTTTAGTGTTGTTGGGGCTCTAAAAACATTTCACCAATAACTTCCATGCCTGGTCAGGTGACTGCTTAAACCTTGTGATTAAGACTACCAATTAACTGTGTGCTTGAAGGTGTTCTTGTAATAGATACTTATACAAGCAACTTGCACTGTTACTTTGTTACTCTTATGTCATCTACTTTGTACTGATCTCCTCTATGTTTAATCCCATATCCTCACAATCTACAGGGAGTGCAGAATTATTAGGCAAATGAGTATTTTGACCACATCATCCTCTTTATGCATGTTGTCTTACTCCAAGCTGTATAGGCTCGAAAGCCTACTACCAATTAAGCATATTAGGTGATGTGCATCTCTGTAATGAGAAGGGGTGTGGTCTAATGACATCAACACCCTATATCAGGTGTGCATAATTATTAGACAACTTCCTTTCCTTTGGCAAAATGGGTCAAAAGAAGGACTTGACAGGCTCAGAAAAGTCAAAAATAGTGAGATATCTTGCAGAGGGATGCAGCACTCTTAAAATTGCAAAGCTTCTGAAGCGTGATCATCGAACAATAAAGCGTTTCATTCAAAATAGTCAACAGGGTCGCAAGAAGCGTATGGAAAAACCAAGGTGCAAAATAACTGCCCATGAACTGAGAAAAGTCAAGCGTGCAGCTGCCAAGATGCCACTTGCCACCAGTTTGGCCATATTTCAGAGCTGCAACATCACTGGAGTGCCCAAAAGCACAAGGTGTGCAATACTCAGAGACATGGCCAAGGTAAGAAAGGCTGAAAGACGACCACCACTGAACAAGACACACAAGCTGAAACGTCAAGACTGGGCCAAGAAATATCTCAAGACTGATTTTTCTAAGGTTTTATGGACTGATGAATTGAGAGTCTTGATGGGCCAGATGGATGGGCCCGTGGCTGGATTGGTAAAGGGCAGAGAGCTCCAGTCCGACTCAGACGCCAGCAAGGTGGAGGTGGAGTACTGGTTTGGGCTGGTATCATCAAAGATGAGCTTGTGGGGCCTTTTCGGGTTGAAGATGGAGTCAAGCTCAACTCCCAGTCCTACTGCCAGTTTCTGGAAGACACCTTCTTCAAGCAGTGGTACAGGAAGAAGTCTGCATCCTTCAAGAAAAGCATGATTTTCATGCAGGACAATGCTCCATCACACGAGTCCAAGTACTCCACAGCGTGGCTGGCAAGAAAGGGTATAAAAGAAGAAAATCTAATGACATGGCCTCCTTGTTCACCTGATCTGAACCCCATTGAGAACCTGTGGTCCATCATCAAATGTGAGATTTACAAGGAGGGAAAACAGTACACGTCTCTGAACAGTGTCTGGGAGGCTGTGGTTGCTGCTGCACGCAATGTTGATGGTGAACAGATCAAAACACTGACAGAATCCATGGATGGCAGGCTTTTGAGTGTCCTTGCAAAGAAAGGTGGCTATATTGGTCACTGATTTGTTTTTGTTTTGTTTTTGAATGTCAGAAATGTATATTTGTGAATGTTGAGATGTTATATTGGTTTCACTGGTAAAAATAAATAATTGAAATGGGTATATATTTGTTTTTTGTTAAGTTGCCTAATAATTATGCACAGTAATAGTCACCTGCACACACAGATATCCCCCTAAAATAGCTAAAACTAAAAACAAACTAAAAACTACTTCCAAAACTATTCAGCTTTGATATTAATGAGTTTTTTGGGTTCATTGAGAACATGGTTGTTGTTCAATAATAAAATGAATCCTCAAAAATACAACTTGCCTAATAATTCTGCACTCCCTGTAGGTTATCATGCAGTCTTTGAGGAAGTGCCAAGCCCTGATGAGGGCATGCAAGATACATGTTAGATTGTCAGTCCTGTTGTCTTCTTTTTCATGCTTTACTTATAGAAATAAAAGCAAATCTCTGGTTTCTATTAAATTGTTATATTTTAGGTATAACTGTTATAAAAATTGACCAGTGGTTTCAGGGAGCTGTAGGGAGATGTAGTTTCATGGCAGCTGCAGTTGGTCTTGTCTGTTCTGCTGAGTTGACTGCTGTAACTTTTATGCATTGGTTTATGTAGATACTAAAGATCTGATTTTGGAGTTAGACTTGGACTGATTTGTTGAAACAACATTTGGGCAAAAAGCCTCTGAATCCACCTACATAACTTCTTCAAAGTCCAGGTGAGCCTCTCATTACTTTTATGTTTTGGAATTGGATGTTTTGATAACTACAAACTTATAATTAATGATTCAGAGGTTGACTCTCTGTGGTGACTAATTGCTGCAAATTCTGACAACTGTAACAGCTGTATAACTACATCTCCCAGCATGCACTGTTCCAATTTTAACAGTTATAAATAAAACATAACATACATGAAGCATATTGTTTGTATGTGTTCACTTAAATTATAATCATGTTATGCCTGCTTTGATAAATACTCCCTTTACAGTCTGCTTTGACTTTATCCCCTTCATTGTATTAATCAAATGCTATCCTAACTGCATTCATCTTATTACCAAGAGTAGCCTCCACTATAATGAATGCTAACATTAAAATCTCTTAGCAAGTATATCCTTCCTATCTTAACTACAAATTATCCCTTAACTATTACACCTCCAACTGCATCTAAATCTACTTTTCAATGTGTGTCACTAATTTGTTTCAATAATTAATTTACATTTAAATAAATATAAAAAGTTGTTTGGAGTTCATATCTATATGAAGATCACACTGTCACCCTAACTGCTTAATTAATTATTGTTTTGGGATGTTAGCCATTAAAATTAATCTAATGATAATGGCCTGGATACCAATAAATACATTTTCTCAAATTCCCATGTGGAAACATTCAAAGGAAACATGAGGCATATTTTGCTTGTGTGACGGATACTCCGGCTACCTCGACTGGGTAGCTCCGCCAAACGGATCCTGCTTCCTCCCTGCCGACTACAGCTATGTAGCTGGCAAGTGACCACAGCAGGTAGCCACCCCTGATGCCCGACAGCACCAATACTGAGGGTCCCACCCTGTGGCAGACTCCAGCTACCCAGACTAGGTAGCTCTGCCTGAGGGTCTTTCCTCTGCCTGGAACAGGCTGCTATGTAGCTCAGGAAAGTGATTGTAGCAGGAACCCACCCAAATAACTAGACAGACTAGCATTCAGGTGAAACAAGAACTGATTTTATTGTACAACATACACTCCTTTTATACACACAGCTCATCTTGATAAAACAGGGAGACAATGCCAAAGTTTTCCCGCCATTCCCGCCCTTCCAGACTGACCGGCGCCTCCATAGCAACCATAGTCTCACAGAATCCCAGGACACAGTGGTGACGGTTTTGGGGTGATCCCGGGGAAGCAGCAGCACTTACAGGGTATCATTTGAAAGCACTCGGTCCCCAGATGCTGCAGTCCAAAACGTGGCGTGATTTGTTATTGGGGACCAGAGATACATCCCGTTGAAGTTATGGGGATAGGGGTGTCCAAAACCCCCGGTTCCCAAAGCAGCTCCCCTCCAGTAATTCTCCCACCTCTTGTCCTCCCTAGGGGCTACTAATCCACAAAAGAGTGGAGCTCTGGGGCACATGGTTGCTGGAGCAACCAGGGGTAAAGTTAGCGGGTGTTCTGCTGTCCTGTGGCCGACCGGGAGTTCCAGGAGCCCGGACAGCCTGAGAGGGGTTAGGCGGGTGAGTTCCAGGAGCCCAGCCACCCTAGGAGGGTTTCCAGGTCATAGACCAGCTCTTTTCTAAACAAGTTAGGAACACAAAACCATGCAACCAAAAGCTTCCAGAGATTGTGGTTGCTCTGAGGAGCCCAAAACCACTGAGAAACAACAAGGGTGAGGTTGTAGGGGGGTTGGGGGTAGCCTTAACCATCTGGTATCCATGACATCTCCCGCCTCCATTTCAGCGGACCCAGCTAGGCCCTTAACGGGTCGGCCTGGGGCTGTCCGACGGTGGCCCTACACTTCTCTCTCGGTTGCTGGGAGAGGTTATCCCATCTTTCCTGAGCTTGGGGCATCCTGGGGGGTTCCTGCTGATGTTTATACCATGCGCCCTGGGCGCAGGGATAGTCACATAAGGCAACGTCCCAAACAAGTTTTCCCTGCAAGTGCTTCTCTGTAAGGGGAGGGAGGACGACTACCTCCACTCCCGAAGGATGGATCTGCCGCTGGAGAGAGAGACCGACCGTCTCCTCTCCCAGAAAGGGGTTCTGTTTACAGGGAGGGAGCATGACTACCTTCACTCCCAGGGGATGGCTCTGCTGCTGGGGAGAGAGACCGACTGTCTCCTCTCCCGGCTCCTGGCTCTGCCACTGGGGAGAGAGACCGACTGTCTCCTCTCCCAGGAAGGGGTTCTGTTTACGGGGAGGGAGGATGACTACCTCCGCTCCCAAGGGATGGCTCTGCCACTGGGGAGAGAGGCCGACTGTCTCCTCTCCCGGCTCCTGGCTCTGCCACTGGGGAGAGTGACCGACTGTCTCCTCTCCCGGGAAAGGATTCTGTTTACGGGGAGGGAGGAGGACTACTTCCGCTCCCAGGGGATGGCTCTGCCGCTGGGAAGAAAGACCGACTATCTCCTCTCCCGGCTCCTGGCTCTGCCGCTTGGGAGAGAGACCGACTGTCTCCTCTCCAAGGAACATGTCTGCCTGCAAGGGCTTCTCTGTAAGGGGAGGGAGGACGACTACCTCCGCTCCCGAAGGATGGATCTGCCGTGGGGAGAAAGACCAACTGTCTCCTCTCCCAGGAAGGGGTTCTGCTTACAGGGAAGGAGGATGACTACCTCCACTCCCAGGGGATGGCTCTGCCGCTGGGGAGAGAGACCAACTGTCTCCTCTCCCTGTACCTGGCTTTGCCACTGGGGAGAGAGACCAACTGTCTCCTCTCCCGGGAAGGGGTTCTGCTGCTAGGGAGAGTTATGGACATCCATCTCTCCCTGCAAGGGGTTCTCTGTAAGCGGAGGGAAGATGACTACCTCCACTCCCAGGGGATGGCTCTGCTGCTGGGAAGAGAGACCAATTGTCTCCTCTCCCGCCTCCTAGCTCTGCCGCTGGGGAGAGAGACCGACTGTCTCCTCTCCCAGGAAGGGGTTCTACTTACGGGGAGGGAGGACGACTACCTCTGCTCCCAGGGGATGGCTCTGCCGCTGGGGAGAGAGACCAATTGTCTCCTCTCCCGGCTCCTGGCTCTGCCACTGGGGAGAGAGACCGACTGTCTCCTCTCCCAGGAAAGGGTTCTGCTTACGGGGAGAATGACTACCTCCGCTCCCAGGGGATGGCTCTGCCACTGGGGAGAGAGACCGACATCCATCTCTCTCTGCGAGGGGTTCTCTGTAAGGGGAGGGAGGATGCCTACCTCCTCTCCCATGTTTCCTGGGGCTGTTACAGGTGCTGGGCAGAGGCTGGTGACTCTCTGCCCTATTGCCAGCGCTTCTGCTGGGGTGGCTCCTTTGTCCACGTCTATAAGCTCGGGCCCAGGCTGCTGATCTGTATCTAGCTTATGCTCTGTTGCCACTCATCTGAGGCCAACCTCCATGATTCCCAGAGTGCTGCACCACAGCTCCGTGCAGACTCTGTGGCATGCTGCAGAACTCGGTCTAGCAGCCTCTTGTATGCCTTTTCCAGTCCCCATTCTTGGACAATAAGCAATACCATATCGGATACCAGCCAGGGTACCCCCGAGAGATCCAACAGCTGCTCTCGGGAGTGGCCAATGTTCGTTACTCTCAGTTCCGCCCCGCTCCCAAATTCTGGGTCTTCTGTCAACTTTTCAAATAGTAATCCAGGGCCGCCGAAGCCAAAGCCCTCTGTGGGGGAGCAATCCTCCAGCCATGGCCGTACTTGCATAGTGAGCCATCGAAGGTCCCGATAGCCATCCTTCGGGCCCAGTCGATCTAGTTCCGATAGCTATTCCTCCATGGGCTGCTCTGCCAGGAAAAGCACTCGCAAGTCCCACCGGACCCAGTACCTCTCATCATCTGTGGGGAGGACCTTTCCATCACAATCCTTTTCTTGTTGAAGCCTCTCCCTCCATAGTTGCCAGTGGACAATGCTCCTGCAGCTTAGCTGGTCCAGTTCAGAACCAGGACCGTCCAGCTGGGTCAGTGCCTCCTGTACTCTCCTTAGGTACTCAGCTTCCATAGTTACCAGCTACTGTGGCCCTTCTCTGTCAGCAGGAATCATGTGGAAGGAGCAGATCCCACCGCTGCCAGCCAATGTGATGGATACCCCGGCTACCCTGACTGGGTAGCTCCGCCAAACAGGTCCTGCTTCCTCCCTGCCGACTACAGCTATGTAGCTGGAAAGTGACCACAGCCGGTAGCCACCCCTGATGCCCTACAGCACCAGTACTCAGGGTCCCATCCTGTGGCAGACTACAGCTACCCAGACTAGGTAGCTCTGTCTTAGGGTCCTTCCTCTGCCTGGAACAGGCTGCTGTGTAGCTCAGGAAAGTGATTGTAGCAGGAGCCCACCCAAATAACTAGACAGACTAGCATTCAGGTGAAACAAGAACTGATTTTATTGTACAACATACACTCCTTTTATACACACAGCTCATCTTGATAAAACAGGGAGACAATACCACAGTTTTCCCACCATTCCCGCCCCTCCAGACTGACCGGCGCCTCCATAGCAACCATAGTCTCACAGAATCCCAGGACACAGTGGTGACGGTTTTGGGGTGATCCCAGGGGAGCGGCGGCACTTCCAGGGTGTCATTTGAAATCTCTCGGTAACCAGATGCTGCAGTCCAAAAAGCAACGTGATTGTGGCCCGGAGATACAGCCCGTTGAAGTTATCGGGGTAGGGGTGTCCAAAACCCCCAGTTCCCAAAGCAGCTCCCCTCCGGTAATTCTCCCACTTCTTGTCCTCGCTAGGAGCTACTAATCCCCAAAAGAGCGGAGCTCTGGGGCACATGGTTGCTGGAGTGACCAGGGGTAAAGTTAGCGGGGGTTCTGCTGTCCTGTGGCCGACTGGGAGTTCCAGGAGCCCGGACAACCTGAGAGGGGTTAGGCGGGTGTCCGTTGTGAGGAGGCCGACTGGGAGTTTCAGGAGCCCAGCCAGCCTAGGAGGGTTTTCCAGGTCATAGACCAGCTCTTTTCTAAACAAGTTTGGAACACAAAATCATGCAACCAAAAGCTTCCAGAGATTGTGGTTGCTCTGAGGAGCCCAAAACCACTGAGAAACAACAGGGGTGAGGTTGTAGGGGGGTGGGGGGTAGCCTTAGCCGTCTGGTATCTGTGACAGCTTGGTTTACAAATTCATAAGAAATAAGAAACAATGGGGTAATGCATTCATTTCAGTGGTATTTTCAAATGGGTTTTCAGAAGACTTCACGATAGCAAAAGATATGCATCTGAATTAAAATGAAATGATAGCTGCTAATTCATTGATGATGAAAGTCTAAATTATTTCAAATCTAATTTGTCTCATTATACTATTAATATCAGTTCATGGCATTGCCACAAACAATTTTATAACTGTGTTATTTTTAAAATATAGATTTAATAATTAACATATTTAATCCTCAAAACACTTTGTTGCTATCATAAATGAACATTTAGATGATCGTATTTAATTTGCTTCATAGTTTGAAAATATGACTTTCAAACAGTATTTGTAAACTTATTTTAGGTTACAAAAAAGTTGGTATATCAACATGTGAACTGTGTATGCAGCAGAACTAACAGATTCAAAGTGTAGAATTTGAAAAGTCCTGTGAAAATTATCCGGAAAACCATTTTCTTATGGAATGGAATATAGCTGTGGCATTTGAGCAACTGATAAATGGGGATTCATAAAAGCCTGTGGGTGAAGTTTTCTGGAAGGAGCCAGCACAGATCACTGGTGATCTTTGGGCAGATTTGGCTGGTCCAGGGGCACATTACTGGGAACTAAGGGCAAAACTAGGCAGGAAAAAAATGAGGGGCACAGAGTTATTGTGAGGTTTTCAGATAGGATGAAACATGTTTCTATTTGAAATCCCACAACAATACATAACAGGCACTTCGTATGGGAATTGGGAAAGCTAATAAAATGGGTAGGGGCTACAGTAATGAAAATTGTTTATTGATTTCAGCAAGGGTATTTGTTTATATATATGTTTAAAATAGCTAAAATAAATAAAAAGAATCATCAGCACAAACTTTAAATATACATAGCATGTATTGTTATTTGCATAATGTTGATGTGAGAATATAAGTGCAGATGTCTATGAAATATTTAACATCATTTAATAAAACAGGCATTTTAAGATTGGTCACACACATATTTAAAATACCGGTCAAATGAACAATTATAATAAATAAAGGCACAAATGAAAACAGTAGTTTCAGTCACATTGTGCTTGAAAACATCTGGATGTGTAATATATACATGCATACATATATCTACTATATTTGAGGCTTGCGTCAAATGAATGAGTGTGACTAATTATATACTTCATATTGTATACAGTTTAATGGAATTTATTTGCAGCTTTAACACTAAAATGCTCTCATGAACTTATTCACTAACCCATGGTTGTCCAAATAAAGTTATTGGGGACTACAATTAGACCAACATATCTCCTTACTTGGGCAAAAGGGATTCAGATTATGCAAAACTAATTATCTGTCAAGAAGAGAGATCTTTTTAAAGCCAGAAAACTAGTTTTGGACACCCGTATTTTAATCTTTTCCCACGAAACCAAACTATGGCTTTTCATGTAAATGTGCATAAAGTTTACTCTTAGAGAGAGGCTGTAGAATCAGAATTAAGTTAATACATGCCATTTGATACTAAATTATCAAATTATAATTATTCAAATTTGAATCACTTGAATTTCATATAAAAAATATAAATCTAGACAAGATTATTTAAAAGAGTTTTGAGCTCTATAGGAAAATTATCGAATGCAACAAAAGTGGCGTTATTTAATCCCCTATAGCGCTGCCATTACAAGTTTTAAATAACCCGGCTTGTGCAGGCGATATGGTGCTTTTAAAGTGAATGTAAATTTTGATGCTAAAGTGCCCGGTTTTTAAAACTTCGATTAAAAACAGGGGCACTTTAATTCATCAAAATTTACATTTCACTCATGTTGTGAAAAAAAAGTACCTTTTAATCTTCACAGATGCTCCAGCTTCCTCCACCCATTTCAAAGCCTCTTCCTGGGTCTAAAATGAGGAATCCGGCTTCCTCCAATCACAGCAGTGAATCAGACACTGAATCCCCCGCGGGGGAAGCTGTGATTGGAGGATGACCTATCAATCTTTTCTGTCATCAGAAATGGCTTGTGAAACTGGAGGAAGCTTGAGCTGCTGTGAAGTTTAAAAGGTAAGTTTTTTGTCACAACAGGAGTGAAATGTAAATTTTGATGAATTAAAGTGCCCCTGTTTTTAATCAAAGTTTTAAAAACCGGGCACTTTAGCATCAAAATTTACATTCACTTTAAGCTCCATACCGCACCAAAAACAAGTGCTGATTTGACATGCTCGTGCATGCTTTCCCCATAGACATCAATGGGGAGAGAGCATCAGAAAAAAGTCTAACACCTGCGATAGTGGAAAGAAAAGCTTGGTAACACAGCCCCATTGATGTCTATGGGGAAAATAAAAATACTGTTTAAACCTAACACCCTAACATAAACCCTATGTCTAAACACCTCTAATCTGCTGCCCCCGACATCACCGATGCCATTCTACAGTTATTAACCTCTAATCTTCCGCTCCCAATATTGCCACCACCTAAATAAAGTTATTAACCCCTAATCTGCCGCTCCTGATATCACCGCCACTATACTAAAGTTATTAACCCCTATTCCCCTACACTCCAACATCGCCCACACTATAATAAATCTATTAACCCCTGTCCCACTGCTTCCCGACATCGCCGCAACTAAATAAAGCTATTAACCCCTAAACCTTTGGCATCCCACATCACTACCACTAAATAAATCTATTAACCCCTAAACCACCAGCCCCCCACATTGCAACAACCTAAATTAAATGATATTAACCCCTAAACCTAACCCTAACGTAACCCTAACCCTAATTTAACCCTAACCCTAACGTAACCCTAACCCTAACAGCCCCTAACTTTAACATAATTAAAATATAACTAAATAAACCTATTAACCCATAAACCGTCAGCCCCCCACATCGCAACAACCTAAATTAAACTATTAACCCATACACCTACGCCTAAACCTAACCATAACCCTACCCCTAAACCTAACCCTACCACCCCCTAACTTTAACATAATTAAAATAGAACTAAATCAAATTTACAATTATTAACTAAATAATACCTATTTAAAACGAAATACTTGACCGTGAAATAAAACCTAAGCTAGCTACAATATAACTAATGGTTATATTGTAGCTAGCTTAGGTTTTATTATTTTTTTCACAGTTAAGTTTGTATTTATTTTAACTAGGTAGACTAGTTAGTAAAAAAAATAGTTATTATTAACTATTTACTAACTACCTAGTTAAAATAAATACAAATTTACCTGTGAAATAAAACCTAAGCTAGCTTACACTAAATCCTAAAATAAAAAAAAAATAAAAAACTACTATTACAAAAAATAAAAAAAACCTACCATCACAAAAAAAATAAACGAAATTATCCAAAAAAATAAAAAATATTCCTATTCTAATACCCTTTAAGGGCTCTTTGGGGGCCCTTAAAAGGGCCTTTTGTAGGGCATTGCCCTAAGTTAAACAGCTATTTTACAAAAAAAACAAACAAACAAAGGGCCCTTAAAAGGGTTTTTGGGGGCCCATAAAAGGGCCTTTTTTAGGGCATTGCCCTAAAGATATCAGCTGTTTTTCTGGGGGAAAAAAATACAAATACCCTATAACATTACAAACCCCCACCCCCTAAAACCCACAAAATAAAAAAAACCTAAAAAACCTAAGCTACCCATTGCCCTGAAAATGGCATTTGTATGGGCATTGCGCTTAAAAGGGCATTTAGCTCTTTTACTGCTCAAACCCCCACCCCCTAAAACCCACAAAATAAAAAAAGCCTAAAAAACCTAAGCTACCCATTGCCCTGAAAATGGCATTTGTATGGGCATTGCGCTTAAAAGGGCATTTAGCTCTTTTACTGCTCAAACTCTAAAAATAAAACCCACCCAAAAAACCCTTAAAAAAACCTAACACTAACAGTTTTTGAAGCCCTGCTTGAAAGATCTTCATCCCAGCGGAGAAGTCTTCATCCAGGCAGCCTCTTCAATCTTAATTCTGGCGGAGAAGTCCTCATCCAAGCGTTGAGAAGTCTTTATACAAGTGGCCTCTTCAATCTTCATCCCGGGGGAGAAGTCCACATCCAAGCGGCGAGAAGTCTGCATCCAGGCGGCCTCTTTAATCTTCATCCAGGCAGCATCTTCTATCTTGATTCCGGCAGCGCGGAGCGGGTCCATCCTGAAGACATCCGGTGCGGAGCATCCTCTTCATATGGTCACTGCCGTATACTGAATCTTCAATGCAAGGTACGCAATTCAAAATGGCGTCCCTTGCATTCCTATTGGCTGAAAGATTTGAATCAGTCAATAGAATGAGAGCTGCTTAAATCCTATTGGCTGTTCAAATCCCTGTGCCGCCGGGATCAAGATAGAAGATGCCTCTTGGATGAAGATTGAAGAGGCCGCCTGGATGAAGACATCTTGCTGCTTGGATGAGGACTTCTCCGCCGGGATGAAGATTGAAGAGGCCGCCTGGATGAAGACTTTTCACCACTTGAATGAGGACTTCTCCCCTGGGATGAAGATTGAAGTGGCCTCCTGGATGAAGACTTTTCGCTGCCTGGATGAGGATTTCTCTGCTGGGATGAAGATTGTTCAATCGGGACTTCAAAAACTGTAAGTGGATCGTCTTGTGGTTAGTGTTAGGTTTTTTAAGGTTTTTTTGTGGGTTTTATTTTTAGATTAGAGTTTGGACAGTAAAAGAGCTAAATGCCCTTTTAGGGGCAATGCCCATACAAATGCCCTTTTCAGGGCAATGGGTAGCTTAGGTTTTTTTAGATTTCGGTTTTCTTATTTTGGGGGGATGGTTGGGTGGTGGGTTTTACTGTTAGGGGGTCTTTGTATTTTTTTACAGGAAAAAGAGCTATTATCTTTGGGGCAATGCCCCACAAAAGGTCCTTTTAAGGCCCATTGATAGTTTATTGTAGGCTAGGTTTTTTTATTTTGGGTGGGCTTTTTTATTTTTATAGGTCTATTAGATTAGGTGTAATTCTTTTTTATTTTTGATACTTTTGTTTGATATTTTCCATAATTTATTGTTTGTTATTTTTTGTAATTTAGGTGTTTTTATTTTGTAATTAGATACGTTGTAATTTTTAGCGTAGTGTTAGGATTTTTTTAATGTGTAGTTTAGTTTATTTAATTGGTAGCTAGTTTAATTTTAGTTTAATAATTATATTTGTTTAATTGTTAGTTTAAACTTAGTTTTTTTAATTTGACAGGTAAGTTTTAATTTAATTTAAGCTAGAGAAATTGTAATTTTAATATAACGTTAAGGGGGCATTAGATTTAGGGGTTACTAGTTTAAATTAGTTTATTGCGATGTAGGAGGCTTTCGGTTTAGGGGTTAATAGTTTATTTTATTATATTTTGTTGTGGGGGGCTTTCGGTTTAGGGGATAATAGGTTTATTATAGTGGCAGTGGTGTAGGGCTTAATAGCATTAGTATAGTGGGGGGGATGTGGGCGGATGGCAGATTAGGGGTTAATAATATGTAAATAGTGTTTGCGATGTGGGAGGGCTGTGGTTTAGCGGTTAATAACTTTAGTATAGTAATGACGATGTCGGGGAGCGGCGAAATAGGGGTTAATAAAAAAATGTAGTGGCGGCGATGTCGGGAGCGACAGATTAAGGGTTAATACATTTATTATAGTGTTTGTGATGCGGGAGGGCCTCGGTTTAGGGGTTAATAGGTAGTTTATGGGTGTTAGTGTACTTTTTAACACATTAGTTATGAGTTTTATGTTACAGCTTTGCAGTGTAAAACTCATAACTACTGACTTTAGATGGCGTTACAGATCTTGTTGTTTTAGGCTGTAACGCTCACTTTTTAGTCTTTCAGAAAAACTCATAATACTGGCGCTATGGGAATCCCATGAAAAACATAATTTTTAAGAGCGCGGTACTGACGTTGCCTTACAGGCTTAAAGGCTTGCGGTACACCTATACCAACAAGACTTGTAATGGCTACGGAGCTGTTTTAATGCTGAAAATACCATATTTTCAGCGTTAAAAGATGAACGCACAAACTTGTAATCTAGCTGTATGTTTATTCTATGAGAATTCAAGAAAGAGGAGGAAAGAAAAAGGATGCCATTATAGTACTAAGACATTTTTTCAAATGTTTTCAAATGCAACAATATTGTAACAGGAAGTCATTATCTCAATTATATGATAGTGGGCTCAGAAGAGAGAGGCTAAGGAAAAATCTAATATTTTCATTCCAAAAATAAGGGATTCATGTGGACCTGTAACTGTAGTTTATAAAGCTGTGGTCTGTTTCTTAAGAGGCAAAGATCTACTTCTTAAATCCTTAGCCATCTCACAGCTGGCAGACTTAAATAATCCACCCACCAATTGTGCCAGAACAGGGGGAGTGACTGCACAAGTTGTAATATTTGGAATGATAAATATGGCGGATGTTACCTCCTTAACTCCAAATTCAAGTAGACAAGTTTCCTGACTATGAACATTGTCAGCTACCAGCTTCATAAATGGAGGACATTGTATGCAAAGAAACAATGATATTATAACCTGTAAAACATACTGGGGTAATGGAGTTAATCCTCTTATTACACAAAATTATCCAAGTACAATAACACGAAAAAAGTATTATATATGTATATATTGTCCGTAGGAGACTTTATATGATTTTTTATGTGGTGCGGTGGCTGTATACAAAGTAAGAGAAAAAAAATATTATCTTGCTTATCTGGAAAAAAAGTATTATATATGTATATATTGTCCAAAGGAGACATTACATATTTTTTTTGTGGTGCAGTGGCTGTATAGAAAGTGAGAGAAAAAAATATGATCTTGCTTAACTGGATACACCAGAGTCATTCCACCTGTCTGTTGCACTGCTATAACCAGCTTCAGTTGATTATTTCTCATATGGCTCCTTCCTCATTGTGGGCTCACTTTTCTCAGTTGCCAGGAAGTATACACCTACAGGACAAACTCATTCATGAAGCTATCATGCTCACACCTGCATCATAAGACACCGACCCCATCATAACTAGTGACAACAAATGCGTAGGTCTGTGCCATGCCAAAACAAAGGTAAATCATGCAAAAACTCTAAAAATACCCAACAGCATGTTTAAACTTCAAGTTTATTTAATCTTCAAAAAACGTATAATTTCAGCCCTTAGGCTGTAGCTCAGGTGAATTTTGATTCTTTTCCTAAGTTTTTCCAATCCGTAAATAGCTCAAAACATCTTATGTTCATGTTTAAGTTGTGACCAAGCTTCAAAGTTTAAAAGTGTTAATAGAGCTTTATTGTGTTTATTAAACCAACAAAGCATGGCATTTAATAATAAAAAATAAAAAAATTTTTAAAAAGCTGTGTTAATTTCCAAGATATGCCATGTGAAAAAGGTAAAAATTGAATTTTAAGAGATGAAAGTTCTTGAATTATAAAATTCAAAAAACACTTTGAAAAAATGCTTGGATCAACCTTTCTGGTAGACTGGAATACAACAGGTTAATTGCCCATTTAACCTCCTAACCATCTGAAACCCTAACTACACCTAACCCTGACTATGGCATTACTTAACCACCTAACTAATAGAATATTAGAAAGTCAAATTTTGCTTGGGAGCTGTTTATCTAGTTAGACAATGTTTTGAATGTGAAGGAGACAACACACAAATATATTGCAATATAAGTCTCAGAAATACACCTCACTCCCTAACCAAGATTCCCACTGTACCTTAACCCCCTAACCAACAATCATTCACTACACCTAATTCCTTGAATGTGATTCCCATCAAACTTAATCCCCCTGGACATCCACAGCAAATAACCTCCCTAACTTCAACCTCTCCCAGCACACTTAACCCAATGCATCATGGCCTGCACCACAACTAAGCCCCCAGCTATGTCTGTTTAAAGTGCATAACTTCCTAATGGTTGAACCCTCCTAACTTTCTAATTGCACTTAACATTCTAGCCACTAGACCACCCACCATAAATAAACCCTTAACAGTGCCCCCCACCTCACTTAACCCTACTTACTGCTAGACCTTTCCCTAGAACTAACCACCCTTATGATCCCTCACAGAGTTCTGGCTCTCCTCAGCCAATTTTAGGTAAGTAATATTAGATATAGGGAAGGGTTTCTAGTCTTATTTGTTCAAATCAGTCAATAGGAATCGTCATAGTTACTACTTGGTACACATTTTTTAATTAATCTATAGGAATGGTGGTTTTAAGCTTAGGGTTTAATTGTAGTGGGAGGCTGTTCCACAATAACAGGGTTAGTTGCAGCAGGGGGTTAGCAGTTAGGGAGATAATAGCAGGTTAGGATTAGGAGTTTATAGTGTTCTGCATGAACATTTAATTTGTTTTAATAAATGTTGTTAACATAGCAATTTTGTAAACAAATTCCCTTCAATACAAATTGTGTCTAACATAATTTGGGCCTCTTAATGAATTATGTGAAATGAATATTTTTTCCATGCATATATCTTCTATTGAATGAATATCATCATTAAAATATTAAATGTTAATATAAAATGTTTAATCTAAGGAAACATTAAAATATTTAACATTATCCCTGTAGGGTTATATCAAAGCCTATAAGAATCAATCTTCAAATGTTCATATTTAAATATTCAAATAGTAAATTTAAAACTATGTTGAATTCATTAAAGACAAATATTCAATATTTTTTTAAAAATATATGAATAGTGAATGCTGAACAAAAATTTAGAATACAGCAAATATTTATTTCTAATGAATGTGCCAAAACATTCCCCATCTCAAATTGTTAAAAAAATTTGAATACATTTTAACATTTTTATTTTTTTTCCTATTTTTAATATGATTTGTGAATACTGGGCAAACATTTAAAATAATTATAGCAAATATTCCTTATTCTAAATGAATGTGCAAAAAAATTTCCCCATCTCTTGTTGTTATGCCACTTTATAGATCATTAGTTAGGCCTCATCTTGAGTATTGTGTGCAGTTCTGGAGACCATATCTTCAGAAGGATATTAACAAACTTGAATCTGTGCAAAGGAGGGCTACCAAAATGGTACATGGTCTAAAAAATAAAACTTACCAGGATAGGCTCAATGACCTAAATATGTATAGCTTAGAGGAGAGAAGGGAAAGAGGTGATATGATAGCAACTTTCAAGTACGTTAAAGGGCTTAGTAAAACTGAGGCTGTGGGTATTTTACATAAAAATGGAAAATTCAAAAACAAGGGGTCATGAGTAGTAATGTCGCAAATTGTTCCCGGCGAATATAGCTTGTTCGCATTCGCAGCGGCGGGCGAACATATGCAATGTTCGATCTGCCCCCTATTCGTCATCATTGAGTAAACTTTGACCCTGTATCTCCCAGCCTGCAGACACATTACAGCCAATCAGCAGCAGACACTCCCTCCCAGACCCTCCCAGCTCCTGGGCAGTAGCCATTTTAGATTCATTTTGATCTTGCATTGTTAGTGAGAGGAGGGACAGTGCGGCTGCTGCTGATTTTTTAGGGAAATTGATAGCTAGGCTAGTGTATTCAGTGTCCACTACAGTCCTGAAGGACTCATCTGATCTCTGCTGTAAGCACAGCACCCCAAAAAGTCCTTTTTCGGGCTAGAACATCTTTTTTTTTTTGCCTGTATAATTTTGACTGTGAAACATCAGTCTGCTAGTGTAATCTAATTGCAGTTGCCTGCCTGCCAGCGTGTGTGCCAGGCCCACTTGCCAACTAGTGCCACCACTCATATCTGTTGTAACAGTAGTGTAAATATTTTTAAAAAAACTTTTTTGACTGTGAAACATCAGTCTGCTAGTGTAATCTAATTGCAGTTGCCTGTCTGCCAGCGTGTGTGCCAGCCCACTTGCCAACTAGTGCCACCACTCATATTTGTTGTAACAGTAGTGTAAATATTTAAAAAAAAATAATTTTTGACTGTGAAACATCAGTCCGCTAGTGTAATATAATTGCAGTTGCCTGCCTGCCAGCGTGTGTGCCAGGCCCATTTGCCAACTAGTGCCACCACTCATATTTGTTGTAACAGTAGTGTAAATATTTAAAAAAAAAAACTTTTTTGACTGTGAAACATCAGTCTGCTAGTGTAATCTAATTGCAGTTGCCTGCCTGCCAGCGTGTGTGCCAGACCCACTTTCCAACTAGTGCCACCACTCATATTTGTTGTAATAGTAGTGTAAATATTTAAAAAAAAAAACTTTTTTGACTGTGAAACATCAGTCTGCTAGTGTAATCTAATTGCAGTTGCCTGCCTGCCAGCGTGTGTGCCAGGCCCACTTGCCAACTAGTGCCACCACTCATATTTGTTGTAACAGTAGCGTAAATATTTAAAAAAAAACTTTTTTGACTGTGAAACATCAGTCTGCTAGTGTAATTAAATTGCAGTTGCCTGCCTGCCTGCCAGTGTGTGTGTCAGGCCCACTTGCCAACTAGTGCCACCACTCATATTTGTTGTAACAGTAGTGTAAATATTTTAAAAAAAACTTTTTTGACTGTGAAGCATCAGTCTGCTAGTGTAATCTAATTGCAGTTGCCTGCCAGCGTGTGTGCCAGGCCCACTTGCCAACAAGTGCCACCACTCATATTTGTTGTAACAGTAGTGTAAATATTTTTTAAAAAAAACTTTTTGACTGTGAAACATCAGTCTGCTAGTGTAATCTAATTGCAGTTGCCTGCCAGCGTGTGTGCCAGGCCCACTTGCCAACTAGTGCCACCACTCATATTTGTTGTAACAGTAGGGTAAATATTTAAAAAAAAAAAAACTTTTTTGACTGTGAAACATCAGTCTGCTAGTGTAATCTAATAGCAGTTGCCTGCCTGCCAGCGTGTGTGCCAGGCACACTTGCCAACTAGTGCCACCACTCATATCTGTTGTAACAGTACCGTAAATATTTTTTTAAAAAAACTTTTTTGACTGTGAAACATCAGTCTGCTAGTGTAATCTAATTGCAGTTGCCTGCCTGCCAGCGTGTGTGCCAGGCCCATTTGCCAACTAGTGCCACCACTCATATTTGTTGTAACAGTAGTGTAAATATTTTTTAAAAAAACTTTTTTGACTGTGAAACATCAGTCTGCTAGTGTAATCTAATTGCAGTTGCCTGCCTGCCAGCGTGTGTGCCAGACCCACTTTCCAACTAGTGCCACCACTCATATTTGTTGTAACAGTAGTGTAAATATTTTTTTAAAAAACTTTTTTGACTGTGAAACATCAGTCTGCTAGTGTAATCTAATTGCAGTTGCCTGCCTGCCAGCGTGTGTGCCAGGCCCATTTGCCAACTAGTGCCAACACTCATATTTGTTGTAACAGTAGTGTAAATATTTTAAAAAAAAATTTTTTGACTGTGAAACATCAGTCTGCTAGTGTAATCAAATTGCAGTTGCCTGCCTGCCAGTGTGTATGCCAGGCCCACTTGCCAACTAGTGCCACCACTCATATTTGTTGTAACAGTAGTGTAAATATTTTTTAAAAAACTTTTTTGACTGTGAAACATCAGTCTGCTAGTGTAATCTAATTGCAGTTGCCTGCCAGCGTGTGTGCCAGGCCCACTTGCCAACTAGTGCCACCACTCATATTTGTTGTAACAGTAGTGTAAATATTTAAAAAAAAAAACTTTTTGACTGTGAAACATCAGTCTGCTAGTGTAATCTAATTGCAGTTGCCTGCCTGCCAGCGTGTGTGCCAGACCCACTTTCCAACTAGTGCCACCACTCATATTTGTTGTAACAGTAGTGTAAATATTTTTAAAAAAAACTTTTTTGACTGTGAAACATCAGTCTGCTAGTGTAATCTAATTGCAGTTGCCTGCCTGCCTGCCTGCCTGCCAGCGTGTGTGCCAGGCCCACTTGCCCAGTGCCACCACTCATATCTGGTGTAACAGTAGTGTAAATTAAAAAAAACAAAACTTTTTTGACTGTGAAACATCAGTCTGCTTGTGTAATCTAATTGCAGTTGCCTGCCTGCCAGCGTGTGTGCCAGGCCCATTTGCCAACTTGTGCCACCACTCATATTTGTTGTAACAGTAGTGTAAATATTTAAAAAAAAAACTTTTTTGACTGTGAAACATCAGTCTGCTAGTGTAATTAAATTGCAGTTGCCTGCCTGCCTGCCAGTGTGTGTGTCAGGCCCACTTGCCAACTAGTGCCACCACTCATATTTGTTGTAACAGTAGTGTATATATTTTTAAAAAAACGTTTTTGATTTTGAAACATCAGTCTGCTAGTGTAATCTAATTGCAGTTGCCTGTCTGCCTGCCAGCGTGTGTGCCAGGCCCACTTGCCAACTAGTGCCACCACTCATATTTGTTGTAACAGTAGTGTAAATATTTAAAAAAAAAAACTTTTTGACTGTGAAACATCAGTCTGCTAGTGTAATCTAATTGCAGTTGCCTGCTTGCCAGTGTGTGTGCCAGGCCCACTTGCCAACTAGTGCCACCACTCATATTTGTTGTAACAGTAGTGTAAATATTTAAAAAAAAAACTTTTTTGACTGTGAAACATCAGTCTGCTAGTGTAATCTAATTGCAGTTGCCTGCCTGCCTGCCTGCCTGCCAGCGTGTGTGCCAGGCCCACTTGCCCAGTGCCACCACTCATATCTGGTGTAACAGTAGTGTAAATTAAAAAAAACAAAACTTTTTTGACTGTGAAACATCAGTCTGCTTGTGTAATCTAATTGCAGTTGCCTGCCTGCCAGCGTGTGTGCCAGGCCCATTTGCCAACTAGTGCCACCACTCATATTTGTTGTAACAGTAGTGTAAATATTTAAAAAAAAAACTTTTTTGACTGTGAAACATCAGTCTGCTAGTGTAATTAAATTGCAGTTGCCTGCCTGCCTGCCAGTGTGTGTGTCAGGCCCACTTGCCAACTAGTGCCACCACTCATATTTGTTGTAACAGTAGTGTATATATTTTTAAAAAAACGTTTTTGATTTTGAAACATCAGTCTGCTAGTGTAATCTAATTGCAGTTGCCTGTCTGCCTGCCAGCGTGTGTGCCAGGCCCACTTGCCAACTAGTGCCACCACTCATATTTGTTGTAACAGTAGTGTAAATATTTTAAAAAAAAAACTTTTTGACTGTGAAACATCAGTCTGCTAGTGTAATCTAATTGCAGTTGCCTGCTTGCCAGTGTGTGTGCCAGGCCCACTTGCCAACTAGTGCCACCACTCATATTTGTTGTAACAGTAGTGTAAATATTTTAAAAAAAAAACTTTTTTGACTGTGAAACATCAGTCTGCTAGTGTAATCTAATAGCAGTTGCCTGCCTGCCAGCGTGTGTGCCAGGCCCACTTGTCAACTAGTGCCACCATTCATATCTATTGTAACAGTAGCGTAAATATTTTAAAAAAACTTTTTTGACTGTGAAACATCAGTCTGCTAGTGTAATCTAATTGCAGTTGCCTGCCTGCCTGCCAGCGTGTGTGCCAGGCCCATTTGCCAACTAGTGCCACCACTCATATTTGTTGTAACAGTAGTTTAAATATTTTTTAAAAAAACTTTTTTGACTGTGAAACATCAGTCTACTAGTGTAATCTAATTGCAGTTGCCTGCCTGCCAGCGTGTGTGCCAGACACACTTTCCAACTAGTGCCACCACTCATATTTGTTGTAACAGTAGTGTAAATATTAAAAAAAAAAACTTTTTTGACTGTGAAACATCAGTCTGCTAGTGTAATCTAATTGCAGTTGCCTGCCTGCCAGCGTGTGTGCCAGGCCCATTTGCCAACTAGTGCAACCACTCATATTTGTTGTAACAGTAGTGTAAATATTTTAAAAAAAACTTTTTTGACTGTGAAACATCAGTCTGCTAGTGTAATCAAATTGCAGTCGCCTGCCTGCCTGCCAGTGTGTGTGCCAGGCCCACTTGCCAACTAGTGCCACCACTCATATTTGTTGTAACAGTAGTGTAAATATTTTTAAAAAACTTTTTTGATTGTGAAACATCAGTCTGCTAGTGTAATCTAATTGCAGTTGCCTGCCTGCCTGCCTGCCAGCGTGTGTGCCAGGCCCACTTGCCAACTAGTGCTACCACTCATATTTGTTGTAACAGTAGTGTAAATATTTAAAAAAAAAAATTTTTGACTGTGAAACATCAGTCTGCTAGTGTAATCTAATTGCAGTTGCCTGCCTGCCTGCCAGCGTGTGAGCCAGGCCCACTTGCCAACTAGTGCCACCACTCATATTTGTTGTAACAGTAGTGTAAATATTTAAAAAAAAACTTTTTTGACTGTGAAACATCAGTCTGCTAGTGTAATCTAATAGCAGTTGCCTGCCTGCCAGCGTGTGTGCCAGGCCCACTTGCCAACTAGTGCCACCACTCATATCTGTTGTAACAGTAGCGTAAATATTTTTTTAAAAAAAACTTTTTTGACTGTGAAACATCAGTCTGCTAGTGTAATCTAATTGAAGTTGCCTGCCTGCCAGCGTGTGTGCCAGGCCCATTTGCCAACTAGTGCCACCACTCATATTTGTTGTAACAGTAGTGTAAATATTTTTAAAAAAACGTTTTTGATTGTGAAACATCAGTCTGCTAGTGTAATCTAATTGCAGTTGCCTGCCTGCCTGCCTGCCAGCGTGTGTGCCAGGCCCACTTGCCAACTAGTGCCACCACTCAAATTTGTTGTAACAGTAGTGTAAATATTTAAAAAAAAAAACTTTTTGACTGTGAAACATCAGTCTGCTAGTGTAATCTAATTGCAGTTGCCTGCCTGCCAGCGTGTGTGCCAGGCCAACTTGCCAACTAGTGCCACCACTCATATTTGTTGTAACAGTAGTGTAAATATTTTTTAAAAAAAACTTTTTTGACTGTGAAACATCAGTCTGCTAGTGTAATCTAATAGCAGTTGCCTGCCTGCCAGCGTGTGTGCCAGGCCCACTTGCCAACTAGTGCCACCATTCATATCTGTTGTAACAGTAGCGTAAATATTTTAAAAAAAAAACTTTTTTGACTGTGAAACATCAGTCTGCTAGTGTAATCTAATTGCAGTTGCCTGCCTGCCTGCCAGCGTGTGTGCCAGGCCCATTTGAGTCTGCTAGTGTAATCTAATTGCAGTTGCCTGCCTGCCTGCCAGCGTGTGTGCCAGGCCCATTTGCCAACTAGTGCCACCACTCATATTTGTTGTAACAGTAGTGTAAATATTTTTTAAAAAAACTTTTTTGACTGTGAAACATCAGTCTGCTAGTGTAATCTAATTGCAGTTGCCTGCCTGCCAGCGTGTGTGCCAGATACACTTTCCAACTAGTGCCACCACTCATATTTGTTGTAACAGTAGTGTAAATATTTTTAAAAAAAACTTTTTTGACTGTGAAACATCAGTCTGCTAGTGTAATCTAATTGCAGTTGCCTGCCTGCCAGCGTGTGTGCCAGGCCCATTTGCCAACTAGTGCAACCACTCATATTTGTTGTAACAGTAGTGTAAATATTTTTAAAAAAACTTTTTTGACTGTGAAACATCAGTCTGCTAGTGTAATCAAATTGCAGTTGCCTGCCTGCCTGCCAGTGTGTGTGCCAGGCCCACTTGCCAACTAGTGCCACCACTCATATTTGTTGTAACAGTAGTGTAAATATTTTTTAAAAAACTTTTTTGATTGTGAAACATCAGTCTGCTAGTGTAATCTAATTGCAGTTGCCTGCCAGCGTGTGTGCCAGGCCCACTTGCCAACTAGTGCCACCACTCATATTTGTTGTAACAGTAGTGTAAATATTTAAAAAAAAAACTTTTTGACTGTGAAACATCAGTCTGCTAGTGTAATCTAATTGCAGTTGCCTGCCTGCCTGCCAGCGTGTGTGCCAGGCCCACTTGCCAACTAGTGCCACCACTCATATCTGTTGTAACAGTAGTGTAAATATTTAAAAAAAAACTTTTTTGACTGTGAAACATCAGTCTGCTAGTGTAATCTAATTGCAGTTGCCTGCCTGCCAGCGTGTGTGCCAGGCCCATTTGCCAACTAGTGCCACCACTCATATTTGTTGTAACAGTAGTGTAAATATTTTTAAAAAAACGTTTTTGATTGTGAAACATCAGTCTGCTAGTGTAATCTAATTGCAGTTGCCTGCCTGCCTGCCTGCCAGCGTGTGTGCCAGGCCCACTTGCCAACTAGTGCCACCACTCAAATTTGTTGTAACAATAGTGTAAATATTTAAAAAAAAAAACTTTTTGACTGTGAAACATCAGTCTGCTAGTGTAATCTAATTGCAGTTGCCTGCCTGCCAGCGTGTGTGCCAGGCCCACTTGCCAACTAGTGCCACCACTCATATTTGTTGTAACAGTAGTGTAAATATTTTTTAAAAAAAACTTTTTTGACTGTGAAACATCAGTCTGCTAGTGTAATCTAATAGCAGTTGCCTGCCTGCCAGCGTGTGTGCCAGGCCCACTTGCCAACTAGTGCCACCACTCATATTTGTTGTAACAGTAGCGTAAATATTTTTTTAAAAAACTTTTTTGACTGTGAAACATCAGTCTGCTAGTGTAATCGAATTGCAGTTGCCTGCCTGCCAGCGTGTGTGCCAGGCCCACTTGCCAACTAGTGCCACCACTCATATTTGTTGTAACAGTAGTGTAAATATTTTTAAAAAAAACTTTTTTGACTGTGAAACATCAGTCTGCTAGTGTAATCTAATTGCAGTTGCCTGCCTGCCAGCGTGTGTGCCAGATACACTTTCCAACTAGTGCCACCACTCATATTTGTTGTAACAGTAGTGTAAATATTTTAAAAAAAAAACTTTTTTGACTGTGAAACATCAGTCTGCTAGTGTAATCTAATTGCAGTTGCCTGCCTGCCAGCGTGTGTGCCAGGCCCATTTGCCAACTAGTGCAACCACTCATATTTGTTGTAACAGTAGTGTAAATTTTTAAAAAAAAAACTTTTTTGACTGTGAAACATCAGTCTGCTAGTGTAATCAAATTGCAGTTGCCTGCCTGCCTGCCAGTGTGTGTGCCAGGCCCACTTGCCAACTAGTGCCACCACTCATATTTGTTGTAACAGTAGTGTAAATATTTTTTAAAAAACTTTTTTGATTGTGAAACATCAGTCTGCTAGTATAATCTAATTGCAGTTGCCTGCCAGCGTGTGTGCCAGGCCCACTTGCCAACTAGTGCCACCACTCATATTTGTTGTAACAGTAGTGTAAATATTTTTTAAAAAACTTTTTTGATTGTGAAACATCAGTCTGCTAGTGTAATCTAATTGCAGTTGCCTGCCTGCCTGCCTGCCAGCGTGTGTGCCAGGCCCACTTGCCAACTAGTGCCACCACTCATATTTGTTGTAACAGTAGTGTAAATATTTTAAAAAAAAAACTTTTTGACTGTGAAACATCAGTCTGCTAGTGTAATCTAATTGCAGTTGCCTGCCTGCCTGCCAGCATGTGTGCCAGGCCCACTTGCCAACTAGTGCCACCACTCATATTTGTTGTAACAGTAGTGTAAATATTTTAAAAAAAACTTTTTTGACTGTGAAACATCAGTCTGCTAGTGTAATCTAATAGCAGTTGCCTGCCTGCCAGCGTGTGTGCCAGGCCCACTTGCCAACTAGTGCCACCACTCATATCTGTTGCAACAGTAGCGTAAATATTTTTAAAAAAAACTTTTTTGACTGTGAAACATCAGTCTGCTAGTGTAATCTAATTGCAGTTGCCTGCCTGCCAGCGTGTGTGCCAGGCCCACTTTCCAACTAGTGCCACCACTCATATTTGTTGTAACAGTAGTGTAAATATTTAAAAAAAACTTTTTTGACTGTGAAACATCAGTCTGCTACTGTAATCTAATTGCCGTTGCCTGCCTGCCAGCGTGTGTGCCAGGTCCATTTGCCAACTAGTGCCACCACTCATATTTGTTGTAACAGTAGTAAAAATATTTAAAAAAAAACTTTTTTGACTGTGAAACATCAGTCTGCTAGTGTAATCAAATTGCAGTTGCCTGTCTGCCAGCGTGTGTGCCAGGCCCACTTGCCAACTAGTGCCACCACTCATATTTGTTGTAACAGTAGTGTAAATATTTTAAAAAAAACTTTTTTGACTGTGAAACATCAGTCTGCTAGTGTAATCTAATAGCAGTTGCCTGCCTGCCTGCCAGCGTGTGTGCCAGGCCCATTTGCCAACTAGTGCCACCACTCATATTTGTTGTAACAGTAGTGTAAATATTTTTTAAAAAACCTTTTTTGACTGTGAAACATCAGTCTGCTAGTGTAATCTAATATTTGTTGCTTGCCTGCAAGCGTGTGTTCCAGGCCCACTTGCCAACTAGTGCCACCACTCATATCTGTTGTAACAGTAGTGTAAATATTTTTTAAAAAAACTTTTTTGACTGTGAAACATCAGTCTGCTAGTGTAATCTAATTGCAGTTGCCTGCCTGCCAGCGTGTGTGCCAGGCCCATTTGCCAACTAGTGCCACCACTCATATTTGTTTTAACAGTAGTGTAAATATTTTAAAAAAAAAAACTTTTTTGACTGTGAAACATCAGTTTGCTACTGTAATATAATTGCAGTTGCCTGCCTGCCAGCGTGTGTGCCAGGCCCACTTGCCAACTAGTGCCACCACTCATATTTGTTGTAACAGTAGCGTAAATATTTAAAAAAAATAACTTTTTTGACTGTGAAACATCAGTCTGCTAGTGTAATCTAATTGCAGTTGCCTGCCTGCCAGCGTGTGTCCCAGGCCCACTTGCCAACCAGTGCCACCACTCATATTTGTTGTAACAGTAGTGTAAATATTTAAAAAAAAAAATTGACTGTGAAACATCAGTCTGCTAGTGTAATCTAATAGCAGTTGCCTGCCTGCCAGCGTGTGTGCCAGGTCCACTTGCCAACTAGTGCCACCACTCATATCTGTTGTAACAGTAGTGTAAATATTTAAAAAAAAATCTTTTTTGACTGTGAAACATCAGTCTGCTAGTGTAATCTAATTGCAGTTGCCTGCCTGCCAGTGTGTGTGCCAGGCCCATTTGCCAACTAGTGCCACCACTCATATTGCACTATGTTTGTCTATTTTCTTCTATTTAGGACATAGAAGAATCTGTGAATATCGACATTTGGACTAAAGGAAAATTAGTATTGAAACATCATTTACAAGAACATTGACATCAACACATATCGGATATAAACTGTCACACAAAGAACATCAGATTGAACTAAGATTTTTTTCACAATTATATATATATATTTTTTCACGATTTTGTCACTATTTGCAAGGACATCTACATTAAAGCCTTTAAAGGTGTACACCGGCTTTTATTTTTTGTTTTTTGTTTTTTGGAAAAACTTTTTTCATTTAAACTTTTCTCCTTTTTTCATTTTTTCATTTTTTACACATTTTTTACTTTTTCAAGGTATACCACGTTATCACTTATATTGGGAATTCACATATGTTGTTCTTTATCTTATGTGTTTTTTATCTCATGGCTGAAAAGCCTCTTAAGGTTTGAACCACATACTGTGAACCATAGAATTTAAATTATTTGTGAAGCGATCTTATATCCAAATTGTCAGATAGAGATATATGTTCAGATAGGGTTAACACTCTATAGTACAACCATACTGTATGTTTAGATAGGGCTAAAACTCTATACTACTTATATATCATGGTAAAATTATATATACCATTGACTTACCGATTTTATATTTTATGATATTGTTTTTAACATTGTATAATAAATACGTATTTTAAAAACCATCTATAAACATTTGGTTTGGTTTAAATACTTTTGACCCTACTCAGCTAAGATTCCTATTAGGTATCCTAAGCGCTCCTATAGCCCTCTATATTTCTTTGCTAGTGTAATCTAATTGCAGTTGCCTGCCTGCCAGCGTGTGTGCCAGGCCCACTTGCCAACTAGTGCCACCACTCATGTTTTTTGTAACAGTAGTGTAAATATTTTTAAAAAAAACTTTTTTGACTGTGAAACATCAGTCTGCTAGTGTAATCTAATTGCAGTTGCCTGCCTGCCAGTGTGTGTGCCAGGCCCACTTGCCAACTAGTGCCACCACTCATATCTGTTGTAACAGTAGTGTAAATATTTTAAAAAAAACTTTTTTGACTGTGAAACATCAGTCTGCTAGTGTAATCTAATAGCAGTTGCCTGCCTGCCAGTGTGTGTGCCAGGCCCACTTGCCAACTAGTGCCACCACTCATATCTGTTGTAACAGTAGTGTAAATATTTAAAAAAAAAAATTTTTGACTGTGAAACATCAGTCTGCTAGTGTAATCTAATTGCAGTTGCCTGCCTGCCAGTGTGTGTGCCAGGCCCATTTGCCAACTAGTGCCACCACTCATATTTGTTGTAACAGTAGTGTAAATATTTTTTTATTTTTTTTAATTTTTGACTGTGAATCATCAGTCTGCTAGTGTAATCTAATTGCAGTTGCCTGCCTGCCAGCGTGTAGTGTAAACAGTAAACAGTAGTGTAAATATTTTTAAAAAAAACTTTTTTGACTGTGAATTCAATGGGGGTTGAAGTCAATGGGGGTTCGCCCAGTTTGCCAGTTCGCAAATGTTTGGCGAAGTTCGCGTTCGCTGATTGCGAACCCAAATTTTTACGTTCGCGACATCACTAGTCATGATCTCAAGCTGAAGGGTAGTAGATTCAGGAGTAATTTGAGGAAGCACTTCTTTACAGAAAGAGTGATTGATTTATGGAATAAACTTCCTCAAGAGGTAGTAATGAAAAACACTGTGGGGGTATTTAAAAATGCATGGGACAAGCATAAGGCTATCCTACGAACTAGATAAGTTTATACTGTTAGGTAATATCGGGCAGACTTGCTGGGCCTATGGCTCTTATCTGCCGTCAATATATATGTTTCTAAAATTTAAATACATTTTAAATACGTTATATTCTTTTTTTATTATTAATATTAGTAGTGAATGCAGGGCAAACTTTTATAATAAATACAACAAATATTCATTAGTTTTAACTATTGTGCTTAAGCATCTCCCCATCTCTAGTTATATAAAGCATTTTTATATCCTATTGCATATATTGGGGCCTATTTATTAATGTGCGAGTGGACATGATACGATGTAGCGTATCATGTCCGCCACACATCAATAAATGCTGACCGCATACGCTGTCGGCATTTATCAATACACAAGCAGTTCTTGTGAACTGCTTGTGCAATGGCGTCCCCACAGATTGGTGGACAAGCGGACACTAGCAGGGGGTTTCAATCAGCCCGATCGTATAGGATTAGGTGGATTGATGTCCGCTGCCTCAGAGCAGGTGGACATGTTATGGAGCAGTGGTCTTAAGATCGCTGCTTCATAACTGCTGTTTCCAGCGACCCCGAAGGCTCGCACGGAAACAGGGGCATCAAGCTCCATTCAGAGCTTGATAATTTGGCCCCATAGTCTGAAATCTGCATCTCTTTAAAAAATCACCTGAGCTTGCTTTAACCTCCCCCCTTTACAAAGTGTGATGTTGTGTATGGAGCCAAACACAAAGATCACGGCTGACACCTTTTGTGGTGCATATTGTACCATTATTCTTGAGTGGTTTAAATATCATGACATGTTTTAAAGGGGCATAAACCCCCACATTTTCTTTCATGATTCAGACAGAAAATACAATTTACATCTGGTATCAAATTTTCTTTGTTTTTTTGTTATGCTTTGTTGAAAAGCAGGAAGATAAATTCAGGAGTGTGCATGTGTTTGCAGCACTATACGGCAGCAGTTTGGCAACAAATACATTAGCAAAAGCACTAGATGGCAGCACTATTTCCTGTCATGTAGTGCCCCAGACATGTGCACGTTACCTATCTAGATATTTCTTCAACAACGAATAACACAAGAACTGCACAAATTTGATTATAGAAGTAAATTGGAATTTTTATTTTTTTTTTAGTAAACTTTTATTCGAGATTTGAAAGCAGTACAGGGTGGCAAACTGCCCAGAAACGACAATATGCAAGTACCCATGTCCCCACGAGGCAGCAGTGTCCATTGGGAAGGTCCATAAATATAGTCTATTTCCATACATTCTGGAGTGATCCAGGCTATTGGAAACGTTTTTTTAAATAGTTTTCGCTATCTGAATCATGAAAGACATTGTTTGTTTGATGTCCCTTTAAAATACCCTAAAAGTCCTGGCATAACTGTACCTTTCATAGGTATTCACAGTCAAGAAAAAAGGGCCAAAATCAAGACTGACAATATTATCCCTCATCTCCTAAGTAATATTGGAAATTCATATGTGTTTTTTATATTTGAAACCCTCTCTGTTGGTCTATAAGTATACATAGTTCTTCCTTTGCCATTTCATGAGTACGGTCCCTTTGAAAAGAGAAACCAGCACATTTATTTATAGTAAAATGACGACTTATAAAAATAGTGTTCTGAATGGCACATTAGCTAATTTGTCCCCCAAAATGACGTAAATGATCACTTGTGAATTATTATCAGACATGAACATGTTACAAAATTAAATTAAACACAGGTGCATGGTTCATGCCTTGATAAATGGAACACCATGGTCAATATTTTAATATGTACTGTATTATAAGACACCTTCAGGACTTGATGATCAGCTCTTCTGAAACCACCTGACATCAATAAATAAATTCCATAGTAGAATATGAAGGCAAAATAGCTACCTCTATAATATATAATATAAATTGTATATTATGAAATTAAACTGGCTTCTTTAACTTTTTTCAAATATATTTTATATCACAATTGTAATTAAATATAAAAAATACACTGAGCCTGCATAACATATATTTTTTTTTTACTAGAAATCTGTGTGAAACAGAGAATGTCTGGATGACAAGCTTCTTTCAATTGGTGTAGACAGAAGCAAAAAAATAATTTTATTCTTTGTGTCTAGACACACATTTCAGGATACATAGCCCACAAAGGTATTATATCAATATTCAACACTTTGTAGTCTGTGGAAATATTTCTCTGTAGTGTGAAAACACCACAAAATTAGTTTTCAGGGGGTGAAATGGTTACACATACTAAATGAGCTGAATGCATGAAATTTGAATTACAGTCACGATGAGAGAAGATAATATCAGTATGTGATATTCTTCCTAATGAAATAAGTCAAACGAGTGCATGAGATCATTATTTGAAGTTCTCTGTTAGTTTCTCAGATGTGGGTTTAGAAACGCAAACATGTAACTTCAGGGGTTTTAGCCAATTACCACTCAAAGTAATTGTATACAGTTCTCCAGCTATGTGTCTTGGCCTTGAAACTTGTAAGAAAATGAAAGATTTGCTAGTCGTCCTCATAGAAGAAAGATCTTTCGTACTACGGTGTCAGTAGGTTATAGTTTACACCTGATTTTATTCTGGCATTCATTATTAAACTAGTGTTTAAACAAACTTATAAGTGGTCACATACTTTATGGAAAAAGTACACATTGTAAGATTTAGTGGAAAGGTTGCTGTATGTTTTGCTAATGTTTTAATGCTCTTAAGGATTTTCCCGACATAACTTGGATGTTATTTTATTTTCATTTTCTTCAGTAGTAGTACAGTAGGGATTGTTGAACTAATGCCAAGTTGAACATTAAAACCAGGTGCTTATACTGGCAGAATTTAGTATCACACCTGCAAATAGAGTTAAGATTACATCATGTGCTCTGTCCATATCCCACAAAAGAGTCTATACTTCAGCTCAAGTAACATTATAATTTTCAATTCGAGACTTCAGACAATGTAGCGTTGGCAAATATTATAGTCTATAAAGCCAAACACATCAAACCTAATATATTTCACTAGACCAATGGGACTGTTTTGTTTGAGAATACTTACAAAATTAAACCTATTTTGTGAATTTAGAAAATAAAGGTGACCTGTTTGTTGAGAATTTCAGATCAAAGTTGTATTACATAATCTCATAGTAAGTTTAAGTATAGAAATTGCTTTGAAAAAAAAAACGTGGGCAGTCAGTTAAATGAATCATTTATTTATAGAACGAACAGAGTAAGAAGCTTGTTTAATGTAAACAATGACATTTAAAAAACGGAATTAAAGATTCTTTTGGTTTATAAAAAGGTTGCTAACATTCTGAACCACTTATATGTTTTTCTTTGCTTTTAAACTAATCAGAATAAATTGGAGTTCTGCTTTCATGTCTTTCATTCTCTGATAGCTTTTTTTTAAATTAAAGGGGCATAGATATGCACATTTTACAAGCTCTAAATTGCAAACACACAAGTTCTGCCCTGGCGCTGCAAACATTGCATCTCATATGCAGGAAACTACCTGTGACTGGTGGATAAAATGCAAATGCTACACCTGATTGGCTCATTGGTAGGATTGCCACACAGCCAGTATTTTACTGGTTAAAGTTTACGTCTATTTGATAATGAAGAATAAAGATAAAAATAAAGGTTATGTTATGGTTAAACTTCTTCTAAGTGAATCTGATTTTAAACACATTGTCATTTAAAGATGAATCTTAGCATCTTTAGTTTTTGAGTTACGCCCTACATAGACATACATGAACATACACTCATTTAGCTAGATCTCCGTACAAATATCATCACATACAAACATAATTATCTGCATACAACGAATATAAAGCAGATTACGTACACAAAACATTTTTGCACTATGAAATTATCACAATTTCATGTACTATTTCACAGAATGACATGACGTCACTCACTTTGCGCTCAACAGGAGTATTTGAAGTTTTTTTTTCTATTTCTCTCCTCCATGGAATTATATGGGGAATACGTGCTTGTGCGCGTGTTCGGCCTCTTTCTGTAACTCACGTGATAATTTTCTCTTTTTAAACTCGTAATATGGGCGGCCTACAGTTTGCACTAATTTATAAATTCTTGCGTAGGTCCTGCAATGACAAATAGATCACAAACTATACTATTTGGCACTGTAGTTATGTGTTTTACATGTGTGAACATCAGTACAAGGTCAAAATCAATTAGGAAATTATATTACATCAAGTATAAATCACGATCAATTGTATCATCACAAATAGGAAATCATTTTCAAGAATAAACACATTTAAAGTAACATAAAACCCCATTTTATATTTCCTGATTCAGAAAGAGTATACAATTTTAAACGGTTTTCTAATTTACTTCTATTATATCATTTGATTTATTCTCTTCATATCCTTTGCTGAACAGCATATCTAGATAGGCTCAGTAGCTGCTGATTGGTGGCTGCACAAAGATGCCTTATGTGATTGGCTCACCCATGTGCATTGCTATTTATTCAACAAAGGATATATAAACAATGAAGCTATTTAGATCATAGAAGTACATTGGAATGTTGTTTAAAACTGTTTTCTCTGTCTGAATCATGAAAGAAAAGTTATGGTTTTAGTGTCCCTTTAAGATCAGGATTTAAACATAATATACCATTAGGAATTTCGTCAAATTAAAATATATCATTAGAAAATATCCTATTTGTCACTTTTTTTGAAGGAACAACAATGCTATACTGCTTTATATAAATGAAAATATGTGGGAGATAATCACAATACATACATATATGTACATAACACACATCACACAACAACAAAACACACATTTATCTTTTTAATCATCACACAATAATAATGTTGCAAAGTAGAACAAGAGAACGAAGATTTGGAAAGTAGACAGGCATGCCGCTAATATGAAGACATCATTCTAAGCTTGAACCATAGGGATTCTATCATTAGGACTTTACTGCCTCTTTAATCAGTTTCTCACTCAATATTACATATAAGTAGACAAGAGGTTTGGAAGATCTTCATTATTATTGCGATTTCAATGGTACACGTAAAATATTGAAATCTCGAAAATCACTTACATATAATATTATATATGTCAGCCGTTACTTTATCGTTTTGCAACAATATTGCAGCAACATTGCTCAATCATATTCTATGCCATGTCTAAGCACACATTATAGACAAGTATGCACTTTGAATCATGTTAGCGTGGACTTGTGGTTTTTAATATAATATCGCATTTACTAAGTATTTGTTACGCATATGAACAAACAATTACAAAGATACACTGTATATGTAATATTTTGCACTTTGACACTTTCATATTACAATTTAAGGAAAAACAAAATGTTAAACAAACACACACAAAAAACGCCCACTTTGAAAGCTCAGATACAATCAAATGTATATAATCAGCAATCATTACGAACACGCTACCATTGCACTATGAGTCACCCAAACACGTCCCTTATGACCGACATTGCTTTGCTGCACTCATGTTCTGGCGTCCGGATGCTTTCAATCCACAGAAGGTTACTTGTCTCAAGACACCTTCTCTGTCGTTTTTGAAAGGTTTCTGAACACCATGAAAAAAATGTGTAGGCTTTCCGTAGGATTCCCTCAAAATGAGGACGATTGGAGACACCTCAAGAGGGAATTCTATCACATAGCTGAAATGCCAATTGTTTTGGGAGCAAAAGATTGCACCCATGTTGCTCTGTGGGCTCCAGCAGAAGCGGGTCCTTTCCGAAATCACAAACACTTTCATAGTTTGAACGTGCAGTTCATTTGCGATGCACGGATACAAATTATGAATGTGTTTGCGAATGTCGGGGGCGTCAGTCACGATGCTCATATCCTCAGGCAGTCCTCACTCTGGCAACAGTTTGAGGACAGACAGTTTCCCCACGGGTGGTTCATTGGTGAGTACTTGTGCACAGCATGGTTAACCATTTACTTGTCTCTTTTAGCAAATGTCTAGGTTTATATAAACAGATATGTAGCCGGTCATAGCTAAAATGTGCAGATATAGAATGAGGTTTAACCATTTACTTGTCTCTTTCATAAAATGTCTAGGTTTATATAAACAGATACTATGTAGCAGGTCATAGCGAAAATGTGCAGATATAGAATGAGGTTTAACCCTCTACTTGTCTCTTTCAGCAAATGTCTAGGTTTATATAAACAAATATGTAGCAGGTCATAACTAAAATGTGTAGATATCGAATAAGGTTTAACCATTTACTTGTCTCTTTCAGCAAATGTCTAGGTTTATATAAACAGGAATGTAGCAGGTCATAGCTAAAATGTGCAGATATAGAATTAGGTTTAACCATTTACTTGTCTCTTTCAGAAAATGTCTAGGTTTATTTAAACAGATATGTAGCAGGTCATACCTAAAATGTGCAGATTTAGAATGTGGTTTAACCATTTAATTGTCTCTTTCAGCAAATGTCTAGGTTTATATAAACAGATATGTAGCAGGTCATAGCTAAAATGTGCAGATATAGAATGAGGTTTAACCATTTACTTTTCTCTTTCAGCAAATGTCTAAGTTTATATAAACATATATGTAGCATGTCATAGTTAAAATGTGCAGACATAGAATGTGGTTGAACCATTTACTTGTCTCCTTCAGAAAATGTCTAGGTTTATATAAACAGATATGTAGCATGTCATAGCTAAAATGTGCAGATATAGGGGCTGAATTATCAAGCTCCAAATGGATGCCCCTGTTTCCGCGCGAGCCTTCAGCCTCCCCGGAATCAGTAGTTATTAAGTAGCGGTCTAAAGACCACCTGCTCTAAGGCCACGGACATCAATCCACCCGATCCTATATGATCAGGCTGATTGAAACCCCCTGCTGATTGGCAGAGAATCTGCAGGGGGCAGCATTGCACAAGCAGTTTACAAGACCTGCTTGTGTAATGATAAATGCCGACAGCATATGCATGTCCGCTAGCACATTAATAAATAGGCCCCATAGAATGAGGTTTAACCATTTACTTGTCTCTTTCAGAAAATATCTAGGTTTATATAAACAGATATGTAGCAGGTCATAGCCTTGACAATACTTTTAAAGGGACGGTGTAGCTCTTTAAACATAACTGACGTAGATGACAGTTTAGTAGTTTGAAAGACTCTGTAAAATCAGAAAATTCACTAGCAGAGCAATTCAAGTTTATTACATTTAGAAATGTTAGCTAGGTTATGTAAACATTTAACCCTCATTTTAATTTCATGGAGTTTATGTGATTTACGTATACACAAATGCATTGTATCATTTTTTTTTCCTTCATTAAATGTATTATTTCATCTTATTATTTATCATATATTTATAATATTGACATTTTGTAACGTTAATTATTTATAGGTGAGTCGGGTTACATGAGCCGGAGTTGGCTCATTACGCCTCTACGTAACCCCACCGACGAGGCACAGGAGCGCTATAATCAGGCGCACAGGCGAACTAGGGCTGCAGTTAAATGGATGTTTGGTCTCCTCAAAATACGCTTTCGATGTCTGGATAGGTCTGGAGGAGCCCTCCAATACAGCCCTAGGATGGTGGCGAAGATCATTATAGCCTGCAGTATCCTTCATAACATAGCTCAACAGGCAGGGATGCTGCAGGACTTCCAAGTGCCCCTAGCCCTTCAAAGAGATGAGGAGGACAACAAAGTTGTAGAGGAGCCATTCCAGGATGAGGGGGTCAATGTCAGAGACAACATCATTAACAACCACTTCAGAAGGTAAATACTATAAGTTATATAGGAGCACTGCAAAAATGGGACACTTTTAGTAAAATAAAAGTAGAATCCTGCGAACATGTTAGGACTGCTCAAGAAATTACTATATTAAAATCTAAAATATATTTTATAATCATAGGTAAATTTTACATCATATGTCTATGGCATTGGCTTCTGTGATGACTTCGCCACCTGATTTTTAAAGACAACATCAGATGGTAAGTATACACAATGTATGGACCAAGACTGGGGGGTGGGAGATTTTAGTCACTGATCCCTCATATGGCACACAATTAGTTTACATGTATTATTCATTTTAGACATCAGTAGATTTTAGATAGTCTGAAAAGGATTGATAGCAGATAAAGGGATACTCTGAAGCACATTGAATTGACAAAGTCATACATCATAGGTGGAGTATGCACAATGTATGTGGCTCAGCTTCACAGTTGATTGTTATAATAACATACCACAAAAGAGACTACATATGCTTATTAAGCTATTGCTAAGAAACATTTAGCAAATAGTTAGTTTTAGGGTGAGTGATGCAGAACTATGTACCACTTTTAGATATTTGATTTAAACTTTATTTAAAGTGGATAATACCAATGTGATCATGTCTGTGGCATTGTCTTTCAGCTGTGCTGACTTCTACAACATCTAAAGACACCTTCACATGGTAAGTGTACACAATGTCTGGAATAAGAATGGAGGAGGCAGGATACATCCTATGGGAAACACATGTTTCCTAATTTTTTTAGATGGTATTTCAGACATAATCCGCTATTCGGAAAGTGATGAATGTGACACATAATGCAGATAAACTGATATGTGGACTAGAATCGACTTTTAAAGATCATACATGAGGTAGACTTGTGCGCAGCCAAAAAAGTCATTTCGGTTAATTTCGGACCGATTCATATTTTTACTAATTTTGGATTCAGATCGCTTTGAATTTGCATATATTTGAATGCATTTGTTTTGGATTCATTCGGATTCAAATAAATTCGGAAGTTTTCAGATGTTTTAGTTTCGGATTCAATTCGTAAATTTGAAAGATCAATACTATTCAAATATTACATTTATAAAACACAGTATTAGACTGGAAATACTATTTTGTATTCAAACGTGACATTCGATATAGAATGTCACATTCAAATTTGAATATTACATTTATAATATTACATTCAATTATGCCCCTCATACAATTGAATAATTAATTAATATTTGCACAAAATAGTATATTCATTTGTCTAATTTTAAATGTTAACATGTAAGTCAACTTTGTAAGGCAATTTAATGTGATTTCTTTCAAATTATGTATATATAGATATCCAGTCTGAACCTGGCTTTAATATCTGAACAAACACTAAAGTTTATAGCATAGACAGAAGATGACTTTAGAATTATTATACTTCCAGATAAAAATGTTTTTTTTAAATGGGTTATGAAATAACATACTTGCTTTCATATTCTTACAGATTTTGAAGTTTGCTGAATTCACAAAAGAATTTGTAGTTATTGTTAGTGTATTTTATTTTTAAAATAAATATCTTTGCATACTATATATATATATATTTTTATTTAAATACATCTTTTAAAATCAGAAGATATATATATATATATATATATATATATATATATTATATAATCTATCCATCTCCAAGTAAGACACTAACAAACACATCCTTCTAATATTAGAAGGACATGGAAAGAAAAGAATAGTTGTCTAACTGGTTGTTAAATTATCTATTTTACAAGCACATGCCTGCTATCCTTATTATATAAAAGGCCAAGTGTGTTTGTCCGAAAAGGCCAAGTGTGTTTGTCCGAAGCTGTCATGCGCAGTAGAGACAGCATGAGGACAAACACACCTGGCCTTTGACTCCTACTCCCTAGCTGATCTGTGGCAGAAGTGGGCGTGGCCAGGCATGATCGGGGCATGGCCGGCGTGAAGGGGGCATGGCCAGGCATGAATGGCTGTGAAGGGGCATGGCCGGGTGTGAAGGGGGCCGGGCACGGTCGCGAGATAGAGAGGAGGAGAGAGAGAGGAGGGGAGAGAGAGAGGAGAGGGGAGAGAGAGGAGGGGAGAGAGAGGGAGAGAGAGAGGAGAGGGGAGAGAGAGAGAGGAGAGGGGGGAGAGAGAGAGCTCAAAAGAGAGGGGGAGAGAGAGCGCAAAAAAGATGGGGGAGAGAGATAGCTCAAAAGAGATGGGGAGAGAGAGAGAGCAAAAGAGAGGGGGGAGAGAGAGCAAAAGAGAGGGGGGAGAGAGCACAAAAGAGGGGGGAGAGAGAGAGCACAAAAGAGAGGGGCGAGAGAGAGAGAACAAAAGAGAGGGGGGGAGAGAACGCAAAAGAGAGGGGGGAGAGAGAGCGCAAAAGAGAGGGGGAGAGAGAGCGCAAAAGAGAGGGGGGAGAGAGAGAGCAAAAGAGGGGGGAGAGAGAGAACACAAAAGAGAGAGGAGGGAGAGAGAGAGGAGGGGAGAGAGAGAGGAGAGGGGGGAGAGAGAGGGGGGAGAGAGAGATCTCAAAAGAGAGGGGGAGAGAGCGCAAAAGAGATGGGGCGAGAGAGAGCTCCAAAGAGAGGGGAGAGAGAGCCCAAAAGAGATGGGGGAGAGAGAGAGCTCAAAAGAGAGGGGGGGAGAGAGAGAGCAAAAGAGAGGGGAGAGAGAGCGCAAAATAGAGGGGGGAGAGAGCGCAAAAGAGAGGGGGAGAGGGAGCGCAAAAGAGAGGGGGAGAGAGAGCATGCAAAAGAGAGGGGGGGAGAGAGAGAGCACGAAAAAGAGAGGGGGGAGAGAGAGCAAAAGAGAGCGGGCAGAGAGAGAGCAAAAAAAAGGGGGGAGAGAGCAAAAGAGGGGGCAGAGAGAGAGAGAGAGCACAAGAGAGAGGGGAGAGAGAGCGCACAAGAGAGGGGGGGAGAGATCGCATAAGAGGGGTGAGAGAGAGAGCGCAAAAGAGGGGGAGAGAGAGCACAAAAGAGAGGGGGGAGAGAGAGGGGGAGAGAGAGGGGGATAGAGTGGGGGAGAGAGCACAAAATAGATGGGGGAGAGAGCGCAAAATAGATGGGGGGAGAGAGAGCACAAAAGAGAGGGGGAGAGAGCGCAAAAGAGAGGGGGAGAGAGAGAGCGCAAAAGAGAGGGGGAGAGAGAGCGCAAAAGAGAGGGGGAGAGAGAAAGCGCAAAAGAGAGGGGGAGAGAGAGAGCGCAAAAGAGAGGGGGGAGAGAGAGCTCAAAAGAGAGGGGGGAGAGAGAGCTCAAAAGAGAGGGGGAGAGAGTTCAAAAGAGGGGGGGAGAGTGTAGAAGAGGAAGAAGGGGAGGAAGATTGGTGGGAAATAGAGGAAGGTCAAGAAGAACCACGAACACCAAAGAGGGGCAAACAAGAGAACCACTTCTAAAAATCTTTAACCTCTCCACACACTCATTTACAGAAAATGAATTAGGCATACTTTCAAAAGGGTTAAATTTTGCGCCTACAAAAGGGCCCAATCCCTTTAATTTATTTATTGATTTCAACAAATTTATAAGAAATCTGACACTATGTAGACATTTTGAAAAACTAAATGCGAAAGATAACATTGATTTCCTAAAAAATATGTCAGACACTGATCTTGAAACATTAAACACCTTAGAGGAATTATACAACAATGAGGAAATTCCCCTAGATACTCAAGGTTATAAGCATTCAAATCTAAAACATCCTTCTATCTTCTTCCCAATCCAATCAAAGGGGAATGCAATTCCCACCTTTTGTGATCTAGTACAAAGAGACTTACAAACTCTTTGTGAAAATTATTCGATTAAAAAAGACAATTTAAAAAAACATGACAAAAAAGCATTGGAATCAATCAAAGAACTAAATGACATTGTCCTCAGAGAAGCGGATAAGGGCGGAGGATTGGTCATACAAAACCGAACTGACTATCTCACTGAGGCCCACAGATTACTAAAAGATCCAAATACATACAAAAAACTAGCAGGTGATCCCACCACTACATTTATAAAAGAGTACAAATCAATGATAGATACAGCTAACTACCTGAATCTATTGAACAAGAATGAACATAAATATCTGATACATGAATTCCCAAAAAAAGCTATATTTTACCATTTACCAAAAATTCATAAAAGTCTAGTCAATCCACCAGGACGACCAATAGTTTCAGGAATTGACTCACTTACAGCCAGAATTTCTGAATATGTTGACTTTTTTCTAAAACCACTAGTACCTGAATTAAAATCCTATCTCAGGGACTCAAGTGATACTATAGCCAAAATTTCAAATGTAGAATGGAAAGAAACATATCAATGGATGACATTGGATGTTTCTTCGCTTTATACAAGCATACCCCACGGAAAGGGAATTGCAGCAATGAAACAGGTCTTAAATAAAACGAATTTAAGCTTAGAACATCAAAATTTCATTTCTGAATGTATCCAATTCGTTTTAGAAAAGAACTACTTTGAATTTGATAACTCATATTACTTACAAATCAGCGGAACAGCTATGGGTACCACCATGGCACCCAGTTATGCTAACCTTTATATGGGACTCTGGGAGGACTCATACATCTACCAAAACAACCCATTCCAAAAAAACATCATATGGTGGGGTAGATTCATAGACGACATTATACTAATATGGGAAGGTGATATGCCCACCACCACCGACTTCTTACAGTATATTAACAACAACACCTTCAATTTACAATTCACCTCAAAAATTGAAAAAAATTCAATTGAATTTCTTGATTTGACTATGTTCAATGAGGAAACAAATATATACACCAAACTGTATCGTAAAAGTACAGATTGTAATGGCTATTTGAGAGCAGATAGTGGACACTACAAACCGTGGATCCACAATATTCCGTATGGGCAGTTCCAACGCCTAAAAAGAAACTGTACAAAAGAGAGTGATTTTAACAAAGAAGCTGAACTACTCAAAGAAAAATTACTACAGAAAAATTATCCAAAGAAACTAATAGAAAATTCTTTTAAAAAAGTACAGAATTTGGATAGAAAACAATTACTTACTGCAAATAAGGAAAAAAGAAATACTAACAGCAAAAGAATAGGAATGGTTACTACTTACAACGAAGCGGCCCCAGAAATCAAAAAGATCCTAAAAAAGTATTGGCCAATACTACAACAAGACAAATTTTTAAAAAAAAGTATAGGTACTGCGCCAAAGATAACTTTCAGAAAAAACAGAAGTCTGAAACAAATACTGGCACCAAGTAGACTGAAAGACACTAACAAAAAAAACAATTGGTTATCCTCAAACACGAAGGGATTCTTTAAATGTAATAGAGCGAATTGTTCCAGTTGTGAACATTCATATGAAGGAAAAAAACCAACTAAAAGTGTCAATTCAAAATCTTTTCCCCCAAAAAAATGTCAAATCCAAACATTAACCAATTGCAAAAGTACATATGTAGTCTATCTTCTGGAATGCACATGTAATTTACAATACATAGGACGTACGAAACGCCCGTACAAAAAAAGACTACATGAACACCTCAAAAACATAGAGGCAGGCTATAAAGGCCATAGTGTCTCCAGACATTTCAAAAAGAAACACAATAAAGATACAAAATTCCTTAGAGGTACAATACTGGAACAAATACAAATCCCACGGAGAGGTGGAAATAGATTCCTAAAATTACGCCAAAGAGAGACTTTTTGGATCCACTACATGGGAACCATGAGCCCAATGGGCCTGAATGAGGACATAGATCTAGCAGCCTTCCTATAATGTACAAAAAAACTTGTTACATCATGTAAGGACAAAATAAACATATTCTTTCATAAAGTATACATCGGTTCTCCTAAAGAAAGGGACATAACAATAATTCATCTAATAATCCCAGAAACACTCCAAAGTATCTACCACTAGACAAAAACCTAGGTATCTACTTAGGTACATATAGGTATAGTCAGAAATAGGTACGCATACAACATTACAAACATTGTTAAAAATCTAGAAATACACTAGAAAAAAAGTGACAAATATATATACATAAATAATGAAATATATATATGGTAATGTTTGTTCCTTCATCTTCCCTTTTTCATTTATTTTGTCACTCTTTTCATTTATTGAAGAATTAGGCAATAATGACATGGGCACTATAAAAATCAGCTTAACTGTCATACCAAACTTTACACCTAATAATGTAAGAGACAAAGAACTTATTTTTATGATATAACACTTTCTTTGTTTTTAACAAGAAAATATGTTATAGAAATATCCGATTAATTAATAGTCATATCATTACGAATATGGGAGAAATTAGGACCCAGTAACAACCGCTTCCTCTCCCAGGCGTTTCCATGACAACATTGAGACAAACGTCATTACGCTTGACGTCACACGCAAAACAGCCGTATTGGAACTAGAAGGAGAAAAAAACGCGCCCAATTTCTATCCTTTAAAAACTGACAAGCCGTCCATAGCCCATTACACTTTCTATTCTCTGACGAAGAAGTGTTGTATCACTTCGAAACGCGTAAGAATTTGAAGAAAGCGGGCGGACTTCTAAGTTCCAATACGGCATTTTCTGATCCAAAGAAAATAATTTCACAGAAAAACTTTCAACTAGCACTTCAGCAAGGTGGTAAAGTATAATATGCATTTACAACTCTGACTGAATTGCATCCAGGCTATATTTTATCAGTAACAATTAGCCACAACACCTACCACCTTGCCTATTAATTTATATCGGACATATTGTGACCATATATACACAGAGTCACACAATTGACAGCATATAAAGTACCCCATTTTTAGGGGCTATATATAAGTTTTTTTATAAAAAACGGCTTTTACCCAGACACACAGTGTCATCAACTACAAGGAATAAGAAAACAAAGATATTCTATGTGCCTTTATCTTACCTCATAAATGATTGAGGTTGACAAATGTAAGCATAACTGATCGTGTAAAATAAACACCATTTTTATCTTAACTGTATTACGCTATGTATTTGTCTCTTATTTCTCCTTTATGATCCATGGAATGATCTGATACAAGATAAAGATCCTTACCACCATAAGGAAAAGAAAAGAAAAGAAAAGAGTCCAGGAGTCTCCATTACTGTTTGTCAAATTACATCCAGCTGTAACATCTTCACAAGAGAGTCCAGGATTTCCATTAAAGGCATACTGCAGAAATTGCAAGATTACACAATTCAAAAGAAAAGAAAAGTTTTTTTCATCTCGACAAGAGTCCAAGAACCATCTGTAAACCCCCAAAAAAGGCTGACACCTTACCTCATAGGATTGAGGTACTTTCTGGTAAGCACATCTTACTTACCCTAGAAGGATAAAAACTGTTGAAGCATAAGAAATAACTTGAGCTCAAAACCAATTTTATGGACATATGTACTTTATTTTTACTTTTATTTGTATGACATATCAATCAGCAATACATTGATATTGACAATACTTCAATTTATTGATCAATAGTAATCAGCTGTGCGCCATTACTTGATTTTCTCTTTCTATTAACAATTAACTACAGTGACAAGGGTACACTGCATCATAGGCAGCACGCATACACTTAACAGTAACCAACACAGAAATCAAATTAAAAAATAAGAAGTGTTATAGTTTTTTAGCGCTGGTGCCCCCTCTTGACTTTAAAATTATCACATCACCTTTTAGGTGATCTATACCCCAACTAGCAGCTTAAACAGAACACTTTTATATAAGAATTTACACTACCATGGAGGCTAATAGCTTCGAGTTTGGCAATTACTTTGATCCAAAAACCAAAGTAAAAAAACTATCAATAAACTTAGATGAAGATAGTAAAACCATTATTGAACAAAATATGAACCCTAGAGAAATCTTTGACAAAATAGAAAAACTAAGCAAAAAACAACTTACACATTGGTATGACAGTGTCAGCTTGGAAAGATACATTAAATATAAAGTAGTACCAAAAGGCTTAAAATTATATAAATCTGCCATTTTTGAACCAGAGGATATAGAATACCTTACAGAATGGGACACTGCCCTAGAGGAGGCATCATTTATCTTAATGAACATTGCCATCAGATACAGGAATCATAAAGTAGACAAACTTACATCTGAAATACTAGATATGAAAAAAATTCTAGAAACACACAAAGGAGACACCACTTACAAAGAACTAGACGAAAGAAATAAAGAAAGAATACAAAAATTTGAACAAACAATTGACAATAAGAAAAAGAAAAAGTTTCTTAGAGATTATTTAGAAATGCAGGAAATTAACGATGAGAATAAAAATGACATAGAAACAGACAAAGATCTAGAAGTATGGGAAGAAATTAAAACCCCAGTACAATCAACTTCAAAAGATACGTTCACAATCCCTAATACCACTAATAAAAACAAAAGCAAACAACAACAAAATACCAAGGAACAATATATGAGAAAGGTTTCACAAAATTCAGAAATTTCAGAAAGAAGAAATTACTATAAACCACATACAGAAAATAAGACACAGTGGCAACACAACAATTACAACTCTAAATTTCAAAAACAGAGGTTTCATCAGAAAAAAGTCTCTTGGCAACAAAATAGACAAGAGACTCACCAATACAACAGAACAAACATAGAGGGTAGACATTATCAAACCCCACATACGGGAAACAACCCCACACACCATGACTACTATAGAAATAAAACAAGTAATTGTGAGTGTCAGAATTATCATCAACAACGCACAAAACAAAATACACCACATTCAGGACCAAATAGTTATTATCCAAAACAAAATAGACACCAAGAACCCAAACACAACTAACATAATAAAAGAATTGCAAAAAAGGATCAGTCCAAGCAAGTGAACCACATTTTTTAGAACAGGAATGGGTAGGAAACTACCTTCCAAACACTACACCAAATTCTACAGGGACCAGAGACTATCAAAGAGAAGATTCAAACATAAATCTCAGACCACAATGGTCAATGGGAAACCCAAAGAAAAGAAAAGGTGTAGAAGAGGAAGAAGGGGAGGAAGATTGGTGGGAAATAGAGGAAGGTCAAGAAGAACCACGAACACCAAAGAGGGGCAAACAAGAGAACCACTTCTAAAAATCTTTAACCTCTCCACACACTCATTTACAGAAAATGAATTAGGCATACTTTCAAAAGGGTTAAATTTTGCGCCTACAAAAGGGCCCAATCCCTTTAATTTATTTATTGATTTCAACAAATTTATAAGAAATCTGACACTATGTAGACATTTTGAAAAACTAAATGCGAAAGATAACATTGATTTCCTAAAAAATATGTCAGACACTGATCTTGAAACATTAAACACCTTAGAGGAATTATACAACAATGAGGAAATTCCCCTAGATACTCAAGGTTATAAGCATTCAAATCTAAAACCTCCTTCTATCTTCTTCCCAATCCAATCAAAGGGGAATGCAATTCCCACCTTTTGTGATCTAGTACAAAGAGACTTACAAACTCTTTGTGAAAATTATTCGATTAAAAAAGACAATTTAAAAAAACATGACAAAAAAGCATTGGAATCAATCAAAGAACTAAATGACATTGTCCTCAGAGAAGCGGATAAGGGCGGAGGATTGGTCATACAAAACCGAACTGACTATCTCACTGAGGCCCACAGATTACTAAAAGATCCAAATACATACAAAAAACTAGCAGGTGATCCCACCACTACATTTATAAAAGAGTACAAATCAATGATAGATACAGCTAACTACCTGAATCTATTGAACAAGAATGAACATAAATATCTGATACATGAATTCCCAAAAAAAGCTATATTTTACCATTTACCAAAAATTCATAAAAGTCTAGTCAATCCACCAGGACGACCAATAGTTTCAGGAATTGACTCACTTACAGCCAGAATTTCTGAATATGTTGACTTTTTTCTAAAACCACTAGTACCTGAATTAAAATCCTATCTCAGGGACTCAAGTGATACTATAGCCAAAATTTCAAATGTAGAATGGAAAGAAACATATCAATGGATGACATTGGATGTTTCTTCGCTTTATACAAGCATACCCCACGGAAAGGGAATTGCAGCAATGAAACAGGTCTTAAATAAAACGAATTTAAGCTTAGAACATCAAAATTTCATTTCTGAATGTATCCAATTCGTTTTAGAAAAGAACTACTTTGAATTTGATAACTCATATTACTTACAAATCAGCGGAACAGCTATGGGTACCACCATGGCACCCAGTTATGCTAACCTTTATATGGGACTCTGGGAGGACTCATACATCTACCAAAACAACCCATTCCAAAAAAACATCATATGGTGGGGTAGATTCATAGACGACATTATACTAATATGGGAAGGTGATATGCCCACCACCACCGACTTCTTACAGTATATTAACAACAACACCTTCAATTTACAATTCACCTCAAAAATTGAAAAAAATTCAATTGAATTTCTTGATTTGACTATGTTCAATGAGGAAACAAATATATACACCAAACTGTATCGTAAAAGTACAGATTGTAATGGCTATTTGAGAGCAGATAGTGGACACTACAAACCGTGGATCCACAATATTCCGTATGGGCAGCTCCAATGCCTAAAAAGAAACTGTACAAAAGAGAGTGATTTTAACAAAGAAGCTGAACTACTCAAAGAAAAATTACTACAGAAAAATTATCCAAAGAAACTAATAGAAAATTCTTTTAAAAAAGTACAGAATTTGGATAGAAAACAATTACTTACTGCAAATAAGGAAAAAAGAAATACTAACAGCAAAAGAATAGGAATGGTTACTACTTACAACGAAGCAGCCCCAGAAATCAAAAAGATCCTAAAAAAGTATTGGCCAATACTACAACAAGACAAATTTTAAAAAAAAAGTATAGGTACTGCGCCAAAGATAACTTTCAGAAAAAACAGAAGTCTGAAACAAATACTGGCACCAAGTAGACTGAAAGACACTAACAAAAAAAACAATTGGTTATCCTCAAACACGAAGGGATTCTTTAAATGTAATAGAGCGAATTGTTCCAGTTGTGAACATTCATATGAAGGAAAAAAACCAACTAAAAGTGTCAATTCAAAAACTTTTTCCCCCAAAAAAATGTCAAATCCAAACATTAACCAATTGCAAAAGTACATATGTAGTCTATCTTCTGGAATGCACATGTAATTTACAATACATAGGACGTACGAAACGCCCGTACAAAAAAAGACTACATGAACACCTCAAAAACATAGAGGCAGGCTATAAAGGCCATAGTGTCTCCAGACATTTCAAAAAGAAACACAATAAAGATACAAAATTCCTTAGAGGTACAATACTGGAACAAATACAAATCCCACGGAGAGGTGGAAATAGATTCCTAAAATTACGCCAAAGAGAGACTTTTTGGATCCACTACATGGGAACCATGAGCCCAATGGGCCTGAATGAGGACATAGATCTAGCAGCCTTCCTATAATGTACAAAAAAACTTGTTACATCATGTAAGGACAAAATAAACATATTCTTTCATAAAGTATACATCGGTTCTCCTAAAGAAAGGGACATAACAATAATTCATCTAATAATCCCAGAAACACTCCAAAGTATCTACCACTAGACAAAAACCTAGGTATCTACTTAGGTACATATAGGTATAGTCAGAAATAGGTACGCATACAACATTACAAACATTGTTAAAAATCTAGAAATACACTAGAAAAAAAGTGACATAAATATATATACATAAATAATGAAATATATATATGGTAATGTTTGTTCCTTCATCTTCCCTTTTTCATTTATTTTGTCACTCTTTTCATTTATTGAAGAATTAGGCAATAATGACATGGACACTATAAAAATCAGCTTAACTGTCATACCAAACTTTACACCTAATAATGTAAGAGACAAAGAACTTATTTTTATGATATAACACTTTCTTTGTTTTTAACAAGAAAATATGTTATAGAAATATCCGATTAATTAATAGTCATATCATTACGAATATGGGAGAAATTAGGACCCAGTAACAACCGCTTCCTCTCCCAGGCGTTTCCATGACAACATTGAGACAAACGTCATTACGCTTGACGTCACACGCAAAACAGCCGTATTGGAACTAGAAGGAGAAAAAAACGCGCCCAATTTCTATCCTTTAAAAACTGACAAGCCGTCCATAGCCCATTACACTTTCTATTCTCTGACGAAGAAGTGTTGTATCACTTCAAAACGCGTAAGAATTTGAAGAAAGCGGGCGGACTTCTAAGTTCCAATACGGCATTTTCTGATCCAAAGAAAATAATTTCACAGAAAAACTTTCAACTAGCACTTCAGCAAGGTGGTAAAGTATAATATGCATTTACAACTCTGACTGAATTGCATCCAGGCTATATTTTATCAGTAACAATTAGCCACAACACCTACCACCTTGCCTATTAATTTATATCGGACATATTGTGACCATATATACACAGAGTCACACAATTGACAGCATATAAAGTACCCCATTTTTAGGGGCTATATATAAGTTTTTTATAAAAAACGGCTTTTACCCAGACACACAGTGTCATCAACTACAAGGAATAAGAAAACAAAGATATTCTATGTGCCTTTATCTTACCTCATAAATGATTGAGGTTGACAAATGTAAGCATAACTGATTGTGTAAAATAAACACCATTTTTATCTTAACTGTATTACGCTATGTATTTGTCTCTTATTTCTCCTTTATGATCCATGGAATGATCTGATACAAGATAAAGATCCTTACCACCATAAGGAAAAGAAAAGAAAAGAGTCCAGGAGTCTCCATTACTGTTTGTCAAATTACATCCAGCTGTAACATCTTCACAAGAGAGTCCAGGATTTCCATTAAAGGCATACTGCAGAAATTGCAAGATTACACAATTCAAAAGAAAAGAAAAGTTTTTTTCATCTCGACAAGAGTCCAAGAACCATCTGTAAACCCCCAAAAAAGGCTGACACCTTACCTCATAGGATTGAGGTACTTTCTGGTAAGCACATCTTACTTACCCTAGAAGGATAAAAACTGTTGAAGCATAAGAAATAACTTGAGCTCAAAACCAATTTTATGGACATATGTACTTTATTTTTACTTTTATTTGTATGACATATCAATCAGCAATACATTGATATTGACAATACTTCAATTTATTGATCAATAGTAATCAGCTGTGCGCCATTACTTGATTTTCTCTTTCTATTAACAATTAACTACAGTGACAAGGGTACAGTGCATCATAGGCAGCACGCGTACACTTAACAGTAACCAACACAGAAATCAAATTAAAAAATAAGAAGTGTTATAGTTTTTTAGCGCTGGTGCCCCCTCTTGACTTTAAAATTATCACATCACCTTTTAGGTGATCTATACCCCAACTAGCAGCTTAAACAGAACACTTTTATATAAGAATTTACACTACCATGGAGGCTAATAGCTTCGAGTTTGGCAATTACTTTGATCCAAAAACCAAAGTAAAAAAACTATCAATAAACTTAGATGAAGATAGTAAAACCATTATTGAACAAAATATGAACCCTAGAGAAATCTTTGACAAAATAGAAAAACTAAGCAAAAAACAACTTACACATTGGTATGACAGTGTCAGCTTGGAAAGATACATTAAATATAAAGTAGTACCAAAAGGCTTAAAATTATATAAATCTGCCATTTTTGAACCAGAGGATATAGAATACCTTACAGAATGGGACACTGCCCTAGAGGAGGCATCATTTATCTTAATGAACATTGCCATCAGATACAGGAATCATAAAGTAGACAAACTTACATCTGAAATACTAGATATGAAAAAAATTCTAGAAACACACAAAGGAGACACCACTTACAAAGAACTAGACGAAAGAAATAAAGAAAGAATACAAAAATTTGAACAAACAATTGACAATAAGAAAAAGAAAAAGTTTTTTAGAGATTATTTAGAAATGCAGGAAATTTACGATGAGAATAAAAATGACATAGAAACAGACAAAGATCTAGAAGTATGGGAAGAAATTAAAACCCCAGTACAATCAACTTCAAAAGATACGTTCACAATCCCTAATACCACTAATAAAAACAAAAACAAACAACAACAAAATACCAAGGAACAATATATGAGAAAGGTTTCACAAAATTCAGAAATTTCAGAAAGAAGAAATTACTATAAACCACATACACAAAATAAGACACAGTGGCAACACAACAATTACAACTCTAAATTTCAAAAACAGAGGTTTCATCAGAAAAAAAGTCTCTTGGCAACAAAATAGACAAGAGACTCACCAATACAACAGAACAAACATAGAGGGTAGACATTATCAAACCCCACATACGGGAAACAACCCCACACACCATGACTACTATAGAAATAAAACAATTAATTGTGAGTGTCAGAATTATCATCAACAACGCACAAAACAAAATACACCACATTCAGGACCAAATAGTTATTATCCAAAACAAAATAGACACCAAGAACCCAAACACAACCAACATAATAAAAGAATTGCAAAAAAAGGATCAGTCCAAGCAAGTGAACCACATTTTTTAGAACAGGAATGGGTAGGAAACTACCTTCCAAACACTACACCAAATTCTACAGGGACCAGAGACTATCAAAGAGAAGATTCAAACATAAATCTCAGACCACAATGGTCAATGGGAAACCCAAAGAAAAGAAAAGGTGTAGAAGAGGAAGAAGGGGAGGAAGATTTGTGGGAAATAGAGGAAGGTCAAGAAGAACCACGAACACCAAAGAGGGGCAAACAAGAGAACCACTTCTAAAAATCTTTAACCTCTCCACACACTCATTTACAGAAAATGAATTAGGCATACTTTCAAAAGGGTTAAATTTTGCACCTACAAAAGGGCCCAATCCCTTTAATTTATTTATTGATTTCAACAAATTTATAAGAAATCTGACACTATGTAGACATTTTGAAAAACTAAATGCGAAAGATAACATTGATTTCCTAAAAAATATGTCAGACACTGATCTTGAAACATTAAACACCTTAGAGGAATTATACAACAATGAGGAAATTCCCCTAGATACTCAAGGTTATAAGCATTCAAATCTAAAACCTCCTTCTATCTTCTTCCCAATCCAATCAAAGGGGAATGCAATTCCCACCTTTTGTGATCTAGTACAAAGAGACTTACAAACTCTTTGTGAAAATTATTCGATTAAAAAAGACAATTTAAAAAAACATGACAAAAAAGCATTGGAATCAATCAAAGAACTAAATGACATTGTCCTCAGAGAAGCGGATAAGGGCGGAGGATTGGTCATACAAAACCGAACTGACTATCTCACTGAGGCCCACAGATTACTAAAAGATCCAAATACATACAAAAAACTAGCAGGTGATCCCACCACTACATTTATAAAAGAGTACAAATCAATGATAGATACAGCTAACTACCTGAATCTATTGAACAAGAATGAACATAAATATCTGATACATGAATTCCCAAAAAAAGCTATATTTTACCATTTACCAAAAATTCATAAAAGTCTAGTCAATCCACCAGGACGACCAATAGTTTCAGGAATTGACTCACTTACAGCCAGAATTTCTGAATATGTTGACTTTTTTCTAAAACCACTAGTACCTGAATTAAAATCCTATCTCAGGGACTCAAGTGATACTATAGCCAAAATTTCAAATGTAGAATGGAAAGAAACATATCAATGGATGACATTGGATGTTTCTTCGCTTTATACAAGCATACCCCACGGAAAGGGAATTGCAGCAATGAAACAGGTCTTAAATAAAACGAATTTAAGCTTAGAACATCAAAATTTCATTTCTGAATGTATCCAATTCGTTTTAGAAAAGAACTACTTTGAATTTGATAACTCATATTACTTACAAATCAGCGGAACAGCTATGGGTACCACCATGGCACCCAGTTATGCTAACCTTTATATGGGACTCTGGGAGGACTCATACATCTACCAAAACAACCCATTCCAAAAAAACATCATATGGTGGGGTAGATTCATAGACGACATTATACTAATATGGGAAGGTGATATGCCCACCACCACCGACTTCTTACAGTATATTAACAACAACACCTTCAATTTACAATTCACCTCAAAAATTGAAAAAAATTCAATTGAATTTCTTGATTTGACTATGTTCAATGAGGAAACAAATATATACACAAAACTGTATCGTAAAAGTACAGATTGTAATGGCTATTTGAGAGCAGATAGTGGACACTACAAACCGTGGATCCACAATATTCCGTATGGGCAGTTTCAACGCCTAAAAAGAAACTGTACAAAAGAGAGTGATTTTAACAAAGAAGCTGAACTACTCAAAGAAAAATTACTACAGAAAAATTATCCAAAGAAACTAATAGAAAATTCTTTTAAAAAAGTACAGAATTTGGATAGAAAACAATTACTTACTGCAAATAAGGAAAAAAGAAATACTAACAGCAAAAGAATAGGAATGGTTACTACTTACAACGAAGCGGCCCCAGAAATCAAAAAGATCCTAAAAAAGTATTGGCCAATACTACAACAAGACAAATTTTTAAAAAAAAGTATAGGTACTGCGCCAAAGATAACTTTCAGAAAAAACAGAAGTCTGAAACAAATACTGGCACCAAGTAGACTGAAAGACACTAACAAAAAAACCAATTGGTTATCCTCAAACACGAAGGGATTCTTTAAATGTAATAGAGCGAATTGTTCCAGTTGTGAACATTCATATGAAGGAAAAAAACCAACTAAAAGTGTCAATTCAAAAACTTTTCCCCCAAAAAAATGTCAAATCCAAACATTAACCAATTGCAAAAGTACATATGTAGTCTATCTTCTGGAATGCACATGTAATTTACAATACATAGGACGTACGAAACGCCCGTACAAAAAAAGACTACATGAACACCTCAAAAACATAGAGGCAGGCTATAAAGGCCATAGTGTCTCCAGACATTTCAAAAAGAAACACAATAAAGATACAAAATTCCTTAGAGGTACAATACTGGAACAAATACAAATCCCACGGAGAGGTGGAAATAGATTCCTAAAATTACGCCAAAGAGAGACTTTTTGGATCCACTACATGGGAACCATGAGCCCAATGGGCCTGAATGAGGACATAGATCTAGCAGCCTTCCTATAATGTACAAAAAAACTTGTTACATCATGTAAGGACAAAATAAACATATTCTTTCATAAAGTATACATCGGTTCTCCTAAAGAAAGGGACATAACAATAATTCATCTAATAATCCCAGAAACACTCCAAAGTATCTACCACTAGACAAAAACCTAGGTATCTACTTAGGTACATATAGGTATAGTCAGAAATAGGTACGCATACAACATTACAAACATTGTTAAAAATCTAGAAATACACTAGAAAAAAAGTGACAAATATATATACATAAATAATGAAATATATATATGGTAATGTTTGTTCCTTCATCTTCCCTTTTTCATTTATTTTGTCACTCTTTTCATTTATTGAAGAATTAGGCAATAATGACATGGGCACTATAAAAATCAGCTTAACTGTCATACCAAACTTTACACCTAATAATGTAAGAGACAAAGAACTTATTTTTATGATATAACACTTTCTTTGTTTTTAACAAGAAAATATGTTATAGAAATATCCGATTAATTAATAGTCATATCATTACGAATATGGGAGAAATTAGGACCCAGTAACAACCGCTTCCTCTCCCAGGCGTTTCCATGACAACATTGAGACAAACGTCATTACGCTTGACGTCACACGCAAAACAGCCGTATTGGAACTAGAAGGAGAAAAAAACGCGCCCAATTTCTATCCTTTAAAAACTGACAAGCCGTCCATAGCCCATTACACTTTCTATTCTCTGACGAAGAAGTGTTGTATCACTTCGAAACGCGTAAGAATTTGAAGAAAGCGGGCGGACTTCTAAGTTCCAATACGGCATTTTCTGATCCAAAGAAAATAATTTCACAGAAAAACTTTCAACTAGCACTTCAGCAAGGTGGTAAAGTATAATATGCATTTACAACTCTGACTGAATTGCATCCAGGCTATATTTTATCAGTAACAATTAGCCACAACACCTACCACCTTGCCTATTAATTTATATCGGACATATTGTGACCATATATACACAGAGTCACACAATTGACAGCATATAAAGTACCCCATTTTTAGGGGCTATATATAAGTTTTTTATAAAAAACGGCTTTTACCCAGACACACAGTGTCATCAACTACAAGGAATAAGAAAACAAAGATATTCTATGTGCCTTTATCTTACCTCATAAATGATTGAGGTTGACAAATGTAAGCATAACTGATCGTGTAAAATAAACACCATTTTTATCTTAACTGTATTACGCTATGTATTTGTCTCTTATTTCTCCTTTATGATCCATGGAATGATCTGATACAAGATAAAGATCCTTACCACCATAAGGAAAAGAAAAGAAAAGAGTCCAGGAGTCTCCATTACTGTTTGTCAAATTACATCCAGCTGTAACATCTTCACAAGAGAGTCCAGGATTTCCATTAAAGGCATACTGCAGAAATTGCAAGATTACACAATTCAAAAGAAAAGAAAAGTTTTTTTCATCTCGACAAGAGTCCAAGAACCATCTGTAAACCCCCAAAAAAGGCTGACACCTTACCTCATAGGATTGAGGTACTTTCTGGTAAGCACATCTTACTTACCCTAGAAGGATAAAAACTGTTGAAGCATAAGAAATAACTTGAGCTCAAAACCAATTTTATGGACATATGTACTTTATTTTTACTTTTATTTGTATGACATATCAATCAGCAATACATTGATATTGACAATACTTCAATTTATTGATCAATAGTAATCAGCTGTGCGCCATTACTTGATTTTCTCTTTCTATTAACAATATATATATATATATATATATATATATATATATATTATATAATCTATCCATCTCCAAGTAAGACACTAACAAACACATCCTTCTAATATTAGAAGGACATGGAAAGAAAAGAATAGTTGTCTAACTGGTTGTTAAATTATCTATTTTACAAGCACATGCCTGCTATCCTTATTATATAAAAGGCCAAGTGTGTTTGTCCGAAAAGGCCAAGTGTGTTTGTCCAAAGCTGTCATGCGCAGTAGAGACAGCATGAGGACAAACACACCTGGCCTTTGACTCCTACTCCCTAGCTGATCTGTGGCAGAAGTGGGCGTGGCCAGGCATGAACGGGGCATGGCCGGCGTGAAGGGGGCATGGCCAGGCATGAATGGCTGTGAAGGGGCATGGCCGGGTGTGAAGGGGGCCGGGCACGGTCGCGAGATAGAGAGGAGGAGAGAGAGAGGAGGGGAGAGAGAGAGGAGAGGGGAGAGAGAGGAGGGGAGAGAGAGGGAGAGAGAGAGGAGAGGGGAGAGAGAGAGAGGAGAGGGGGGAGAGAGAGCTCAAAAGAGAGGGGGAGAGAGAGCGCAAAAAAGATGGGGGAGAGAGATAGCTCAAAAGAGATGGGGAGAGAGAGAGAGCAAAAGAGAGGGGGGAGAGAGAGCAAAAGAGAGGGGGGAGAGAGCACAAAAGAGGGGGGAGAGAGAGAGCACAAAAGAGAGGGGCGAGAGAGAGAGAACAAAAGAGAGGGGGGGAGAGAACGCAAAAGAGAGGGGGGAGAGAGAGCGCAAAAGAGAGGGGGAGAGAGAGCGCAAAAGAGAGGGGGGAGAGAGAGAGCAAAAGAGGGGGGAGAGAGAGAACACAAAAGAGAGAGGAGGGAGAGAGAGAGGAGGGGAGAGAGAGAGGAGAGGGGGGAGAGAGAGGGGGAGAGAGAGATCTCAAAAGAGAGGGGGAGAGAGCGCAAAAGAGATGGGGCGAGAGAGAGCTCCAAAGAGAGGGGAGAGAGAGCCCAAAAGAGATGGGGGAGAGAGAGAGCTCAAAAGAGAGGGGGGGAGAGAGAGAGCAAAAGAGAGGGGAGAGAGAGCGCAAAATAGAGGGGGGAGAGAGCGCAAAAGAGAGGGGGAGAGGGAGCGCAAAAGAGAGGGGGAGAGAGAGCATGCAAAAGAGAGGGGGGGGAGAGAGAGCACGAAAAAGAGAGGGGGGAGAGAGAGCAAAAGAGAGCGGGCAGAGAGAGAGCAAAAAAAGGGGGGAGAGAGCAAAAGAGGGGGCAGAGAGAGAGAGAGAGCACAAGAGAGAGGGGAGAGAGAGCGCACAAGAGAGGGGGGGAGAGATCGCATAAGAGGGGTGAGAGAGAGAGCGCAAAAGAGGGGGAGAGAGAGCACAAAAGAGAGGGGGGAGAGAGAGGGGGATAGAGTGGGGGAGAGAGCACAAAATAGATGGGGGAGAGAGCGCAAAATAGATGGGGGGAGAGAGAGCACAAAAGAGAGGGGGAGAGAGCGCAAAAGAGAGGGGGAGAGAGAGAGCGCAAAAGAGAGGGGAGAGAGAGCGCAAAAGAGAGGGGGAGAGAGAAAGCGCAAAAGAGAGGGGGAGAGAGAGCGCAAAAGAGAGGGGGGAGAGAGAGCTCAAAAGAGAGGGGGAGAGAGAGCTCAAAAGAGAGGGGGAGAGAGTGCAAAAGAGGGGGGGAGAGAGAGCAAAAGAGAGGGGGAAGGAGAGAGCGCAAGGGGTGAGATCGCTGTACTGCAAAAAATGGCCCATGTGAACGGGCTTTAGGACTAGTTATATATAATACAGTTAATTTGTTTCAAATTTAGTTTAAAATATCAGCACAGCTCCAGCAGATAATGAGTGTTAAAGTCTTGTATTTTAACAAAGCGAAGGTGGTTGTGTGATTTAGAGATGTACAATTCAGAAAATGTAAAATAAGGCTTAATGGCGAGACTATGCAGTATAATTGTTAGTTGCAAGATAACATAGGTAGATTAAATGATCTTTAAAGAAAACATTATAGCTAAGTTTATTTTCACATTTAGACAGACCTAGTTTTTGTATGCCATATTGATGAGAGTGTTTACTCTAGTGGAGTCATTTAAAGGGACAGTTAAAGGGACACTGAACCCAACTTTTTTCTTTCACGATTCAGATAGAGCATGCAAGAAAAATTGATAATAGGAGTAAGATGGAAAGTTCAGCAAAACAAAAAAATGGAAGGCTGCTGAGCAACAGGTAAAAAAGAAAAATTTATTCCATTAAAATGACAAAGAGCACAACAATACAAAAAGGGGTGTTAGCCAAGATGGCTAACTCCCCTTTTTGTATTGTTGTGCTCTTTGTCATTTTAATGGAATAAATTTTTCTTTTTTACCTGTTGCTCAGCAGCCTTCCATTTTTTCGTTTTCCTGAGTTCTTTGCGGATGTCCCCCGCATTTGGTTGGCTCCACACACCCCTTCACTGGTTTTGGTCTGGTCCGTTTACCCCTGTCCTCTACGGAAGTATACTGCAGCAGCACCGCCCTCTCTTCCTTCTAAGATAGAAAGTTGATTAGAATGGCATGCTCTATCTGAATCATGAAAGAAAAAATTGGGTTTAGTGTCCCTTTAACTTCAATTAGTTCACAATTATCCACTTTCCCTGCTGGAGTGTATTAATCTGTTTACAAATATTTCCATTACCCTTATTTTTGCATTTAAAATAGTTGATTTAGCCTGTGGTATCTCCACCTATTAAGAAAGTTTTTGGCCTTAAGGCCAAGTTGTGTAAACACAGCCATCATAAGAAATTACACTCCCAATAGGGTATAGAAGAGATAAGGTAATAAAATGTTAATTGTCAAGTATTGGTGATTGTCTTACAGATATAAGATAAAGAAGCATGTATATGTACACAATGTGATAAAGTAATGAGTTCAGATTATATCTTCAAGCTCATTATACTTCACTATTGGCTTACACATTTGTACATAACATTGCATAATACATTCACATTGATCTATATGAACATGGATCCTATAATTAAATGTAAATGTAAAGTGTATTTAAAATGAAAAATTCATGCTTTGGATATATAATTTCATATTATGCAAAATCTGAATTTACTTGTATTCTAAGATATTCTTCATAATCCTGCTATCTTTATTTGAATGTAATATTAGGGGCTGGGCCATTTTTGATTCAACATATGGGTATTGCTTGACAGTTGTTGGCTACATTTAGACAACAATCTTAAATTGGTACACAGGTGCTGAATATAAAATGACACATCTCATATGCTTATATTCTTTAATCTTATAATTAAGATAGAAAGAAAATGACAAGTATTCAAAGTGTTAATCGTCTGTCGGGATTGATTAGAAAACAGGGACATATCTATATTTGGAAATGTTCGATAGATGAATCTGATAAGAATCGGATGTATAATCTTTTAAAAAATAGTACATCTGTGAAAGAAATAATTTTCTACTCTATCACCTTAATGAAATATTAAATTTGATTTTCATATTAGTGGTCTAGTCTTCACATTTTGATTAATTTTATTTAGACTGGTTTAATATAAATAACATTTTCAATGCAAAATATGTATTTTTAAAGCATATGTATAAATTGTGTTACATAATTATTATTTATATAATTAATAGATTAAGTTAGTTTGACAATACCTGAGGGATCTAGCACCAAACGTATCTTTCAACACGAGATTTGCATTTCTGAAAAGTCAAACGTAATGTCACACACTGTCACTTAGCACACAATTGATGTGCATTTTCGGAATTGTAAATATATTAAAAAAAGAAGTACTGTCAATACATGACAATAAGTCACAATATTTATTTAAGAACAAAGGAATACATACAATATTAACATTCTGGGTTCTAAGAAATTCTCAACAGAGTTAAAAATACATTGAACAATGTTACACATCTATTGATCAATATAAAACTTTGAAATGTTTCAATAAACATTAACTAATGTGACTGGATAATATTTACTTTCTGAATATTAAATAAAATATATTTGAGCTGCCAAATGTAAACAAAATCGCTTAATATTTTATGGATGTTGTATATTATATATGCGTCACATACGCATTACATTCACATACATTCTAAAGAAAAGTCTACATGCCAAATGTAGTCATAGCACCCCTAGGATGCATGTGTATGTAAGTTACAAAGATATGAATCCATGAACCATTAAGTAACGGCCAATCAGAGTTCATCACACAAACATAACTTGAGTCAGTATGGCCTCACAGACATGATAACAAAATTACATTATTGCAATGTACAGATACCATGTCCCATGGTGTCTCTCATGTTTACTTCCCAATATAAAAGTCCATTTCACGTAGCCATTTTTGTCAGTTCTCTAAAGCCTGTTTCACAACATGGTGCTTCCCAGGTTCACCAGCGAGGAGAGTGCGGCACTGGTCTACGCTGTCGAGGAGTTTTGTCCGCAGCTTTATGGGGCTCGGAGGAGGATGTCAACTGAGGCAGTAAAAGATGTCATCTAGGCGTCTCTCACTTTATCAGTTAATGGGGTGTCAGACGTCCAGAAGATACCCTTGCAAATGTGTAGGAGATTTGGAGATATGAGGTTGCATCTGCGGAAGAAAGTCTGCCTCATGAGGGATTGGACTCTTGCCCATTGGAGAGGTGATGATCCGGGCCCACTCCCGCGGAAACTAGTCCTTCTTGAACATGAGGAGAATTTATGCTTGCTCCTCAATCTCTGTTTCCCCTCCACATTTGCAAGCGCGTGGTCCTTGCCCCCCTCCCAGCCCCCAGCTGATGCCCATGAGACTCCTGACCCAGAGGCCAGTGCCCCTCAAATCGGTGACCTGGGAGCAAGCGGGACAAAGGCTGAACCAGGTAAAGATCAGACTTCATATAATATTTTAATATTTGAGTATACATTTAAGAAATGTGTACACATTCATATCTCCAACATATCTCAAATATGCAACAGACATTAACTAGGATGATATACATATGCATTTAGATTCATCAAACATCATATAGGAAGAATGCTATTTATTGCGCAATGAAAAATATGCAGCACAGAGATTAAACGGAAGTGCGCATCCATGAACTCCCTATCCTCCACCATTTTATCAATTGCATATCAATTACTACATAACTTTAAAATATTATTTAGCATCATTAAATGTTCAAAACAATTATATTAGAATATCATTATAAACACAATTGTTAAGATATTAAAAACAGATCTAAAATATAATCATCAGACTACTAGATCCAAAGAAATTAATAATCACGGATAAGCAATTACGCTTTCAATTATTGCGCAATGCTCATTGATAAAATACTTGCGCAGATTCATGAACATGAGTTTGCTGTTACAGTGGCATAACTTTAGACATGTTGGTCAAATGTATACATTAATTCGTAAAAATGTTAAAAATACAGTATCATGAGTTTCAAGATTAAAAATACAATTATCTATACTATGAATCTAAAGTTAAATAATGACAGATAAATGTCTTACAATTGATATCAATGCAAGAATACAAAAAACCATTTTGATTGCTAAAATAACATTTATTATGAAATAATTTTAAACTCTGTGATTAGCTTGTATCTAAGCCACTGCAGACTGACCCCTAATTAATTAATTTTTGACAGGCTTGCATTTAGCCAATCAGTGCCCTCTCCCTTGTAAATTCATGGGCGTGGTCACAATGTTATCTGAATGGCACACATGAACTTACGCCCTCTTGATTTTGAAAATTGAAAAATGCATTTAACTAATCTTGCCATTTCAAGGATATTGATAATTGTATATGACCAGAATTAGTTTTAGATTTAAAGAAAGAATACCAAGAGAACAAACACAATTTGATGTTACAAGTGAAGTTTTGATATTTTAACAATTGCATTCCCTATGTAATTAATGAAGGTTGGATTCCCAATAAAATGTACCTTTAACATAAGAGGCACACTTCATATTATAAGAAAATAACATGTGAGACTACCTAGCAACATAAATACAAAATAAAATGAAATCTAAAGATATCTCAAGTTAAATATATAAATCAAAATAAGGATTGGAATAAAAATATTATATTATTTGATTCACTGGCTATTTAACACATGGGGTCATTGATTCAACCATCTAGTTTGATAGTGCCTTGATAAATGGATCAAACAGAGTTTTAAAACCTTAAATTTAATAGAAATTATAAATAATTCAGAAACATATATACCATTTTCAGAATAGTTGTTATTAAGTTATCACTTTATGGCAAATCCAAACTAGGAACTCACATGCATATTTAAAAATATGTTTTACCTTGTCAAAATTAAAAAAATATATATCTGATTAATTGTGTCAAATTTATGATTTCTACAAATGAGATCCAATCTTGATTTAATATTTTACAGATATCGATGTTAGTGTTGGACCCTCAACCTCGGGTTTGCCCCAGTCTGGTATGTCTCATTATACTTCACTATTGGCTTACACATTTGTACATAACATTGCATAATACATTCACATTGATCTATATGAACATGGATCCTATCATTAAATATAAAGTGTATTTAAAATGAAAAATTAATGATTCAGATATAATTCCATATTAAGCAAAATCTGAATTTACTTGTATTCTAAGATATTCTTCATAATCCTGCTATCTTTATTTGAATGTAATATTAGGGGCTGGGCCATTTTTGATTCAGCACATGGGTAGTGCTTGACAGTTGTTGGCTACATTTAGACAACAATCTTAAATTGGTACACAGGTGCTGAATTTAAAATGACACATCTCATATGCTTATATTCTTTAATCTTATAATTAAGATAGCAAGACAATGAAAAGTGTTAATTGTCTGTCTGGATTGATTAGGAAACAGGGACAAATCTATATTTGGAAATGTTCAATAGATGAATCTGATAAGAATCGAATGTATAATATTTTAAAAAATAGTACAGTAGTAATCTGTGAAAGACATAATTTTCTACTCTTTCACCTTAATAAAATATTAAATTTGATTTTCATATTAGTGGTCTAGTCTACACATTTCAATTAATTTTCTTTAGACTTGTTTAATATAAATTATTTTTTCAATGCAAAATATGTATTTTTTAAGCATATGTACAAATTGGGTTACATATTTTATATTTATATCATAAATAGATCAAGTTAGTTTGACAATCCCTGAGGGATCAAGCACCAATCCAGACCTGCCTGAGCAGGATGATGGTAAGTCCATTTACTTATTCATACACCATTAAAGGTATCTTACCAAAATATTTGATGATCATGATTATGATGGAGCATTTAATTTGAATAAACATTATAATGTACTCCTCTAATGATATATATTTATTTTAGTATTTTAATTGTGAAATCTCAAAGCCTCTTAGTCTACACTTTTGTGCTTCAGAACATGGATTGCACATGGTGATTTTTGTATACATTTAGACAATAATCATCGAGTAATACACACATGATAAGCATTAAATGTTTGGTGTACGATGCTTTTGTTCCAGATTTCACCAGTAACAAGTACATTTAAAAATTATTACTTGAAAATGATATATTTACTTAAAATTGCATGCTCCATCTGAATAATGAAATTCAAAAATTTGGTTCAGTATCTCTTTAATACAACATTATTGTGTGTACTTGAGCACCCCCAGTAACACATGTTTGAAATATTACATTTTAACGTGTACACAACATATTATGTTTTACAGATCTGGATGTTAAATGTGTGACGGAGGAGAATGTGGTTCCCTTGGGGTCTGATGGTACGTCAAAATATATATTCCAACATGTATATAATTTGTATTTTAGTGACAATAATTAATTTTATACAAATACAGTCTACACCTTGCTCCTGTTAAAAAAATATTATCACATTTTTTATAAAATACACTACTGACCCCCTTTTTATAACATGCAGCAGGAACATCGAAATTTAATATTTTAATTATTTTGTTATAAATTGACATGGGTGACATCATGATGTCACATAAATATTACATCCAATCCCACAATAATCATATTATTATTGTACAGACCGTCATTTCTTTTCATCTGAGTGTCTAGATGAAGACAATCTCGTGATGTCATCAGTGGTCTGAGATTGGCAGCCATTTCTAAGTATACATAAAACATAATCATGTTGAAATTCCTTGCCTTAATTTTATGATGCATGATCTATAAAGTGTGCACTAGTATTTTTGTACATTTCTCTCAAGTTTGATTTTAACATGATTTATGTGTAGACTGTCCATTTCACTAAGACAAACATTAATATTTCTATTAAATAAAGTTTTCAAGTCTGAATGTCTATTATTATTGGGTTGACATACATTTAATCCTAATGTAAAAGATACAGTATATTCAAAGAATAGACTATGAAAATATAATGTCAGATAGCATTCTATTCTAAATACTGTCTACTGTGTAAATATTTTGAATAGTAAATGATTGATCCATCAATGTTTAAATAAATTATATTTAACCTTACCAAACCAATCATCCTGTTATATAAAAGGTCAAGTGTGTTTGTCCAAAGCTGTCATGCGCAGTAGAGACACCATAAGGACAAACACACCTGGCCTTACCTGACAATCCATGCTGTTTGCGGCGGAAGTGGGCGTGGCCGGGCGGAAGTGCAAGTGTGACCGGGCATGACTGGGCATGGTCGGAGGGCATGATGGGGGCATGGCAAGGCGTGGCAGGGGGTGGTCAGGCGCGGTCGGTGCAACAGACAGGGGAGAGAGATAGAAAGAGAGGGGGAGAGACAAAAAGAGATAGGAAAGAGCTAAAGAGAGGGGGAAGAGCAGAAGAGAGGGGAAAGTGCAGAAGAGAGAGGGGGAGAGAGAGCAAAAGAGAGGGGAGAGAGACAGAGCAAAAGAGAGGGGGGAGAGAGAGAGCAAAAGAGAGGGATGGAGAAAAATAGCAAAAGAGAGGGATGGAAAGAGAGCAAAAAAAGGAGAGAGAGACAGAGCAAAAGAGAGGGGGAGAGAGAGAGCACAAAAGAGAGGGGGGAGAGAGAGCACAGAAGAGAGGGGAGAGAGCGCAAAAGAGGGGAGAGAGCGCAAAAGAGAGTGGGAGAGAGAGAGCGCAAAAAGAGGGGGAGAGAGAGAGGGCAAAAGAGGGAGAGAGAGAGCGCAAAAGAGAGGGGGAGAGAGAGAAAGCGCAAAAGAGAGAACGCAAAAGAGAGGGGGGAGAGAGAGCGCAAAAGAGAGGGGGGAGAGAGAGCGCAAAAGAGAGGGGGAGAGAGTACGCAAAGAGGGGGAGAGAGAGAGCGCAAAAGAGAGAATGCAAAAGAGAGGGGGGAGAGAGAGAGCGTAAAAGAGAGGGGGGAGAGAGAGCGCAAAAGAGAGGGGGAGAGAGAGCAAAAGAGAGGGGGGAGAGAAAGCAAAAGAGAGGGGGTAAAAGAGAGGGAGAGAGAGAGAGCAAAAGAGAGGTGAAGTGAGAGAGAGCGCAAAAGAGAGGGGGAGAGAACGCAAAAGAGAGGGGGTGAGAGCGCAAAAGAGAGGGGGAGAGAGCAAAAGAGAGGGGGAAGAGAGAGCAAAAAGAGAGGGGGGAGAGAGAGAGCAAAAGAGGGGTGGAGCAAGAGAGAGCGCAAAAGAGAGGAGGAAAGAGCGCAAAAGAGAGGGGGAGAGAGCACAAAAGAGAGGGGGAGAGAGAGAGAGCAAGGGGTGGGACCGCTGTACTGCGTGAACGGGCTTTAGGACTAGTTTTAATATATTTTGTCATCAGTGATTACCTTGTTTCAAAGCATATGCAGAGTGCACATTAATATTTGTTCTTATGACACACTTCCATATTATCCAATTAGTGGACTCTCATAAGTCAATCCCCGGACATGTGTCTAAAAGTACTCTATGTTGTGCACATTAAATAATGCACTCTAGATGTGATCCAATGACATCACATAAGATATGGACCTCTATGGCTTTTCTATATCAAATGCATCCATGTGTACTGATATATATAATCACAAAGAGAAATGTGATATTGTAAATTCATAAAGATGAACACATAATGTGGACTTTGAAACATATGTTTATTAATGTATGGATCAAACGTTCAAGAAAAAGTACCAGTGAGCAAACATTAGAATTTCAAGGATAAATTTAAACAGATTCTAAATTATACTTTATTCAAATTAATTAAGACCTTTAAACATAGTCATTATTGTTACCTTGTCAAAATTTTTAATTTGAAATGTAAATAATATATTTTTGATATAATATATGTATTTAAATAATTGTATTATATACTTCAGATGGACCATCCACTTCTGGGCATCACCATGCCACACCTTCCCCTCCTCCCCCGTCTGCCCCCCCTCGCTGCTCTTCCCATCATTCCCGTCCTGCCTCTTACAAAGCTGTCTCACCTATCGTTCGCCGCTCTCCCTGTCATCCGCTCTCCCTGTCATACCCTTCATGCTCCTACCCCTCCTCAGCCACCTACTCATGTCTGTCCTTCCCCTAATGCCCCTGCCCCACCTGTGCCTGCCCCACCTGTCCAGGCCCCACTTGTGCCTGCCCCACCTGTCCAGGCCCCACCTTCCTCAGCTGGCCCTGCCTGACCTTGCCCCATCCATTCTCCCTGCCAACCCCTTTTCCATGCTCCTCCCCTTCCTCTGCCTGTGTATCCTGTTCTCCTTCCAAGCCATAGATGTAAGTATCATATAAAATAAACATTAGACTATACATTCTTAAAGGGACATTATACGGATCTAATTATATGGAAAATTTATTTTAATTTAAATATTTATTTTGAAAACTTTATTTCTGATATGAATATAAATGTTTCATATTTACATTCTTGAAAATTATCATCAACATGTTTTTTTCCAAAAATATGATATTGGATAGATTTTGCATATGAATTATGTAAATATGCATTTTCTTTGCTTTTTATTTGATCACATTCCCTTTCCCTGTATGTCATAAACTGAAGAAATAATGATTTGTCTATATAGTTATTATTTTAGTTTATATCTAAATGGTTTATCTATGAAGAACATATATAATGTGTAATTCTTCTTCTATACAGTATATTTTCTTCTAAACATGAGTTGTATTAAAATTATTACAATGTCCCATTGCTTATTTTTACTTCTGTTCTATCTTTTATATTAAATATACATTTAATATTTTGTTTTAGGTTGTGACTCAGCATGGTTGACGCTAGAGAGCACCATGCTGAGTTGCCATCAGCGGCTGGGAATGATGCAGAATTCCATGGTTCTGCAGCTGCAGTTCAATCAGATCATGATTAATCACATGAGCCATATTGAGGCAAGGCTGCAAGCTGCAGCTGCAGAGCCTAAGGCAAAGGAACGTGAGGAGGATGCCCCAGAGAGTGGAGAGTCCGGAGATGCCCCAAGGGAGCAGGAATAACTCCTTTGTCCATATTGTTTTTTTATGTTTTATTTGTTGCCTGTTGGCTATGTTTATATATTGTTATATGTTTAATTTGTTCAATTTTGTGCACCGTTGCACTATGTCACCTTGTCATATGGCTCCAAAGGGACTGTGTTGGCCTTTGTTTGCCCTTGTCAACTCCCTCCAAGGACTGTGATGCACTAGGTCACCTTGTCAGATGGCTCCAAAGGGGCTGTGTTGGCATTTGTTTGCCCTTGTCAACTCCCTCCAAAGACTGTGATGCAGCATGTCACCTTGTCAGATTGCTACTAAGGGGCTGTGTTGGCTTTTGTTTGCCCTTGTCAACTCCCCCCAGGACTGTGATGCACTATGTCACCTTGTAAGATTGCTCAAAAGGGGCTGTGTTGGCCTTTGTATGCCCTTGTCAACTCCCTCCAAAGACTGTGATGCACTATGTCACCTTGTCAGATGGCTCCAATGGGGCTGTGTTGTGCTTTGTTTGCCCTTGTCAACTCCCTCCAAGGATTGTGATGCACTATGTCACCTTGTGCTATGGCTCCAAAGGGGCTGTGTTGGTCTTTGTTTGACCTTGTCAACTCCCTCCAAGGACTGTGATGCACTATATCACCTTGTCAGATGGCTCCAAAGGGGCTGTCTTGGCCTTTGTTTGCCCTTGTCAACTCCCTCCAAGGACTGTGATGCACTATGCCACGTTGTCAGATGGCTCCAAAGGGGCTGTGTTGGCCTATGTTTGCCCTTGTCAACTCCCTGAAAGGACTGCGAGGCACTATGTCAACTTGTCAGATGGCTCCAAAGGGAACTGTGTTATTATTCTGACTTATTTGTCCTATTATATTATTTAATTATGTTTTCTGACTGTCAAAAATTATATTTATCATAATGAAAATAATATTTTAATTAAAATTTTAATATTTATATTTATTTTTTATTTATTAATGTAATTTCTAATAAAAGTGATTTTATGTTAATAATTTTTAAGTGATGCTAACAACAGTAATTTCTTTATGGATATGCATTTATAAGGTACTTTTAATATCTCATTTTCTTTTACTCAACATACACATATAATATATTTGAAGCAGACTATAATCTGGATGTTGACAGCACATACAGTATATTCCAATTCTCATGAAATCTTATTGTAGTAGTAGAACATACAAAAATCACTGTGTGTAATGCACGCATATTTTAGATGAATAATCTCTTTGTATGATGTTTTACAATATTTAATTATCAAACTATATATTGCTATAGGTAACATATAATGTATAAACAATACACATTTTCGTGATGTATATAGAAGCATCATTTCTATCTTAAACCTTGACATGCAAAGGTGTAAATTCCGTATTTGATTGGATCACGTTGTTCTGCGATATTGGATGCGCCATGTTGCATAAGACGTCTCATGCAAAGGTGTAAATTCCGTAATTTGATTGAATCACGTTGTTCCGCAATATTGGATGCGCAATGTTGCATAATGCGTCACATGCAAAGGTGTAACTTCCGTAATTTGATTGGATCACGTTGTTCCGTGATATTGGATGCTCCATGTTGTGTAATACGTCACATGCAAAGGTGTAAATTCCGTAATTCGATAGGATCACATTGTTCTGCGATATTGGATGCCCCATGTTGTGTAATATGTCACATGCAAAGGTGTAAATTCCGTAATTTGATTGGATCCCGTAGTTCCGTGATATTGGATGCGCCATGTTGGCAAATGAGAACACAAGTTCAAAACCATGATTTTCTGAGTTTATAGATTGTGTCAATCTTTTACATTGTTGAAACATAGATGATAAAAGATCTAAAATATTTCGACTGATGGCTGTCTCGTGGAAGAAACAAATGAAGTCAATGTGTTGTTGATCCTGAATATATTTTAAGGCAAGTGATAATCCATGAATGTTCTGCAATGAATATACTCCATCTTGTTTAATATGTTTGTCAACAGTATTTTCACATTAACAAATAATTTATGTGTTGTGTTTAATTGCATACATTGTAATTTCCGAAACATGCACATTTGTATTTGAAGTCATTTTAATATGCATTCACCTATATCATAGGATATATAATTTATATTTTAATTGTGTAACATATAATAAATCATGTATACCTTTTAGAAATGTTATGTCCTAATATTTATTATTTCTTTAATTGTTCATCATTGTGTCAAGTATCGATTCAACATTGCTGTTATCTAAGTAATATAGCACTGTGAGCATGAAATTCAAATGTAACACTTAAAGGGACATGAAACTGTAAATGTATCTTTCATTAGTTATGTAGAACATATAATCTAAAAAAAACGTTCCAATTTACTTTTATTATAAAATTTGCTTCATTCTCTTGGTATAATTCGTTGAAGGAGCATCGATACACTACTGGTTTCTAAGTGAACACACAGGTGAGGCAATGACAATCGGTATATATATATATGCAGCCACCAATCAGCAGATAGAAGCTAGGTTCTTTGCTGCTCCTGTTCCTAGATAAACCTTTCAGCAAAGGATAACAAGATAATGAAGCAAATTAAATGATATAAGTAAATGTGAAACTTGTTTCAAATGTTATGCTCAGTCAAAATCATGAAAGAGAAATATCTGCTTTCATGCACCTTTAAATTAAATCCTTTTCAAAATAAGTAAAACACTTTAACCATTTGAGTGCTAATGACGGCTCTAAGCCATCATAGAGTTTCCCACTCTGGTGCTAATGACAGCTCAGAGCCGTCACTAGCACTCTCCCATCTTGAGGGAGATCTGGGGGCTCCCACCCGCTCCTACCCCGGCGATCATGCCTGTAGAGTGACAGGCATCGCCGGGGCTTCCCGTTTTGCGTGGTGACGTCACGCACAATAACGTGATGACGTCACCGCACAACTTTATTTATACTTAACAAAGGTAATCATCTAACCTTTCCAACAGTGTAAGTCTTGGGGGTCTGAAAAAAAAGTTAAAAAAAAATGTAAAAAAAAAAAAAAATTAAAAAAATCTTAGCGCCCAGGTGGGAAAGTGCTTAGCACAAAAAGGGTTAAGCTAGCTTTCCAAAAATACACTTTATTTTATGTATTCAATGTTGTGAACTCATCAAAAGAAATATGTCATACAGGCTTTTTAAAAAAATTACAATATTTGCTTTATTTATCAAGCACATGAAGATATACCAATAAGCCATAAACACAGTGATATGCCATCATGTATAATTGTAATGGTCATTGGTTTGTATTAGGAGAACACCTTTGGACATCACATCACAAAAACAAATCGATCTAATCAACAGGGACAGCATGTGATAAAGTTGTCTCAACACACTAGTAAAAAACACTCTGCAAACAATCTGCCTCCATGGACCTGGTCCCATAGAAACCTATTAAATACAGAGTGTGCTCCACAAGTGTAAGAAGACAACATCATCACATATTTATCCTTTACACATTAACTTTACATTAAAAACAATAATATAGAAACATAATTACTTCTTCCTCCTTCCCTTCTTCCTACAACAATGAGGCTCTGGAGTGGCCAAATGCCTCCTCAGACGTGTCCTCATTGGACATGTTTGTGGAATAGGTGGAGGAGGAGTACTGTGAGTGTTTGGGGATTGATCAGGCAAAGTAGGAGATGGAGGAGGAACAGGAGATGATGGTCCAGGAGATGATGGTCCAGGCTCTTGTGGTCTTCCCATTTCTGGATATGATCTGCTTGCCACTGCCCGGAGGACCTGAAATATGTTATTTAGAACATTTACAATATTTGTTTGTCCTTCTATCAGGGTGTTCACTGCAATGGTCATAAATTGTGTCTGTGCCTGTTGTGTCCTCAAGTAGTCCTGCATTTCCTGTAGGAAGACCCTCTTCAGCTCTACCTCGGGAATTGTGTGGGGGAATTTTTCATCAGGGGGGCTGGTAAACAGGGGGCTTCTGCATGGAGGGCTGCTGCATGGGGGATTGTTGCACGGGGGGGCTGCTGCACGGGTATCTTCTGCAGGGGTGTCTTCTGCAGGGGTATCTTCCTGTTCTCTCTGAGGTGGCGTTTCACCTTCTGCACCACTCTTATGCCTGGGTGAAGGAGGAGCATGTTCCTGCTGTGTTTCCTTCTCACCGGCCTCAGGCTCTGTATATTTTAAAATTAAAGAAATAAGAGATATTAGCACAGTTCCAAATAAAGATGTAAATGTTATATTTGAAAGTGTATTAATGAGGCTGCTTTAGTAATTCAATTTCATCCAAAATAAATCAATACAATTTACGTATTTGAAAACCTGTGTTTCGGATATCTGGATGATCAATATTACTGTATTTTTGTGTGCGTCTTAAATATGTTTAAATGCACACATAATCTTAAAGTTAGATACTAATGTGATAGCTTTTCTTCAAATACAACTTTCTCAAGGTAATTCTGAATGCGTTTTCGGAATAATGTTTAAAAAAGAGGAATTGCGTTTGTCATATCAATAAATTTTGAGTGTAAAGGAGTTATGAGGTGAATAAAAAGAGATTAGTAAATGTCCTTACCAGAAGATGAGAAGTGCAGGTTCCTGGTATCGCTCTCTCCTTCGATCCCAACTAGGGCCACATCAGAGATTTTAGGACGCAGCATTTCCTCTCAGCGGCTGTAGGCGAATGTCTGCTCCGGGCCGCCGCCAGTCCCGGTATTCACTTGCCTCTCCCTCAACATTTTGTTCTTGAGCTCACTTTTGCAGTCCCGGTAGTGGTGCTGTATAAATTTCAAGTCCCTCCTGAACTCCGACACTGCGTTAACAGCATCCCTGATCTCCTCCCACAACCTTTTCTTCATTGCAGGGGTGGCTTTCGGTGCCTGCAGCCTCCTAGCCCTCTCCATATAGGCCATTATAAGAGTCTTCTTCTCCTCCCTGCTATACCTTTCCTCCCTCTGCCTGGGCTCCTCTGTGATGTGAGCTTCTGTTCTCTGGACTGTATTGTGCCCTCTCTGCACTCCTGCCTTGTCCCACTGGGCCCAGCCACTTGTTCATCTTCAACAATGTGGCTTTGCTCACCCACCTTGACCTCTCCCCCTTCCTCTCCCCCTTCCTCTCTAATTCCTCTCCCCCTTCCTCTCCCCCTTCCTCTCTAATTCCTCTCCCCTTCCTCTCCCACTCTCCTCCCTAATCTCCTTCCTAATCTCCTCAATCTCCAACCTCATCTCATCCCTAATCTGCTGCCTAATCTCCTCCCTAATCTCCTCCCTAATTGTGTAAACAATAAGTTGGTCTAAAAAGAACAAAATGTAACTATGGGATACATTAAAGGGAATGGGGTATGGAGTGTATGTGTATGTATGTAGTGTTACTGCTATGTGTATGTATGTATTGAATGTGTTTGTTAACTGTTCTAAATAATTATTTTTGAGAAATCTTTCCTAATTGGCAATGCGAATGTTTCGTTTGTGTATAAGTATGTAATGTGTTGTTCTTGTTCTTTTCTTCCGTGATGCAGATCCAAAGGTATTTTTTTAATCCTCGTTTTGTGTAAATGTTATGTAGTATTTGTTGTGAATAATTGTGATTATTGAATGCAAATCTTCTATGTTGTGTGAGCGATTGATGTTTGTATATTTAACATGATTATTATTGGTGTCTATTAAGTTGTATGTGTAATGTGACAGAGCTATGTGTAGTTCTCGCGATATCGAGTGTTAGATGAAAAATCAGTTTCATTTTCAGTTTCCATTGATCTCTATGGGGGAATCCATTACGCGGCCGTGATTATGCAAGTGAAATAAACGCGGTATTCGTGTTAACGCGATGCGTAACAACGTTCTTTTCAGACTTGTAATACCTACGTTACAAAGAGTGTGCAATAAACATTATGCATGCACTATTTGCACACAGCCATAATGCAAAACTCGTAATCTAGGTGATTATTATTTATTATTGAATTATTATTTAGACACACACACACACATATATATATATATATATATATATATATATATATAATGTCCTGCAATGTTCTTCTTGATTGAAGATGAAAATCTTTCAAAATGGCAAATGCTTTCTGCTCAATCAATAATTAAAAAAAATAAAACTAATTACTTTTACAGTAATAACAATTTAAAAAAAATTAACCAAACATTCCCAGGTTACAAATCAATGATGCCTATAATAAAATGTCATTAATATTGTTTAACATACCTCGCAATTGTTTCAAAACGTAAGAGGCTAATTGTTAATTTTTATGAATATCATGCAGTATACAAAATGATCAAAGCAAACAACTGAAATGTAATTTCTTGAGCTGGCAAATAGCCTTTTATATTTGTATTTTTCATTTGAATTAAAAAAATTATCTTCTGCTAACAGAACCTTAAAGGGACAGTCAACGCCAGAATTTTTGTTGTTTTAAAAGATAGATAATCCCTTAATTACCAATTCCCCAGTTTTGCATAACCAACACAGTTATAATTTGTAATTACCTTGTATCTAAGCCTCAGTAGACTGCCCCCTTATTTCAGTTCTTTTGACAGACTTGCATTTTAGCCAATCAGAGCTGTCTCCATGGTAAATTCACATGCATGAGCTCAATGATATCTATATTCCAAAGAAAAATTGGAAAGTTTTTTAAAAGTATATGCCCTATTTGAAACATGAAAGTTTTTTTTGGACTTGACTGTCCCTTTAACAAATTAAACAACAATCCCATAGAAGACGGTTATCTGAGCATACGCTGTCGGCATTTATCATTGCACCAGCAGTCCTTGGGAACTGCTGGTGCAATGCCGCCCCATGTTGATTCGTGGCCAATTGGCCGCTAGCAGGGGGTGTCGCATACGATAAGGTTGATTTCTGTCTGCCGCCTCAGAGCAGACGGAGCAGTTATAGAGCAGCTGTCTAGACCGCTGCTTCATAACTTCTGTTTCCGGCGAGCCTGAAGGCGCATCGGAAACAAGGGGCATCAAGCTCCATACGGAGCTTCATAAATATGCCCCAAAATCTGCTTGCTGAAATAGTGGATATTTTAATTTCAGATCATGCTATTATATCTTTATTCTTTAGCTTTCCCATCCCATCTAGAGGATCCAAAAAGCTGGTAGTTTTACATTTCCCTGCTTTTTAAGTAATAATTTGAGATTTAAAAACTGTCTAGTCCCTAATTAGAGAGAATTTCTCCATCTTAATCAATCCTATACCTGTAAGCCAGAAATAATATGGGAAACGGCTAAAGCGGTGAAATAACGGTATATATTAGTACATGGAGTAAAATAGCAAAGGCTAAGGAGCTTCAGCTTTCTAATCTAATCAATTTCTAATAATAGGTATATTGCCCATCCGTGCAAGAAAGTCTGGGATAAATACAGAATTGGAGATTTTTTATTAATCAGAAAACTGCTTTGAGCGACCTTTGATCTAGAACACAATTTTATAGGTTTGGAGATAAGGTTGTCAAACTTCTGGTTAACTGTGTGAAAGTAAAGAAAAAGCTGAATACTATATCAGTGATAGTAGTAGAAAGGGAAAGATTCACTTTGGGGCCAAATTATCAAGATCCGAACGGAGCTTGATGCCCTTGTTTCCGCACAAGCCTCCGGAAATAGTAGTTATGAAGCAGCGGTCTAAAAAACTGCTGCTCCATAACTTGTCTGCTTCCTCTGAGGGTGCGGTCTTCAATCCAACGGATCCTATACGATCGGCTGATTGACACCACCTGCTAGCGGTCTATTGGCTGTGAATCTGCAGGGGGCGGCATTGCACAAGCAGTTCACAAGAACTGCTTGTACAATGATAAATGCTGACAGCATATGCTGTGGGCATTTATCGATGTGCGGCGGACGTTATACGCTACATCGTATCATGTCTGTCTACCCTTTAATAAATTGTCCCCTAAAACTGAACATATCAGACATAAATGTTATCAATACTTTCAACAATATATTCTTTGTAAGATATCAATCAGGCTAATAAAAGTTTTCAGGGATAATATTCTGTTACCAAATCTTTCTCCAACTGAGCTGGCTATAATTAAAGGGACACTGAACCCAAATTTTTTCTTTTGTGATTCAGATAGAGAATGCAATTTTAAGCAACTTTCTAATTTACTCTTATTATCAACTTTTCTTCGTTCTCTTGCTATCTTTATTTGAAAAAGAAGGCAGCTAAGTTTTTTTTGGTTCAGTACTCTGGACAGCACTTTTTTATTGGTGGATGAATTTATCCACCAATCAGCAAGAACAACCCAGGTTGTTCACCAAAAATGAGCTGGCATCTAAACTTACATTCTTGCATTTCAAATAAAGATACCAAGAGAATGAAGAACATTTGATAATAGGAGTAAATTAGAAAGTTGGTTAAAATTTCATACTCTATCTAAATCACAAAATAAAAAATTTGGGTTCAGTGTCCCTTTAATGTACCTATTTCAGTTGATGAAATAAATTAGGCAATAAATAAAGCTACGCAGAATAAGGCACCTGGTCATGAATAGTGATGTCGCAAACTGAAAATTTTCCGTTCGCGAACAGCGAACGCGAACGTCCACGACTGTTCGCGAACGGACGAACCGGGCGAACCGCCATTGACTTCAATAGGCAGGCGAATTTTAAAACCCACAGGGACTCTTTCTGGCCACAATAGTGATGGAAAAGTTGTTTCAAGGGGACTAACACCTGGACTGTGGCATGCCGGAGGGGGATCCATGGCAAAACTCCCACAGAAAATTACATAGTTGATGCAGAGTCTGGTTTTAATCCATAAAGGGCATAAATCACCTAACATTCCTAAATTGTTTGGAATAACGTGCTTTAAAACATCAGGTATCATGTTGTATCGATCAGGTAGTGTAAGGGTTACGCCCGCTTCACAGTGACAGACCAAACTCCCCATTTAACGCACCGCAAACAACCGCAAACAGTCCATTTGCACAACCACGAGATAGATAGATTTGATAGATACATAGATTAGATAGATCAATAGATGCAATATACATTTGATAGATACGATAGATAGATTTGATAGATAAATAGATAGATTTGATAGATAGATAATTTCCCAGACAGAGAATTACAAGACGTGCGGTCTGGGACCCATGGTAAGGTTCCCAGAGGCAGTTGCGGCGCCATGGGACGTGTATATGGCATGGATTTTAGGAACCGGAAGATGGAAAAAGATGCTTGGTCGGTCCTCCTACTTCAAATTTGGGGCACTGCGCGTGCAATCTACTGTGCCACCAGATATGAGTAGTGTGTTAAGTAGTACTATTCTGATCAGTTTAATACCTGTTACTCCCCCTATCGGGGGACGTGTATATGGCATGGATTTTAGGAACCGGGAGATGGAAAATGATGCTTGGTCGGTCCTCCTACTTCAAATTTGGGGCACTGCGTGTGCAATCGTGGCCGAAATTTTAGCCGATGGACCTTTGGCCGACGGACATTTGGCCGAAACACAGGTGGCTGTCACAAAACAGTCCGGCCACGAGATAGATAGATTTGATAGATAGATAGATACATAGATTAACTGCAATTAGATTACACTGCAATTAGATTACACTAGCAGACTGATGTTTCACAGTCAAAAAAGTATTTTCTTTTTAAATTTACACTACTGTTACAACAGATATGAGTGGTGGCACTGTGGGCAAGTGGGCCTGGCACACACGCTGGCAGGCAGGCAACTGCAATTAGATTACACTAGCAGACTGATGTTTAACTGTCAAAAAAGTTTTTTTTTTTTAAATTTACACTACTGTTACAACAGATATGAGTGGTGGCACTGTGGGCAAATGGGCCTGGCACACACGCTGGCAGGCAGGCAACTGCAATTAGATTACACTAGCAGACTGATGTTTCACAGTCATATAAGTTTTTTTTTTTAAATTTGCACTACTGTTACAACAGATATGAGTGGTGGCACTGTGGGCAAGTGGGCCTGGCACACACGCTGGCAGGCAGGCAACTGCAATTAGATTACACTAGCAGACTGATGTTTCACAGTCAAAAAAGTTTTGTTTTTTTTAAATTTACACTACTGTTACAACAGATATGAGTGGTGGCACTGTGGGCAAATGGGCCTGGCACACACGCTGGCAGGCAGGCAACTGCAATTAGATTACACTAGCAGACTTATGTTTCACAGTTAAAAAAGTTTTTGTTTTTTTTAAATTTACACTAATGTTACACCAGATATGAGTGGTGGCAACGGGCAAGTGGGCACATTATACGCTGTGAGCCTGGCACACACGCTGGCAGGCAACTGCAATTAGATTACACAGGAAAAAAAAGCAGCCCTAAAAAGGGCTTTTTGGGGTGCTGTCCTTACAGCAGAGATCAGATGAGTCCTTCAGGACTGTAGTGGACACTGAATACACTAGCCTAGCTATCAATTTCCCTATTAAATCAGCAGCAGCTACACTGTCCCTCCTCTCACTAAGAAAGCAGCTTCCGAATGAATCTAAAATGGCTGCTGTCCAGGAGCTAGGAGGGTCTGGGAGGGAGGGTCTGCTGCTGATTGGCTGGAATGTGTCTGCAGACTGTGAGATACAGGGTCAAAGTTTACTCAATGATGACGAATAGGGGGCGGATCGAACATCGCATATGTTCGCCCACCGTTGCGAACGCAAACAAGCTATGTTCGCCGGGAACTATTCGCCGGCGAACAGTTCGGGACATCACTAGTCATGAATTCTTACCAACAGAATTCTATAAACTGCTTTCCTCATTGTTATATTGAAACAACTCTTTAACCTGTAGTTTATTCAGAATTCTCAACCCTTGGTTCATTTCACAAGGGCAATAATTAGCTTATTCTTAAAAAAGGTAAGGATGCTTAGCTATTAGAATCAAACAGACCTATCTCTTTGTTACATAACTATTACAAACATTTAGCAGGTATCCTAGCTGAAATATTGAAGAGAATCCTTGGTAACTGAATCCATGAGGATCAGGTAGGTTTTATGACTGGTTGGAACACAGCTAGAAATAAAAGGAAAGTCTTTGTCTTATTTGAATTTTATAGAAATAGACTTAAGAAAACTGTATCTATGCCCTAAAAAGATCTAGCATTATTATCCGTCGACACTGAAAAGTCTTTCAACTCAAGGTGGGACCATCTATTTACTTAGTAAGTTTGAACTTAAAGATAATTTTTTGCAATTTATTAAAGCTATATATAAGAGTGCAGTTATTTCTTTACCTAATAATAGCATGCGAATGCCCAAGATAGAATTAGCTAGAGGAACTTGCCAAGGTTGCCCCTTATCCCCTCTCCTATTTTATTTGGTGATTAAACCGCTTGCCATCTATCTAAGAAGGTGAATTAGATGGAATAGCTCTAGGAGGCAAACAAGTTAAACTTTTACTTGATGCAGATGTTTTGCTCTTATTTTTCCAGCTGATAATAATCTTCCTATCATTCTTTGCAGGTTACAAAGTTAACCTACGCAAGTCAGAAATTCCTTGGCTGCTCAAAAACAGATTTTCTCCTAAAGATGTTCCAATTCATAAAGCTAAGGACTCTATCTTGTATTTAGGTATTGAAATGAACAAATACTCCTAACACTGGTATCTTGTTAATTTTCCTTTACTTATTCAGATAATTGCTCAAGATCTTAATTCTTGGACTTGTTTGCCTCTTCCAGCTGAAATCAATTTGATTAAAATTATTACTTTTTTATAATCTATTCTATTTGATTCAGAATATACCTTAATTATTTAAGTGAATGGATTTAAACCAAGCTTAATAAATATTTAAGTCTTCCTTTTGGAAAAAAATTTTAAACTTTTTTCCTTCTATTTTTTTTTTGAAGGCAGAAATGATCTCTAAGTTATATATTAAGGATAAAAAGGTTTGTCTTTTTTCCCCCAGAATGAAATATCAAGTATCAGACACTAGGGCAATTGTAAATATTCTCTTATGGTTATAATAAGAGTTGGTTGCTCCATGATACTACTTGCTATATCCTAACTTTTTCTTATTGTTAATCATTAGAATTGTAGTTCTTTTTTACAAATGTCTTTTTATTTGTATGATCATCTTTTATCTTGACTTGTTAAACATTGTTTCAACCTGCTTGTTGGTCTGATTTACTTGTTAATCAAAAAACAAAAACAAATTAAACACGTTTTCAGGACGTTTTCTGCTGACAGCTGATGCCTTTTTTCAGCAGAGGACATCTGGGATTGTGATCACTCCACAAACATAATGGCAATAGTGATGTCGCGAACCTAAAATATGGCGTTCGCGAACGGCGAACGTGAACCTCCACAACTGTTTGCAAACGGGCGAACCGGGCGAACCGCCATAGACTTCAATAGGCAGGCGAATTTTAAAACCCACAGGGACTCTTTCTGGCCACAATAGTGATGGAAAAGTTGTTTCAAGGGGACTAACACCTGGACTGTGGCATGCCAGAGGGGGATCCATGGCAAAACTCCCATGGAAAATTACATAGTTGATGCAGAGTCTGGTTTTAATCCATAAAGGGCATAAATCACCTAACATTCCTAAATTGTTTGGAATAATGTGCTTTAAAACATCAGGTATGTACACTACTGTTACACCAGATATGAGTTGCACTGGGGTGACACTGTGCCCTGGCAGGCAGGCACTTAAACGCACACGTGTGAAGGAAACTGACTGCTATTATTTAACACAGTCAAAAAAGTGTTGTTTTTTTTAAATCTACACTAATGTTACACCAGATATGAGTTTCACTGGGGTGACACTGTGCCCTGGCAGGCAGGCACTTAAACGCACACGTGTGAAGGAAACTGACTGCTATTATTTAACACAGTCAAAAAAGTGTTGTTTTTTTTTAAATCTACACTACTGTTACACCAGATATGAGTTGCACTGGGGTGACACTGTGCCCTGGCAGGCAGGCACTTAAACGCACACGTGTGAAGGAAACTGACTGCTATTATTTAACACAGTCAAAAAAGTGTTTTTTTTTTTTAAATCTACACTACTGTTACACCAGATATGAGTTGCACTGGGGTGACACTGTGCCCTGGCAGGCAGGCACTTAAACACACACGTGTGAAGGAAACTGACTGCTATTATTTAACACAGTCAAAAAAGTGTTGTTTTTTTTAAATCTACACTACTGTTACACCAGATATGAGTTGCACTGGGGTGACACTGTGCCCTGGCAGGCAGCCACTTAAACGCACACGTGTGAAGGAAACTGACTGCTATTATTTAACACAGTCAAAAAAGTGTTGTTTTTTTTAAACCTACACTACTGTTACACCAGATATGAGTTGCACTGGGGTGACACTGTGCCCTGGCAGGCAGGCACTTAAACGCACACGTGTGAAGGAAACTGACTGCTATTATTTAACACAGTCAAAAAAGTGTTGCTTTTTTTAAATCTACACTACTGTTACACCAGATATGAGTGGTGGCACTGGGCAAGTGGGCACAGTACACGCTGTGAGCCTGACACACACGCTGGTAGGCAGGCAACTGCAATTAGATTACACAGGAAAAAAAAAAAAAAAAAGCAGCCCTAAAAAGTGCTTTTTGGGGTGCTGTCCTTACAGCAGAGATCAGATGAGTCCTTCAGGACTGTAGTGGACACTGAATACACTAGCCTAGCTATAGATTTCCCTACTAAGTCAGCAGCAGCTACGCTGTCCCTCCTCTCACTAACAATGCAGCTTCCGAATGAATCTAAAATGGATGCTGTCCAGGAGGTAGGAGGGTCTGGGAGGGAGGGTCTGCTGCTGATTGGCTGGAATGTGCCTGCTGACTGTGAGGTACAGGGTCAAAGTATTACTTAATGATGATGAATAGGGGGCGGATCGAACATTGCATATGTTCGCCTGCCGCGGCGAACGCGAACATGCTATGTTCGCCGGGAACTATTCGCCGGCGAACAATTCGCGACATCACTAAATGGCAATATTTGTTGAATTCAAAACCTCAGAAGCAAATATCATCAGATCGAGATAAACCCTTTGGGGCAGGATTATAGTTTGGACACTTTTTTGACAAAGGCCAATTAATGGTCCAAAATGCATTAGCATACTATTTTTACGTTTGTTTTTCTATGTTGTTGCTGTTCTTCTAGCAAAACACAGTCATGCCACACACTGGTGCCAATATTCATGTTATCAGCCAGGAGAAATGGAAAGCTAGGACGCTTCTTTTGGAATCTCTATCCTCCACTAATTTTATTATTAATAATAAATACATAGTACATTTTAAAAGGATACCATAGAGGAATTTTATGCATCAAAGCTCAATGTCTTGCATAGTAAGTTTATTTACACTTTAAATTTTTAAGAGGCGGTTTCGATATCCTGCAGGCTTTAGTCCATTTTTTTATTTACGTTATTACATTGCCAACCTATTTTACTTATTGCTGTTTTGATCATTATCTATTTAAGAACTTGATCAGAATACCCATCAAAGAGCGTTCTGATGAACAGGATCTGTAGCCAGATGAATAATGCATCTAACAAGCATAAGATGAATTGACTGTATGAGGTAATGACCTCAAACAGGGTAAGTTAATTATTTTGTTATTTAATTAATTCATAATAATCTTGTCATAATAGTATTGCGTATATGAGCTGTAAAAACATTTATCATGTACAAGGGGTCAGTTATTTTATATTTAGTACAAAGGACTAATTCTATTATGTCTGTTTAATAAACACAATTATTATTTATCATTAGCTTTTAAGTTTAAACAAGCTATTTTATCATTTAATAATACAAATAATTATGCAAATTATAAACAATTATCCAGTTATCTAATAGAGTCCAAAGGCCAAATCATATTTCAACCTCAGTATGACTGTGCAAGCTTCTCTCTCTTTTTAATAACCTATGTATTTTGTCCTTTGTTGCTTTCATACTGCTAAATCTTTGTTGTTATTATTATGTATTAAAGGCAATTATAGATGCATTGCTATAGGCCAGAAGAATATCCATTTAAAATACTTTTTTGTGTTGTTTTTTGTTATCCCCATTGCTGTTGTCAATTAAATACAGGTTTAGAAGAACTCCTTTACTGATCAAGTAATTACTGCTTGTAAAATGATTTAAAGTGTTAATTTAGAGAAAAAGTGGCAAATAATTATAAAAAATATTTGTTAAACATAAAAAAGATATGAAATTAAAATTTAAATGTCCATAACTAAAAATTTATCAGACACAGCCACTCTCATTTGTTTGTGTCTTAAATAGTTCCAACAGAAACCAGATTTGGTGTGCTCATCACTTTGCACTACAATATACACCAACACTATAATCCAACCCAAAAGGAAAGTAACAGTCAGGATAAATGAAAACATAATTTCTTCACAAAAATAAAAAATGAAAACGAGGCTGCAATCAAGGTAAAGTGACTTGTTTGTTTGTCATATTTTTTTAAATTTGTTAATAAAGGGCCAGATTATAAGTGTCATGCTAATTATTTTTTTTTGCTTGTGTGCAAACACCGATTTAAGTAAACTTTTAATGAACTTTTAGTGAAACCTAAGGCGCAGTAACTTCAGGACTTTGGATATCGTGTTAACTTCTTCTCTTCATAGACTTCAAATGAGCATGCTGAAGAAAAAACCTAACACATCCCTAGCGCACAAACCAGACATGCATTAGATCAACTATGCTAAACTCATATTGTAAAATATATATCTATATATTTATATGAATATATATATATATATATATATATATATAGATAGATAGATAGAGAGATAGATATATATCATACAATATATAAAAGGTTTAGCGCTGCTGATGGACTAACACCAAGAAACATAAAAACATAAGTAAGAGGCAAAAAAAAAATGTTCTAACAGCTACTGATGAAGTGAGCTAGTTTAACGAAATGCGTCAGACAAAGCATTCTGCGATTGTGATGTCACTTCCGGTATCTCGCAATAACACTCAGTCGGCTCTGGCACTCTGCATCCTGGTACCTTATTTATTACTTCAGCTAATTTCAGCTTTATGTCAAATAATTTGCAAACTGTTTTTTGCATGTACACGGATTCTAGAACTATCAGTAACACACAGTTTCTGAACGAACTAGGTAACAGGGCTGACATGTAAAGAACTACACTGAAGTTTTAAACAAACAGTGACATTGTTTGAAAAGGAAATTTAAAAAAAAACATCTTAGACTCTCTTTATATATTCCTGCAAACAGGATTTTTTTCAAATTTATAAATATCTTATCAATAAACATTTTTATTTTTATTCTCTAATTAAGATGGCCAGTCTCCCTTTAAACTTTTTGTAAGGTGCACTAAACCAAACTTTGGCGATTATATTTAAAAAAAAAAAAGGAAGACTGACCATCTTCTATTGGTTAAATAACCCCACCCAAGCTCTGGTGTATTCATGACAGTGTAATGGAATTGTATATATAAAGCCAGGGAGTCTCATTCTATTATAAAGATAAAAATCATGAATGATTCAGCCAATAATGGCTTAGGACCAGTCAACATTGGGACACCTTGTAAGTTGGTGACTTGCTAAGCAGAATATTGCCATATTGTGTGACTAAGATTTCAATTTTAATATAAAAGCATAGGTGTTTTTTGCAGGCAATTTTTTCAGCATTTAAAAATGTGTTGATTATTTGCAAATGGATGTGCGCCAATACCCCCTGTTTTGTGTAACTATTTAGTCTCATTGGCAGCACTCCCAAAGATGTATATAAACTTTTTGTAAGATGCGATAAACCAAACTTTGTGGATTGTATTTAAAAAAAAAGGGAAACTTCCATTGGTTAAAGCACCCCACCTAAGCTCAGGTGTACTCATGACAGTGTAATGGAGTTGTTTATTTAAAGCCAGGGAGTCTCATTCTATTATAAAGAGAAAAAGCAGGAATGATTCAGCCCATAAAGGCAAAGTTCAGTAGTTGTAGGACCAGTCAACATTGGGACACCTTGTAAGTTGGTGACTGGCTAAGCAGAATATGATCATATTGTGAGACTAAGATCCAAGTTTTAATATAAAAGCATAGGTGTTTTTTTTCAGGCAATGTTTTGCAGCATCTCAAAAAAAAAAATTGTCTCATTGGCAGCACTCCCAAAGATGTATTTAACATTTTTGTAAGGTGTGCTAAACCAAACTGTGTGTGTTGTACCTAAAGTGCATGATATCAGAAAGAGCTTTGAATATACAAACTTCACGCCAAAAATTTAAACCATCAGAGCTCCACCCTCTTGTGCACATGGTCACAAACCTTTAAAAAGATATTACACATAGAGACCATAGAGAATATTCATATTAATTGTCACTTATTAATTATACTACTACTGCTTGGGTGATATCATATATTTGTACAACCTATTAAAATTCACTGCACACAAAAGTTCTGGAATTCAGCTTACTATCAAATGCTGTGTGTTTGTTTATGCCTACTACGTGATATCACTTAGTTAACACAGTGGGATGGCTTGAATAGTAGTCACTCCATTAAAGACACTTAAGCCAATCAAATAGCCACAATTCTCAGGGAAGGGAGTGTGTAAACACTGCCATGCCATGTGTATGCTTATCGAGTTACGTCCGCTCTTATTACTTCACTCTGTAATAACCAATGAAGTGTTTATTGCAGTGGTGTAGTTTTGATAATACTCACTTAAGTCAATCACATGGCCGTGGCTCTCAAAGGGGGGGTGTAATTACGTCATGCATTCACTTATTCAATTGTGCATACCAATCATGTCACTACAGAATGACCAATGACCCATCTTTTATAACATCCCGGATAGTTATAACATGAATCGTTTTTATATGCGCTTGCTTACCCTTTTAATTGATTTCTTTGGCACACAAATTGGTACAAGCACGGATTTCTGACACAGCCTGAGAGAGCAGTCAGCTGGGCGGTTGTGATGTTCCTGCTTGTTTGGCTTGCACCTGATGGTGCATTTGTAATGTGAGTGTATTTATCTTTACCATCTACCTCTTTCAGCTGTGCTGTGCTAGGCCATATGTTTCTGTGCTTTTCCTTTCACAGGAGTCTCTTCTGCACATTGAATTTGGCTCTTTTATTTCTCTGCCTCCTGCTACCCCTGGTTACAGTTAGCTGGACAACTGAGAGGTACCTGTCTGCCCAATAAGCACCTATCAGGTGCTCCACATATGAGAGTTGCATTCTTCCAATCACTTATTTCATTTTATTGGCTGATTTGAATTTTAACATGAAAATCAGCCAATAGGAATCCAAGGGTACCCCGATATAAAATGGGTACCTCACATTTAAAATTCTGTGTGCGGCTGGTGACCACATGAAGAGGACTTCCATGTTGAAGCCCTGAATATGGATAAAGACTGCCGCTGCCCCTAGGATGAAGATAAGAAGATGGATGCCAGGATGAAGAAGAACCACCACTGGGATGAAGATGGAGCTCAGTCACCATCATCTTTGGTGAGTACCATCTTAGAGTTTAGTGTTAGGTTTTTGTTTTTTCTTGGGTGTGTTTTTTTTAAGATTATTTTTTTTTTCTCTGGGCAGCAAAATAGCTAAATACCCTTTTAAGGGCAATGCCCAGCCATAGTTCATTGTGTAGTTTAGTGCAACTGTTTCCTCTGGACAAACTCTTTGAGCGGTAAATGTGATGGTGTTCATGGGATCGCAATTACGTTCAACTTGTAATACGAGCACATATTACCGCTCAACACTACCCATAGAAAATATGGGAAGCGTAAATTACTGTGAGTTCGCTCAAACGAATATTCGATAATTTTAACAGCGTGCCACTTGTAAAATGGATTTGAGCGTAAAGAACACCATGATCTTGCCATCATGTTTATGCTCCTCACACCGATGATAGTGCTCCACTTGTAATCTGGCCCTTAGTAAGGCTCTTCTAATAGAAGTAGATTAATTTTCAAACAATAAATACATGTATAAATAAATTACTTTTAGAGAATGTGAATAATGTTAATTCACTACGATCTTATTCCTTTAGTATTATGAAATGAAGAAGGGAATTTGTTACTAAATTTGTGGTTCAAAAAGTAGCCATAAGTATGGTGTTGCTATTCCTATCCCTTGTTACATTGTATTACCAGTCTCCTAACCCTACGTAGCATTAGTATAGTCTTGTGTTTTGCATCTTAGTCCAGTATTTATGTTACTGTGCAATTGGTAAAAAGACGATTTTTTACTGTAGGGAGAAATTTTTCTAAATGAAAATATAACTTTGCTAGACTCCCGTTGACAGTATACATCTTAGGCAGGTGTTTAATCAGTTAGAGGAGGAGTTTTCAATACCCAATTACCTAACAGACAGTGCTTTTTAAACAGAGGGTTTTCAGCAAAGTAACAGGCTATGACTACGGCTATATGCTGAAACGCGTAAGCCCAATTTTGCTCTACTCGTTCTAACTATTTTGGGTACTGCTGTTCTGTACAACTTTAAAATTTTTGGAATAAAGATACAGTTTTATTTATCAGCGGTGGTGACTTTTTTGCTCTTCTAATAGAAGACCCCAATTATTTGTACAGTGGTTCAGTTATTTGTGCAGGTACCTGTTTAATTTCAAACACTAATCATTCATATTGCTTGCAAGCTGCAAGGAAATTAAGGGCTAGATTATTAGTGGGGTGCAAAAATATTAGTGCTATTGAGAGCTAGCAAAGCTCAAGTTAAATCACTAGTGCTCGTATTCTTGTGATCATATTATTTTAAATTAAAAATAAAAAAGCTTTTGCTCGAGAGACATCTGGAGGTTGGATAGCGCACAGCTGTCCTAACTCCCTCTTTCCATAAATGTCTATGGGGCGTGCTTCAAAGACATGTTTTGGCTTTAATAATTGAAATAGCATTGTTTAACACTCAGAAGAAAATGTTATTTTTTATATTTTATATAGATAGATAATAATAATAAATTAATTAATATATATATGTTTGTGGTGTGGGTATATATGTGAATATGTTGTATGTGTGCACATATGCATATACAAAGATAAACGCACACATATAAATATATAAATATATATATATATATATATATATATATATATATATATATATATGTGATAGAAGACAGCACTCACTGGTCTTAAAGAATAGCAAAAACTGCTTTTATTTACGTAACTTTGTGTATATATATATATATATATATATATATATATATATATAAAATCCAAAAACAAGTCTCACTCTGTGGATTTAATGCACAGCAAACTGATTTAATGTTGGAATTCTCTGCACCCTGGTAATTTAAGGATTTACAAGCAATCAGGAGTGTACTTATTTTGAAAAAAGAAAACATATATTTATATATATATATATATATATATATATATATATATATATATATATATATATATATATATATACCTTTGAGGCCTTCCCAATCATACACCCTGACATATATTATAACACTATCTAAACATGTGTGTGTTACTTTATTTTTACATGTTTTACATTTGTTTTATTATACTTTTATTCTAGCCCCAATACTTCCATTACTAATACTATGATCGTTTTGATAAAGAATATGTGATCATTATTACATAGTTTAATTATGATGCAATTTCATCTGCAAAATGTTGAATAGTTTTAAAGCAGTGAATCTCCAATATTTGCTAATCATCAGTTAGCATTCATAAAAGTGCAAAATGTTTGAAGCTAATCTACAAACATCATATTTCACACGAGTATCATCATCAACTTGTTCTCACTTAAATCATTCCAGGGCTCCTTTTGAAAAGAAATAAAAAAAGCTGTTTTGTTGTAACAGTTGATAGACATGTATATCTTCTTTTTTAAGTGAAATGTTATGATTAATGAGTTTTGCAGGCCATAATGCCTTTTAAGAAATTTCTTTTTATGCCAAACACAAATGTTTCTAGTTTCTCAGGCTATAGTATCTACCTCCCTGCTCCCCCCCCCCCCCATTTAACCAGGCTGTTTTTATTTTGCATGCTGATGATTGCACACATACTTAAACCATTTTGACAGATTTCAGCTGCTGTTGGATTCCAGAAAATCCAAAACATTAAAAATGATAGCATGATCGAAAGTATCTGGAACTTGCCTCTTTGTGCAGGGAATGGAGATAGAAGTCATAAACCCTGCAACAATAAGTCTTTGTTCCAAGGGTGGTCAAAGACACTTGAGTGCCTGGAAAAGCAATTTTGCATTCATACTGAAAATTCCAATCAACGATTGGTTAAAAAAATGTGAGCTTAATCTGTTTATTAAGGGCTGTGATTTATTGTAAAGGACTAACGTTTTGTCATGTCTTATAATTGATGTTAATTTTCCTTTACAAAAAGAAAAATATACACATTGTTCAGGTATAATGTAATTGGTAACCTGATATATTTTACAGCCATGTGTTTTATCCAATTATGAGTATAAAAAAAAAATAAAAAAAAAAAAATGGGTATGACAATAATTAAATTGGGATTTTTTTTTAGTGTACTCCTGTTGCGAAAAGGGTATGACAATAATTAGGAGTAAAAAAAAAAAAAAGTACTTCTGTTGGGTTTGCACATAAAAGTTTGACAGTAGTACACTAATTCTTCACGTGCACTAACGCGACATGGGTTATCTTATGGTCCATTATATAGTTATTAAATATAAAATATTGAAAAATATTAATAGTTAATGAGAATTATTATTATAGATGTACTAAAATATTCTAAAAATACATAGAATGTATATGTATATTTTACAATATCTATAATTATTAATAATTATTATTAATATCTTAATCAATATTTTATATTTAATATTTTAATAACGTGCCTTAAGATAACTCTTTGCTCTAACCCAACACTGCATTCATTAGACCTAAGCAAGAAAACCCAAAGCACATATTTTACATTCCTATATTCTTCACTTAGATTTTTTTTTTAATTTTTATTATTATTATTATTATTATAATATATATACATTTATATATATATATATATATATTTATACGAAAATGTTATTGTAAAATATATATCTATACTTCTATACCTATATATCTATAGGAATGGATATACAGGTATAGATATACGTATATAAAAATAACATTTACCTGTATGTGAAGAACATTGGAATACGAAATATTAATAACTTCTGTTATGTTAGCACGCAAGGTTTTTTCTTCTACGCTTTCCAATGAAGTTTATGGGGAGAAATAGTTAGCGCAATTGCAATATTTGCTGTCCAGAAGTTAGAGCATGTTGGGTTTCACTTTCATGCAAAACTTTTACTTCCAACTTGTAATGTAATCACTAACCTGCACACCCAAAAACATGGCTTCTTGTCGATGTTTATGTTCAAGCAGGAGAGCTAAATATATAAATATATATATATATAAATAAATATATATATATATATATATATATATATATATATAATGCACTCTGGCACATGCTCAGGAGAAGATGGTTCCTCAGAGAGTATACATATAAAGTATTGTACATATTTTGATAATGTAAGTTTTTAGAATGGCATGGTTAAATTTGGCTTTAGTGTCTCTAAATATATTCTTAATTGGATAGTAAAGTCAAAATTACATTTTTTTTTATTTAAAAGGGCATATAATTTTAAACAACTTTCCAATTTATTTCTAGTATCTAATTTGCTTAATTCTCTTGGTATCCTTTGTTGAAAAGCATACCTAAGTAGGCTCAGGAGCCACAATACACTGCTGAGGGCTAGGTGGTGATTGATAGTTGCACATTTAGGCCATTTTTTCATTGGCTCACCTGGTGTGTTTAGCTAGCTCCCTGCAGTGCCTTGACAGCTCGCTAGGTATGCTTTCCACAATGTATACCTTTAAAATGAAGCAAATTAGATAAAAGTAGTACGTTGGAAAGTTGTTTAAAATCGTATGCTCAATCTGAATCATGGAAGAAAAATTTGGGGTTTTATGTCCCTTTAATTTACATAACAGTCGTATTTCTTCACTTGAGTAGTAGAGCTCCCATCAGTCCCTTCAGAGCAAGAAAAGGAACTGCCCCAACTCTGCTCACAACCCTCCTGGCTCCACCCATGACCTGCCCAACATGGCCAAAAAGCAGGCTTTGTGGCTCCTCCCCTCCAGTTGACAAAACACTTGTGACCACCTCTCATTCTCCCTTACCTGGTAAATGTTGGCAGGTATAAAGTTAAGGCAAATTCAACAATGAGATAAACGGCCCAGTGTGCTAAGCACAGTGTGGGTATGGTTACTGACACTTAGAAATCTGACCACCCGGGATCACATTGAATGGGCAGCAGAGATTGTATGTCCACTGCCTGGATGTACCATTGCACACTCACTTGAGAGCATAATGCCATACGAGAGGAGGGTCTGTCAATCACACAGAATGAGTGTATTCAGGGTAATTTATCTCCACCAACTCAGAGGAGAGGGTAACCACTGCTTCTTACAGTGCAGAAAGGCAGCTCAAAAGCACATCTTAGAACATTGAGCCATAAGCCTCCTCTAGTTCAGGGTTCATACACTCAAGTCCTCAAGAAATACTGATAAGTCAGGTTTTTAGAATTAAGCAGAAATTATAATTTATTGGCACCACATATACATTTTCTTAAATTGTGTAAAAGTATAGTTATAAGGGGTAGGTGTTTTGTATAATATGGAAACCACTGATAATCAAGTTCTGGTCATCAAACCACTGAGATGCTTAAAGGGACAATAAACACTTAATAATGCTAGATAGAATGATGCATTCAAAGAAAAGATTAGTCTAAGAATAATATGTAGATGTATTATTTTAAAGTTTCACTAGTTGTTTAAATATTGACAAAAAAGCGTAAAGATTTAACGTGTACAAAACAATGGGAGCTGCCATGTTGTAGCTTTGGTTATCTTCTCTGCTTTGGCCAATTAGGGACAGTTAAATAGGTCACTAGAGTGGAATATAACTGTGTTATGCACTTCCATTTCTAACAGGAACTGAAACGCTCACTGCGATTACAGGAAAGGGGACAAAATACATAATGAACATAGCATAGCAGAGCTTTATATATATATACAATATATATATATATATATATATATATATATATAGTTCAAAGAAAGAAAATACCAGTACCCTCCATAACGATAAAAGCAAATCTATATTTATCACATTTAAAATAGCACAGGTACAGCGGTCAGAACACGCCTGACATGTTTCGGCTTAGTAGCCTTATTCATAGACATGTCTGAACAAGTGAACATGTCTTTTAAAATCAAAGCTGAAACTCTATTGGCTAATTTAAACATACATGTGACATACTCAATTTAGCTGCAGGTAAGAGAAAAAAGCTGCTTAACCCTGTACATGCCATATGCTTACCATAATTGCACAGTATGAATAATGAAGATTAAACAATATATAAATTTAAACATACATTGATTCTTAACATAGTTGGTTAAGAAACCTAAAAACTAGAATATGGGCAATATACAAATCCTATAGACCAAAAAATATATATATAATAAAGCAGCAATAAAAATGCTATAAAAAAAACAAGCTAATACATTTTAGACAGGATATTTAATAGATATCTCTCAAGAAGAGGCTCGATTGTATAATATAAGAGCCAATATCATAACAAGATACTTTATTATTATTATTATTATTATTATTATTATTAAACTAGTATACCTGTAAGCTATACTTGTATGCTATACTATATAGGACTATAGAAGGTAAATAAATTGATAAATATTGTACCCTAGATATTCAGAGGGTTTCTATATGAACCAAGTGATTATAATTCTATTAATTGGAAAAATACCAACTGGAAAGAATATATATATATATATATATATATATATATATATATATATATTTGTCTGGTGTTTATAATTGATCCATTAGACATGTGTGTTGGATACAAAATGTCTGATGTGCTTTGGATACACTGTGTATAGTGTTTTTTTAAAAAAAATGAATTGAAGGAGTTCATTTTGTTAAATTCAAGTATAGAGTTAATTAAACCTTTCCAAAAAAAACCTTAAAAGGGAAAAGGAGGAGGAGGAGGCAGAAGAGATACACTTGACTAACTTGTCTTTTCCATAAACGTGGATATAAATTTAAATTTAAAAATTTTAAAAGAGCTTTAAGGTACCTTGCTGATGGTGAAACCCAGTTAAATTAAGGTCCCCCAAATACTCCATTGCTGGATTGAAAGATAACAATATATGTCCCTAACCCTGATTATTACCAAATATAAGACCCGTGAACACTTCACTGTTGTCCTATTTGACATGTTTATACCTTCCTCATAATTTTATGTATCTATGGATCAAGGAAGTGTGACATTAATGTAAGACATCACCAATTTGAGAAATACAATGAATGAGACAAAATACAACTAAATAGGTATGATATTATATAAGCACTTACTGTAGTACTTTGTCTATTCAGTGTGTGGATAAACTGTCACTTCAGCGTGTATGACAAGGTAAATATGGCATAGGTGTTACTCCCAATAGTTAATGATGTCATATACACTATTGAACCCCACAGGGATCCTGGTTCCTAGGGTAAAGATCCAAAAAGCCTCTCATTTGTGTACCAGTTTGGTGATGTTGCCACCCCTTTTAGATACTCTCAATTGTTCAATGACCATCCAGTTGAATGTTGTATTGTCATTGTTGTGATCTAAAATGAAGTGTCTAACAAAATCAGAACTATGTTTTAGATCTCTTAATATCTGAGAGATGTTGACGGATCCTCTCTCTCACCTCTCGTGTAGTCCAACCCACATATTGCTTATTATTGCAACTACACTTTAGCAAATACACCACATTTTTACTGCGACAGTTAACATAAGAACTCAGCTGGTATTCTCTTCCCGTGGCAAAACTAGTGAAGCTTTGTTTTTTTTTCTATGAAACCACAGGGAATGCATGGTCCATAGCCGCATTTATACATCCCTGCATTTTCAAGCCACGCGCTACCTCTTTTCTTGGTACGCATTTCCCTCAGGGATAGGATGTTTCCTGGAATTACTCCTCTCCGATAGGAGAAACGGCAGCCACGTTTGACCACATCAATTAACTGGTTATCGGAGGTGAGTATAGGTAAATGCTTTCTAATGATCTTACATATTTGCTCAAAATTAGTCGAGTATTGTGCAACAAATGAAATAGGTTGCTTATTTTTGTGATCTTTATTATGTTTGTCTTTATCTTTGTCCTTTAACAGTGATTCTCTGTCCATACCGTCCATCTCGCTCTTGGCTTTCTGAATAAACTCTCTTTTATAGCCTCTTTGTTGCAATCTTAATACCAAGTTCTGACTCTGTAACTCACAGTCTGTAGCATCTGAGCAATTTCTCTTTGTCTGTATGAACTGCCCTTTTGCTATGGCAAAGAGTTTCCTGGGGGAAGCTGAAAAACCTTATCTAGTTCATCCCTATTACTGTCTGCATTACCTATATTAGTACTCAGTGCCAAAACAGATTGGCTATTACTAGTTGGTGAATTTGTTTGTTCGCTGACCATATCTTTGTTAAAATTTACATATGAATTCAACGAATATAATATCAATTATTTAGATGTTACTTTGAAGGTAGACATTACTAATGAATTGGTTCTGTCAACCATTTATAGGAAACCGATATCGGGCAAAATACCCTACTACATGGAAAAAGTTGCCATCCTAGAAGGGTACCCTTTGCCATAGCAAAAGGGCAGTTCAACCGGACAAAGAGAAATTGCTCCGATGCTACAGATTGTAAGTTACAGAGTCAGGACTTGGTATTAAGATTGCAACAAAGAGACTATAAAAGAGAGGTTATTCAGAAAGCCAAGAGTGAGGTGAAAGGTATGGACAGAAAATCACTATATATATATTCTTTCCAGTTGGTATTTTTCCAGTTAATAGAATTATAATCACTTGGTTCATATAGAAACCCTCTGAATATTTAGGGTACAATATTTATCTATTTATTTACCTTCTATAGTCCTATATAGTATAGCATACAAGTATAGCTTACAGGTAAACTAGTTTAATAATAATAATAATAATAATAATAATAATAATAATAATAATAATAATAATAATAAAAAAGTATCTTGTTATGATATTGGCTCTTATATTATGCAATTAAGCCTCTTTTTGAGAGATATCTATTAAATATCCTGTTATTCTAAAATGTATTAGCTTGTTTTTTCTATAGCATTTTTATTGCTGCTTTATTATATATATATATATATATATATATATATATATATATATATATATATATATATATATTGGTCTATAGGATTTGTATATTGCCCATATTCTAGTTTTTAGGTTTCTTTACCAACTATGTTAAGAATAAATGTATGTTTAAATTTATATATTGTTTAATCTTCATTATTCCTACTGTGCAATTATGGTAAGCATATGGCATGTATAGGGTTAAGCAGCTTTTTTCTCTTACCTGCAGTTAAATTGAGTATGTCACATGTAGGTTTAAATTAGCCAATAGAGTTTCAGCTTTGATTTTAAAAGACATGTTCACTTGTTCAGGCACGTCTATGATTAAGGCTACTAAGCTGAAACATGTCAGGCGTGTTCTGACCGCTGTACCTGTGCTATTTTAAATGTGATAAATATAGATTTGCTTTTATCGTTATGGAGGGTGCTGGTATTTTCTTTCTTTGAACTGTGTTGCCCTTTCTCCTGGAATCATTTGGCACCTCCATCCGAGTATTACATACGGATCCTTACAGTCTTTGTCTGGTAAAACACAGGCCGGGTGTTGCATATTAGCCTATTACATCTCCCCAAGAGCAGTTGCCGTGTGAACAAGGTTCAATCCAGGAACGGAGTGTATTGTTTGTTGTGAACGACCGTTGCCAGCTGTATACCTACAGTGCAAGCCCACAGCAACTTGGAAACCTTTCTCAGACCCCAGAGGCTTGTGGATGCAAGAACAGAGCCACCCGTAACTTACTCAGATGATCGGTGACGAACGGGTCATCTGGTGGGTAAGCAGCGTAGTGTATTCTTGTTACTTTGTAAGTGCCGTGTACTGGGGAGTCCGCTTCTACTCATCTGTGTGGATTGTGGATTGCTGTTTATTTATTTACTTTTGGTCCTAAATCTCGGCTGAAACAATGCTCCTGATGCTCCTGGTCTCATGAACTGATTTTCACTTTGAAGTTGTTTGGCATATGAGACCCATAGAATTGATATGAAGTGGCTAGAGCTGTAACCACCTGTGTTAGACTTTTTATATACTACTTACATATATATATATATATATTTTTATATATATATATATATATATATATATATATATATATATATATATATATATATATACTGTATATATATATATATATATATATATATACATACAATTTATCATTTTATATTATTATCACAAAGTGTTTAATGTCCCTTTAAGTATTTCTTGAAAGGGATGCTTCGAATGTTCCAGAGATAAAAGCTTTTGTAAAAGGGACACCCTTTGAAAAAGATGTCAAAGCAAATCAAATAAAGGCAAATAACTTTTAATTACATTTCAATATTTGGTCGACATGGAATTTAAACCAATTTGATGTTTATCTTTTCAATATTTAAATTGTAAGTACAATTTTAATATTTAAACTAGGAAAAAGAGACACAAACCAATAGGTGCGGTAATATTATTTTCTAAATTGGAGCACAGATACCACGGGTAAAGTTCTGCACAAAAAAAGTGTGGGAACTCACCAAGTCTTCCACCCCTTCACAATTAATATGGTTTTATACACACACACTTACATACACAAACTGGGGTATATTTATTCTTGTGAACAGCTGGGGCAATGCGGCCCCCTGCAGATACGCGGTCAATCGGCCGCTAGCAGGGGGTGTCAATCAACCCGATCGTATTTGATCAGGTTGATTTCTGTCCGCCGCCTCAGAGAAGGCGGACAAGTTATGGAGCAGCAGTGTTTAGACCGCTGCTTTATAACTTATGTTTCCGGCGAGCCTGAAGGCTCACCGGTAACAAGGGGCATCAAGCTCCATACGGAACTTAATAAATATGCCCCACTGTATTTACATGTACTGTATATAATCTATATATTCTGGTTAATAAAAGCAAATTAAAACCAATGAAGGGCTAAGTGGTTGCCTTTGGGCTTGAGGATGGACACATATTGTTACATTTTTACATGACATGGGTGAAATTTTGGGGGGGAATTTAGCATTCAACTGAATTTTTTTTTTTAAACTTTCAAATAACACACATGAATTTCTGTTGTTTAATTTCAAGATGCAGGGTGTTCATAACTCACATGGTGCATAGCCAGCTTAGCTTTAGTTCCTCACACCCTCCTTGCTCACTCCATCTTCCTTTCCAGGGTGGGCTGAGACTTCCATGTCTGACAGCAACTCCAGACTCCTCTTCTGTCACAGAGTCTCACCCACTTAAAGTGCAATAGTCCTATTTCTGATAAGGGGAGCTAAATAACCCCAGAGCAAGCTATACAGAAATGCAAGCACCATGTGTTCCACACAGTGTGGGGTAATCACACAGCAGGACGGCTGAGAGGCTTGCATTTAGTGTATTGTAGGAAGTATTACTGCCCATTACTAGAGGATCTTACTATCCCTTTAACCAGACTGTGTTCTAGCTCCTCCCACCAGCAGCAACAGTGTTAACTGAAGCTTTGGTTCCACCTTCAAAAATAGTGCAGGAACTCCATTCCCATGCGTTCCCGCTGGACTTAACCCCAATACAATGTCAATACTGGTTTTATTTTGTTAACAACATAATCCAATGACTGGATCTAATATTTTAGAAGCTACAACAGTCCAGAAGGGAAAATAAACATATATAATGAGACCTAATAATGGCTAAAACACAAGAAATATATTTATTCATTTTTTGCAACAAATAATTGCTACCTTGCTTCCAACTCAATAAATAGTGCTAAAAGAAAATGATCTAATGTGTATTTTAGTATTGCACTATTTACTAAGTATATGATTAACTACTGTTAAGGGGTTAAACACTCCATGGCAGAAATGCATGAATGGAACCTAGATGAACACATCATATGCATATGTGTATAGCTACTTATCAACAGCAATCTCTTAATACTGTGTTACTGCTTTAAAATGAAGAATAACAAGACAACAAATTAAATTTCATAATTGAAGTAAATTGAAAAGTCTTTTAAATTCCCATAATCTGTCTGAATCATGAAACTTTAATTTTCACTTTCATGTTTCTTAAATGTAAATTTTTAATTGTCATGTTTTTCACTTTTTAAATTAGTAAAAATATGACAAGTTGTATCTGATAATATATTGCTGAAAATCTGACCTGTTTGGTGCTGACCACTGAAGTTGAAGAACCTTGTTTTTAGGTTGATGATCAGGAACAGGGCAACCCTTCACCACCATTAAATGCCTCTCCTGCTGAATTAGTTTAGTTCCTGTCATTGGAGATGTAAGGCTCCATTTAATTAGCGCTGGGTAATCTGTTGGCGCTCTACAAATAACCGATAATAATAAAAATAAGCGGATGCTGCTTCAGAGGCCCATCATTTCAGACTCGCCTTAAACGGAAGCTAAGAAGCAGCGGTTGTAAGCCTACCGCTCCTTAACCTGTCCGCCACCTTCTACGATCGGGATGATTGACAGCTCCTGCTAGCAGCCTTTAATAAATGAAGCCCAAAGGCTCTTCTGCTTGTGAATTAAAGGTTTCTTTTTGCTCCCTTGGAGGTATGTTGCCTCCATGCATTAGCCCTTTGCTGTTGTACATTCTTCTCTTTGGATATTTGGCATAATTAAGAACAGGGTTTCCCAACTCAAGTCATCAATACACATTAACAGACCAAATTTTCATGCTGCCTTAAATACAGCAGATGTGGTACAATCAACTGGTGCTAGAATTGGGAAAGCACAATTTAAGTGTATATGGTCCACACAAATTTGCTTTAATGATCTCATCTGTCTTAACTCAAAATTAATCAATTGCATAAAGACATTACATTATTGTGACATGACTGGTTATCAAGTAAGCAATTCAAAATGATGATGAAAAAGTTATGATTTTGCAGGGAGGGAGGTTTCAAAGGACTTATTGGACTCTATAGCTTGTGGTTATAGTTTATAATCTTAACTGCCACCACCGGTGGAAGGTTTTATCATCTTAGATCTTCTTGATGTGGTCAGCTATGGTGTAAATTTGACTTTGAAGCTGTAATGCATTCTGCTTTCACATACTTGTCTGATTTTCTTCTTTATAATGATCATTTAAAGCCATTTTTGTTGTAATGGAGACTTCCTTGTCACTGTCTTTAATGATCAGGCATCTGCCCTCATATGGAGGAGGAACAAAATCCTTTCCATAGATCACTAAAAAGTAGCAGTTCTAAATTATTTGTTGACTTCTCTATTGGCTTCTATATGATCAGCAATCCATATTGTTATGCCCCAATTCTTAGAAGTGACACATTTTGTACTTTTCCAGTAGTTCCAGTATACATATTATTTGAAAAAACAAACAGTATTTCTTCTTATGCTGGATCATTCTATCAAAGATACCCTATAAATGTAACATTATAATCAGAATTCATTTAAATTTAACTTTAATATGCAATGGGTGCTTCTTATCGATAAAAGTTACATTTTGGTACATCTTTAAAGTGCTATCAGGCTTTCAAATGTCCTCATTCAAAAGGTCACATTTAACTTAAAGGGACAGTAAAGTCAAAACTAAACTTTCAAGATTCAGATAGGGCAGCAATTTTAAACAACTTTCCAATTTACTTTTATCATCAAATTTGCTTTGTTCCCTTGGTGGTATTTTTGAAAAGCTAAACCTAGCTAGGCTCAAACTGATTTCTAAACAGTTGAAAACCGCCTCCTAGCTCAGAGCATTTTGAAAGTTTTTCACAGTTAGACTGTGCTAGTTCACATGTGTCATATAGATAACATTGTGCTCATTCCCGTGAAGTTATTTAGGATTCTTCACTGATTGACTACACTGCATGTCTGTCAAAGGCACTTAGATAAGGAGGCTGTCTGCAAAGGCTTAGATACAAGGTAATCACAGAGGTAAAAAGCATATTAATATAACTGTGTTGGTTATGCAAAAATGGGTAATGGGTAATAAAGGGATTATCTATCTTTTTAAATAAGAAAAAATTTGGTGTAGACTGTCCCTTTAAGAAAAAAAAAATCCATGCAAATCAGAAACATTTACATTGAACATTTGTCTTTAGAATCGTTATTCTCTAAATCAACTATTACATTTGAAAACACTTTTTATTTCTCTGTTAAAGTGACACATTTAAAATAAAACAAATATATATATATATATTTAATTTATTTTATAGTCTTCTCATTTTGGTAATTAACAGCTACAATTGATGTAATACTTCATGACACTTCTTTAAAAACCTGATGATTTGAATTTTAATGGGCATTCTATATTAATTCCCATTTACAAGTTCCTAAAGGGGTTTCTAGTCTCTGATGATCTTCTGTGACTCTTCATCATGCTTTTACTGAATGGGCATATGGTCCTTCTAATGCTTTAGCATAAACTGCTACCATATGTGTTCCCATAGAAGCTGGTTTTGGAATATGGCTATGGCCTTGATCACAATATATTCTCAATTTGCACCCGGAATTTCTTTTTACTCTCTGGCTAAATTGGGAGCTGAGTTTTTTGAGTGATTACAATGCTACATTGTATAGTTTGTTAAAAACCTCTTTTCGAGATAGAAACTGGGAGGTCTCCTGAAACTGGCTGTCATGAAGACCTTATGCTTCTTTGTGTGTTAATTACTTTCGGCTAGATTACGAGTCTTGCGTTAGGGTTAAAAAGCAGTGTTGAGAGGTCCCAACGCTGCTTTTTAATGCCAGCTGGTATTACGAGTCTTGAAATGACAGGCTCACCGCTCACTTTTTTGGCCAGACTCGGAAATACCGCAAATCCACTTACTAGGAAAAAAGGTTGTGGGTAGCGCCACTGAAGGCTAACTGTATAACAAATCAAATAAAATCAAATAGATAATATTAGTAATATAATATCAGTGTTGTAAATTGATAGGGGATCCAGTGCAAAAAATGAAATAATAAAATGCCCCTTTAAGGTCTAAACATAAAGTAATAAATTTCAGTATAGATAAATAGATATGTCAGGAGGCTCAATTTAACCAGTATAAATCTAAACATATACCAGTAGGACTCCTATGTTATCAAAACACACTTTGCTAAATAAAAATGGGATACAGATAAGTTGGTGTTGAATAAGACTAATTTAATATAGGTACATTTAATCATAAAACATTTAATCATAAAACATTCAGACACATATAACTATAATAGCACCGGTGCTGACAAACTGTAAAAACCTCAATAGGACAATGTTAAATTCATACAAGTCTAAAAAGTCAATATCGATAATATTAGCTAAGAATAATAAATACAAAGCTAAGTGCATACAAAAAAAGGCTAAGAAATAAACCTAAAAATGCAATAAACTTTGACATAAGCAACAGTGTCAAAGGATCTGCTACGCAGCATCTCTCAAAGTCTCTTTGGATAACTCTGCAGCGTGAGCACTAATAATGATTCTATTTGATACTGTTCCGGACCGGGGTTATAATGTTGCAACATACAGTGAGTTAAATGATTGTGTCACATAAGTCTTTGAATAACCCGGACTCTTTTTTAGGATGTTTGTAACTTTGTACCAAGTTTAAGGCTTTATGGCAGACTGGAATTAAGTCACAACAATAATGATAGATTTTGAATTGACGGTTTTCACTTACTCACCATGCAATCCCTTGAAAAAACACAGACCAGTCCCGGTGTTGAATAACCACCAAGTTATCTCCTTAACAGTTGGAACTTTCGCCTTAATAGGTTTTAATAAGTTTTACGGTGTAGCTGGCAGCTCTTAGTTTTTGTTGATGCCGTAAGGGAAATTCTTTCTGCTCCGTCAGTAGTCGTATAGAAGCTCAGTGCGCGCACTATTTTTGAAAAAACCCGCTCCTACCGTTCAACCAATCAGCCTTCCTCCTTGCTTGGTTGGTTCAAGCTATTGATCCTGGCTTGATGGTACGGTTCTGGGAGCTCAGTAGCAGTTCATGCGAGGCTTTCAATCAGCCTCTCCTTGTCTTACAAACACTCTCACAGGTGTTTAGGGAATCAGTACATCCACGCGTATTGGCTTTAGGCCTTTGTCAAGATAACTGTTCCCATGTCTTCTTCTCCTAATAAAGGCTGCAGAATTAACCCCTTATTGGTTAAGTTACAAACATAATCAAGTTAATTTATTTCATAATGGCTTCATTTATCCCTTGATCTTCTTCTCCTTGTTCATTTGTTGAAGAATTTTTTCTATTCCTAATTTGCAAAATCACTCACTATATAAGAGAAAATATACCAATATAAAAATATCAAGATATCAGGATCTAATTCATTAATAAATGGGGTCCCATTTTTCCCAAAAAACAAGCAGATTTCATTTCTCACCATTTAAATCATTTGAAGAGGAGAGAAATTTATTTAGTGGAATATCTATTTGGAATATGTAACAATATATATATATAATATTTTCAATGTAAAGGAGTATGAAAAATTTATTTTTAAGACTTCAGAGTCTAATCTCTAAGGAGCATGTTATTGGCTGTAGCACTTCAGAACCCATTTTGATGTGGAATACACATTGATCTATATGCTAATAAAGAACTAGTACCTTATCACAAGTCTACACTTTAAAATTAATATAATATAAACATTTAATCACATTGTTATACAGCATTGATATTTTGATTATTATTTATTTCATAAAATTATTTTTATAAAAATGTTTTTATATAAAACAAGTTTTTATATCAAAAAAGGGGGGGGGGGAAGGGGTCTTATAAAAAATTAAAACAGTTAAAACAGTTAGGGATTAGAGACAGACCAATTGGAAGATTAAAAATAAATAAATGAGTAAAATAATTTTTATATACATATAAAAATATATAAAAATATGGAAATATTATAATGGGGAATTAGATGGTAATCATATTCTAAATATATATTTTAAAAAAATGTGCTGATTGTCAGAGATAGTTTACCATTAATCATGATCAAATCAATCTATTCAGATCTAGTTCACTATTTAAACCTGATGGGTGTAATGTGCCAAAATTATAGATTAACTCTGCTTCTTGCCTTAGGAGCTTACTCTCCATATTGCCCCTTCTCCCATCACCATGTACTTTTTTTATTCCCCAGTATTTCATGCAATTTAAATTTCCCTGATGTTTTTCATCAAAATGTTTATATAGTGTTGTATCTTTCCTGTGATTTTCAATACTTAAGATATGCTCACGAATCCTGTCTCTGAGTTTTCTACTTGTTTGGCCAAAGTATAAAAGATTGCAATCACATTTAATGGCGTAGATTACATTTTCATCTGAACATCTAATAATCCCATTAATTTTATATACTTTTCCTGTTTTGTTTGATTCTAGACCCTTCAGTTTACTGCTGTATTTACAGGATTTACATGAATGGCATGGATAAAATCCCTCTATTTTGTTCCCTTCAAGGTCCTTAATCCCCTTATCTATCATTGAAACTTTATTCTTTTTAAATTCGCTGGGTGCTAATAAATTTTTAAAATTTTGAGCTTTTTTATAGATAAATCTAGGGTTTCTACTTATATTCGGGCCAATAAGGGGGTCTTTTAACAGTAACAGGGGCAATATGGAGAGTAAGCTCCTAAGGCAAGAAGCAGAGTTAATCTATAATTTTGGCACATTACACCCATCAGGTTTAAATAGTGAACTAGATCTGAATAGATTGATTTGATCATGATTAATGGTAAACTATCTCTGACAATCAGCACATTTCTTTAAAATATATATTTAGAATATGATTACCATCTAATTCCCCATTATAATATTTCCATATTTTTATATATTTTTATATGTATATAAAAATTATTTTACTCATTTATTTATTTTTAATCTTCCAATTGGTCTGTCTCTAATCCCTAACTGTTTTAACTGTTTTAATTTTTTATAAGACCCCTTTCCCCCCCCCCCTTTTTTGATATAAAAACTTTTTTTATATAAAAACATTTTTATAAAAATAATTTTATGAAATAAATAATAATCAAAATATCAATGCTGTATAACAATGTGATTAAATGTTTATATTATATTAATTTTAAAGTGTAGACTTGTGATAAGGTACTAGTTCTTTATTAGCATATAGATCAATGTGTATTCCACATCAAAATGGGTTCTGAAGTACTACAGCCAATAACATGCTCCTTAGAGATTAGACTCTGAAGTCTTAAAAATAAATTTTTCATACTCCTTTAAATGGTGAGAAATGAAATCTGCTTGTTTTTTGGGAAAAATGGGACCCCATTTATTAATGAATTAGATCCTGATATCTTGATATTTTTATATTGGTATATTTTCTCTTATATAGTGAGTGATTTTGCAAATTAGGAATAGAAAAAATTCTTCAACAAACGAACAAGGAGAAGAAGATCAAGGGATAAATGAAGCCATCATGAAAGAAATTAACTTGATTATGTTTGTAACTTAACCAATAAGGGGTTAATTCTGCAGCCTTTATTAGGAGAAGAAGACATGGGAACAGTTATCTTGACAAAGGCCTAAAGCCGATACGCGTGGATGTACTGATTCCCTAAACACCTGTGAGAGTGTTTGTAAGACAAGGAGAGGCTGATTGAAAGCCTCGCATGAACTGCTACTGAGCTCCCAGAACCGTACCATCAAGCCAGGATCAATAGCTTGAACCAACCAAGCAAGGAGGAAGGCTGATTGGTTGAACGGTAGGAGCGGGTTTTTTCAAAAATAGTGCGCGCACTGAGCTTCTATACGACTACTGACGGAGCAGAAAGAATTTCCCTTACGGCATCAACAAAAACTAAGAGCTGCCAGCTACACCGTAAAACTTATTAAAACCTATTAAGGCGAAAGTTCCAACTGTTAAGGAGATAACTTGGTGGTTATTCAACACCGGGACTGGTCTGTGTTTTTTCAAGGGATTGCATGGTGAGTAAGTGAAAACCGTCAATTCAAAATCTATCATTATTGCTGTGACTTAATTCCAGTCTGCCATAAAGCCTTAAACTTGGTACAAAGTTACAAACATCCTAAAAAAGAGTCCGGGTTATTCAAAGACTTATGTGACACAATCATTTAACTCACTGTATGTTGCAACATTATAACCCCGGTCCGGAACAGTATCAAATAGAATCATTATTAGTGCTCACGCTGCAGAGTTATCCAAAGAGACTTTGAGAGATGCTGCTGTAGCAGATCCTTTGACACGGTTGCTTATGTCAAAGTTTATTGCATTTTTAGGTTTATTTCTTAGCCTTTTTTTGTATGCACTTAGCTTTGTATTTATTATTCTTAGCTAATATTATCAATATTGACTTTTTAGACTTGTATGAATTTAACATTGTCCTATTGAGGTTTTTACAGTTTGTCAGCACCGGTGCTATTATAGTTATATGTGTCTGAATGTTTTATGATTAAATGTTTTATGATTAAATGTACCTATATTAAATTAGTCTTATTCAACACCAACTTATCTGTATCCCATTTTTATTTAGCAAAGTGTGTTTTGATAACATAGGAGTCCTACTGGTATATGTTTAGATTTATACTGGTTAAATTGAGCCTCCTGACATATCTATTTATCTATACTGAAATGTATTACTTTATGTTTAGACCTTAAAGGGGCATTTTATTATTTCATTTTTTGCACTGGATCCCCTATCAATTTACAACACTGATATTATATTACTAATATTATCTATTTGATTTTATTTGATTTGTTATACAGTTAGCCTTCAGTGGCGCCACCCACAACCTTTTTTCCTAGTTTTACTATTTTTTCACACATAGGCCTAGATTTGGAGTTCGGCGGTAAAAGGGCTGTTAACGCTCCGCGGGCTTTTTTCTGGCCGCACCATAAATTTAACTCTGGTATCGAGAGTTTAAACAAATGCTGCGTTAGGCTCCAAAAAAGGAGCGTAGAGCATTTTTACCGCAAATGCAACTCTCGATACCAGAGTTGCTTACGGACGCGGCCGGCCTCAAAAACGTGCTTGTGCACGATTCTCCCATAGGAAACAATGGGGCTGTTTGAGCTGAAAAAAAACCTAACACCTGCAAAAAAGCAGCGTTCAGCTCCTAACGCAGCCCCATTGTTTCCTATGGGGAAACACTTCCTACGTCTGCACCTAACACTCTAACATGTACCCCGAGTCTAAACACCCCTAACCTTACACTTATTAACCCCTAATCTGCCGCCCCCGCTATCGCTGACACCTGCATATTTTTTTTAACCCCTAATCTGCCGCTCCGTAAACCGCCGCAACCTACGTTATCCCTATGTACCCCTAATCTGCTGCCCTAACATCGCCGACCCCTATATTATATTTATTAACCCCTAATCTGCCCCCCACAACGTCGCCGCCAGCTACCTACACTTATTAACTCCTAATCTGCCGAGCGGACCTGAGCGCTACTATAATAAAGTTATTAACCCCTAATCCGCCTCACTAACCCTATCATAAATAGTATTAACCCCTAATCTGCCCTCCCTAACATTGCCGACACCTAACTTCAATTATTAACCCCTAATCTGACGACCGGAGCTCACCGCTACTATAATAAATGTATTAACCCCTAAAGCTAAGTCTAACCCTAACACTAACACCCCCCTAAGTTAAATATAATTTTAATCTAACGAAATAAATTAACTCTTATTAAATAAATGATTCCTATTTAAAGCTAAATACTTACCTGTAAAATAAATCCTAATATAGCTACAATATAAATTATAATTATATTATAGCTATTTTAGGATTAATATTTATTTTACAGGCAACTTTTTAATTATTTTAACCAGGTACAATAGCTATTAAATAGTTACCTAGTTAAAATAATAACAAATTTACCTGTAAAATAAATCCTAACCTAAGATATAATTAAACCTAACACTACCCTATCAATAAATTAATTAAATAAACTACCTACAATTACCTACAATTAACCTAACACTACACTATCAATAAATTAATTAAACACAATTGCTACAAATAAATACAATTAAATAAACTAGCTAAAGTACAAAAAATAAAAAAGAACTAAGTTACAAAAAATAATAAAATATTTACAAACATAAGAAAAATATTACAACAATTTTAAACTAATTACACCTACTCTAAGCCCCCTAATAAAATAACAAAGACCCCCAAAATAAAAAATTCCCTACCCTATTCTAAATTAAAAAAGTTACAAGCTCTTTTACCTTACCAGCCCTCGGAATTAAGGTAGAAAAAATCCTATTGGCTGATGCAACCAGCCAATAGGATTGAAGTTCAATCCTATTGGCTGATCCAATCAGCCAATAGGATTGAGCTGGCATTCTATTGGCTGATTGGATCAGCCAATAGAATGCAAGCTCAATCCAATTGGCTGATTGCATCAGCCAATAGGATTTTTTCTACCTTAATTCCGATTGGCTGATAGAATTCTATCAACCAATCGGAATTGAAGGGAGGCCATCTTGGATGACGTCATTTAATGGAACCTTCATTCTTCAGTTGGACGTCGTTTGAAGAGGATGCTCCGCGTCGGATGTCTTGAAGATGGAGCCACTCCGCGCCAAATGGATGAAGATAGAAGATGCCGCCTGGATGAAGACTTTTGCCATCTGGAGGACCTCTTCTTCCCGGCTTGGATGAAAACTTCTGCCCGTCTGGAGGACCACTTCGCCCGGCTTCGTTGAGGACTTCGGCCCGGTTGGGTGAAGACTTCTCAAGGTAGGGTGATCTTCAAGGGGTTAGTGTTAGGTTTTATTAAGGGGGTATTGGGTGGGTTTTAGAGTAGGGTTGGGTGTCTGGGTGGTGGGTTTTAATGTTGGGGGGTATTGTACTTGTTTTTACAGGTAAAAGAGCTGATTACTTTGGGGCAATGCCCCGCAAAAGGCCCTTTTAAGCGCTATTTGTAATTTAGTATTGGGTAGGGCTTTTTATTATTTTGGGGGGCTTTTTTATTTTATTAGGGGGATTAGATTAGGTGTAATTAGTTTAAAAACTTGTAATTATTTTATTATTTTCTGTACTTTAGTGGGGGGAGGTTTCCGTACTTTAGATAATTTTATTTAATTGTAGTTAATTTAGGGAATTAATTTAATTATAGTGTAGTGTTAGGTGTAATTGTAACTTAGGTTAGGTTTTATTTTACAGGTACTTTTGTATTTATTTTAGCTAGGTAGTTATTAAATAGTTAATAACTATTTAATAACTATTGTACCTAGTTAAAATAAATACAAACTTGCCTGTAAAATAAAAATAAATCCTAAACTAGATACAATGTAACTATTAGTTATATTGTAGCTAGCTTAGGGTTTATTTTATAGGTAACTATTTAGTTTTAAATAGGAATAATTTAGTTAATGATAGTAATTTTATTTAGATTTATTTAAATTATATTTAAGTTAGGGGGGTTAGGGTTAGACTTAGTTTTAGGGGTTAATAACTTTAATATAGTGGCAGTGACGTTGGGGGCGGCAGATTAGGGGTTAATAAATGTAGTTAGGTTGCGGCAACATTGGTGGCGGCAGATTAGGAATTAATAAATGTAGGTAGGTGGCGTTGATGTTAGGGAATGCAGATTAGGGTTTAATAATATTTAACTAATGTTTGCGAGGCGGGAGTGCAGCGGTTTAGGGGTTAATATGTTTATTATAGTGGCGGCGACATTGGGGCGGAAGATTAGGGGTTAATAAGTGTAATATTAGGGGTGTTTAGACTTGGGGTTCATGTTAGGGTGTTAGGTGTAGACATAAATTTATTTTCCCTATAGGAATCAATGGGGCTGCTAACGTAAGCAGCGCTGGTATTGAGGTGAGATGTGGAGCTAAATTTTGCTCTCCACTCACTTTTCTGCGGCTAACGCGGGGTTTCTAAAAACCTGTAATACCAGCGCTGTCTGTAGGTGAGTGGTGAGGGAAAACTGCTTGTTAGCACTGCACAGCCTTACCGACAAAACTCGTAATCTAGCCATTTGTTTTTCCAGTTCCTTTTGTCGTAAACAGTTTTTACGTTTTGCTAGAGTGAATTTTATTACATACATACAGAGACCTGGTTCCTCAAGCCAGTTAATGGGCTAAGCTGTCAACACAGAGTATGAGAGACAGAGACCATCTTCAATACATAGCCCTAAGGTCAATTAAGGGCTAGAGCTTTATGAAATCAGAATAAGATTTTTCTAAATATTATGCATTGAAGACATCTCTTAAACTAAATCATATTTGGTACCAAAATATTTCTGATAATTTTGTGTTGTAGTGGATGTCAATTTCTTTGCCAAAGCTTCTTTGGGCCAGGAAATACATTTTATCATGCTAGTAGTGAGTAAATAGGTTTTCCCATTATTATATATATATATATATATATATATTTCCCTTTTATTATTTTAAACTGTTTGTTTTGGTGTACTACTGGTTTTATAAAAAAAATTATGTATGCACTGTGACCCTTTTTTTGTTCATTATAAATGTTTAATTATTAAGTCCTGACATTGGGAAACTGAGGACTCCCTGTGATAAAAGTGTCCTGGGGTGGCAGCTTAAGTAGTAGAATTAGCATTTGTGACATTAAAAGTTTTTTTTAATAATTTTGTTTGGTCAAGTGCAGACAGCAAGTGATTTAATTTTAAACTTTGCGCTAACTTCATGGACTTGCTTGGAATAGCCAGTTCATGACACTGACATATACAATAACCTATTTATACCTCTTAAGGTTACAGAAATGTTCTATTCATGTTACCTCTTTGTTCACTCGGCAAGGAAATAAATAATTTGCATGTGTAACATTCCCCTGTTGCCATCACCATACATCCTCAACACTCAGTGTCCATATGAATGTCATACGTGTCTTAGCAGTATGGACATACTTCTATAGTCACATATTGCATACATTATTGAGTTTACGGTCACCAATGCTCACTCCAGATTACAATTTCAATAATGTATGCACTGTCATGCTAACTACATGCTTAAAAAATAAAAAGCCAATTAGTTCTTCGTCATTGCTCCCTAGGGAAGAGGCTGGCCGTAGTAGAAACTATACATTTGTGTTCATAATAGGCTCATATGGCTCCTGATTTGTTAATCATTTTAAATTCATAGGGGCATATTTATCAAAGTGCGAGCGGACATGATGCAATGTAGCGTATTGTGTCCGCTGCACATTGATAAATGCCGACAGCATACGCTGTCGGCATTTATCATTGCACAAGCGGTTCACCAGAACTGCTTGTGCAATACCGCCCCCTGCAGATTTGCGGCCTACAGATTCGCGGCTGCTAGCAGGGGGTGTCAATCAACCTGATCATATTCGATCGGGTGGATTTCTGTCCGCCGCATCAGAGCAGGCGGACAAGTTATGGAGACCGCTGCTTCATAACTTCTGTTTCCGGCGAGCCTAAACAAGGGGCATCAAGCTCCATTCGGAGCTTGATAATTTGGCCCCTAAGTGTCTATGAAAGGAGAATGATTGGCCATGAAATTTGTGAACACAAAAATATTAAGCAAATTTCTCTCCCCCTGGAATTTTTTTCTTAAAGGAAAAGTCTAGTCAACATTAAACTTTTAAGATTCAGATAGGGCATGCAATTTTAAAAAACTTTCCAATTTACTTTTATCATCAAATTTTCTTTCCTCACTTGGTCGACTTTATGGAAAGCTAAACCTAGGTAGGCTCATTTGCTAATTTCTAAGCCATTGAATTTCCTCATTTCTCATTGCATTTTGACAGTTTTTGACAGTTAGACGCTGCTAGTTCATGTCTGTCATATAGCTAACATTGTGCTCACTACTGTGGTGGAGTTATTTAAGAGTCTGTACTAATTGGCTAAACTGCATGTCTGTCAAAAGAACTGAGATAAGGGGCAGTCTGTTGAGGCTTAGAAACAAGGTAATCACAGAGGTAAAAAGTGTATTAATATCACAGTGTTGGTTATGCAAAACAAGGGAATGGGTAATAAAGGGATTATCTATCTTTTTAAACAATAACAATTCTGGAGTAGACTGTCCCTTTTATGTTCAAGCATGAGCACTTACTTAAGTAACAGTTTTTAATGCTGCTAAGCCATTTTTTAAATGATGTACAGTTGGTGTGTACAAGAAATTCTTTACTACGTAACATATTGCCACTGCTATTATTTTGATAATAGCATTATTTTTAGTTTTCCACCCATGCATGAAATTATGTTTTCTGGTGCACAGCTGAAACTCGAGGACCAGTTTCTCACTGGATAATACTGAAAATCTTTAATACCATCTCCCATCTTTAATTGAGATCCAAATCCTTTCCAGAGATCATTAAAAAGTAGCAGTTGGCTTCTCTATTGGCTTCTATATGATCAACAATCCATATTGTTGTGCCCCCAACTCTTAGAAGTGACACATTTTGTACTTTTCCAGTAGTCTGACCAGTACTACCCAGAAAGCCTTATACATATTATAATTATCATTTATTTATAAAGCACCAACCAGGGGTGTAACTATATCTCAAGGGCCCAAGGGCAGACCCAATGGGGAGCCACATCATTATGACTATGAATCATCTTCCTTTTACTTAGTCAGAAGATTAGCACTTGTTCAGCCTTAATGCAGAAACATGATTGTAGGGTTTTCTGTGCAGTAACACTGTGGTGGCCATCTTGGACATATTACCACCATATTGTAAATGAACATCCATACATTTTTGTTAAAATGTGAGCTCCATTTTACAGGGGAGCATACAGAGTGGTCAAACATGTTACAGGTGGAGACTGTGCTCCACCATGTCGCCCTGTAGAAACACTGCTACTGATTGTAGGGCCAGATGGGCCCCATAGATGTGCGGGTCCAGTCTCATTTGTGACTCTTGTAGTTATTTCACTAGCCCTAACATATTATGCAGGGCTATTACATTAGGTATTAAATGCAGTACAATAATCTTAGCCTTTTAGTTCTCTTTGGTCTAGATTACATTGTGGTTGTAAAATGTGTAAACTGCTGATAACTGCAAGCATCTCTATTAAGGTCTATGGAGATGTTTTATGTTATCACCAGTTTATACAATGTACAACAGCAAAGGAAATGAGATCTTTGTTAGCACCCATACATTGTAATATTTACCTATCACTAAAGTCTGCAAATGTATCATCTAATCTCACTGGATAAACTAACTTTAATCCATTGTTTGCAGATAAGATTTTTAAACGCCTTTGCACTACTTTTTTAATAAAGTGTAAACATACATAATTATTTAGGGATATAAAAATGAAACTGTATATCACATCTATTGTAACTAAAAGTTTCTATATATCCTAAAATATCCTAAAGTATCTAAAACTAATGTTTCTATTAGACATTTGATATACCACTCAGCTCTAAACAGTTTTAATTGTGCTATTCAGGTTACCATCGTCATTTAGCTCTGCTATGTTACCTAACAAGCTTGGTTTTGTTTAGAGAGAGGTGGGATTTAAGAAGATTTTGGAGAGATTTGCAGCAAGCAAAAAAAAAAAAAAATACAAAAAAAAAAACATCCAGTCATTAAGTATTTTAATGGCATTAAACAGCAGCTGTTGAGATTCCAGACCCAATTCTTTGAATACTTAAATGAACATTTGAAGCAATACCTAGGTCACTTGAATAAATGATTAGACCACACACACTGTATATGTCATCATTGCATAAACTCATATGTGCCGCATTTCTGAGTTTCAAACTATTAATATTTATTACAGAGAAAATGTATGTACTTGAAATATCCCCTCTGGTCAGAGAATATTTAAGGAATAAGCCAGCAAATCTACTATTTAAACAATTTATACATTCAATAAATACAATCTTCAAAATGTTAATGTCAAGTGTGTTGTATTTCACATGGAAGTAACAATTAGACAATTATTTTAAAGTTTCATATTCATTAAAATGGAATTATATAGTTGATAGCAAACAAAAAAAATATTTAGCAAATATTCAGTGATTATTTGTAAGTGCCTTTGTTGATCTTTACTTTGTGCAGTATAGAAGAAACATTTACGGTATACTTATCACAATGTTTTCTAGGAGGGCATCTAGACACTACTCTAAAGACCTCTAAACAGTTTTTTTGCTGGGATACCCTTCACATAAATTTAAAATGATGCCTTAATTAAAAGTCTGTTCCAGCCAGTGGGGGGTTGGAGATTTAGAAGTTGGGAGCTGTATGGGAAAGGTAAGTGATGGTAAATTATTGAGTAATACAAAGGAAACAGGAAACCATTAGCAAGGTGAGTCGCTCAGCATGGAAGAACATAAGAAAAAAGGATCAACTTGTGTTTATTTTATGAGCATAAAAACACAAACACAACTGCACATTTCAATGTTGACTAATATATTCCTTTAAGTCACTGAGCAACCTAAACTCTATATTACACTCAATAAAAAGCTTTATTGTTTTAGGAATTTGGAGTTTAGCACCTTCATTAGGTTCTTCCTGTAAGGTACATAAGTGTCATGAAAAAGAGAAATCAACAAATCAGAATTTAAAATAAGGAAGGAAAAAAAGGAAAAAGAGGAATCTGGACCCAGTTTATAGCATAAAAGAGAACTGTATGGTATCATATTAAGGGCTAGATTTCAAGTGGAGCGCTAAATTATTGCGCTCCCGCAAATGGCCAAATTTTCCCATTTGCTGGAGTGCAATAATGAACCAGCCTTTACAAGTGGCTGGTTATTGCTACCACAAGCTTGCCATAGCAATTAGCGCTCCGGAATTTAACCAGAGATTAGATCTCTGGTTAATTTTCTAAAAGTGCTCCAAATATCCTCAAAATAGAGTAATACATTTAATTATTAAAAACAACTACACTAGGCAGTTTTTGGGGTCTAAAGTTGGTGGGAGTGGGGTGTTAGAAAAAACAACAACATTGATACTGTGTGTTCCCATAGACCGCAATGTAAATATATATATATGATTATATACATATATATTTATTTGTTAATTTGTGTATATATACATATTAACTCATAAATATATATGTATATAATCATATACATATATATTAAAAAATGCTGCCCATCGGGTTGAGGACCGATTCGACTCGTTTAAGCATTATAGAAAAGTTAGCAATGGATACTGATTGTCTAGACCAAGTTTCTCTTTGTCATTGACGATTTTAACACTGTAATATTTGAAATGTAATGTATTTGTATTATTTTTGGAAAATTTAATAAAAAAGATTTCAACAAAAAAAAAAAATGCTGCCCATCGCTGTGCTACATACCTCCTTCGCTGTCTGAGGTTCTGAAGCCATCTCTGAAGGCATCAGAATGAGGCTCCCTGTGAGTGCAATGCTTCCTAGCCGAGCGAACACGAGCTTACATTCGCATGGTGATTAACTTGTAATACCAGCGCACATTATTGTGCAATGGTATTACAAAGTGGAGCGCTAATATCGCTTAGAGCTCTACTTGTAATCTGGCCCTAAATGTGAACGGAAGAGGCTAAGGCCTCTATTTATCAAAGGTCTGTTGGACCTGATCCGACAGTGCGGATCAGGTCCGACAGACCTCGCTGAATGCGGACAGCAATACGCTCTCCATATTCAGCATTGCAGGGAGCCAGCAGGGAGGTGTCAATCAACCCGATCGTACTCGATCGGGTTGATTTCCGGCGATGTCTGTCCGTCTGCTCAGAGCAGGCGGACAGGTTATGGAGCAGAGGTCTCTGTGACCACTGCTTCATAACTGCTGTTTCTGGCGAGTCTGAAGATTCGCCAGAAACACGGGCCATCAAGCTCTTTTTGGAGCTTGATAGATAGGCCCCTCTATATATAAATTGCTGATACAGTGATTAAGTGAAGAAAAATCTTTACAGGGCTGAAGCAGTTGTGCTGGGTTGTGATGTAAGGTGACCTTGAGTGCTGGGGTGCCTAGTCTTGGGAGGTTGTGATGCATTGCAGTGGTCTATTACTACTGTAATGGTAAACAGTTTGTTTAAATGCTTAGAGTCCATGCCCTTAGGAAGTCATAGAAAAGTTAATGCACTGAAAGGGATTGTGTTTTTTAAGTTAAAGCACTGGATTTATGATAGGGGTTAATCTGCTGAAGGTTAAATTTATTAAGGTGTGAGGTCTGGAAGTTCAGAATGTGGTTTTAGGGTTGCAAATAGTGTGGCTAATGTTAATATGGTGAGTTGGGTTGGGGTTAGCTTTAATATGATGATGGGTATTGGAGGTAAGGGGTTAATAAAAAATAACGTTCTGGAGGGTATAAGGTTAATAAATCTTGGGGTCATGGACACAGTTATTGCAATTGGGAGGTTATTGAATATAGTTAATAGTGCTTGGGATTCTTGCAGCTCTATGGTTTATAGCAGTGTGCTACATAGGGTTTAAGAAGGTAGGTTTGTGTTTAGGTTTACAGGGGTTGCATTTTAGTATCAGTCTTGGCATCTTACAACACACCATCTGCTGCTAACAAAAATGTTAAGATAAAATCTCTTATACAATCCTCGTTCTCATTAAATTAATTAGCTACCTTCATTGATATACCCAGGCTGCTAAGTTTTGGCTGCCTTGATAGCAACTTCAGGAATTATTTTCATGATCACGGCTTTATAAAGAGAGTGTATGATTCCTACCCATAGAGGTGGTAGGTACAAACAATGTAAGAAAATCCAATAACTTCTGGGATATGCTTAAAGGTGGCAGTAATGCAATACTTGATATCAAGGACTCTAGACCATAAAAACTGGGTATGTAGTATGTTGACCACAAAGCTAAATATCAGGGTATACAGGTGTTGGATCTAATCTTCTACTACCTTCTCCTAAATGTATTTATTTTTAAGACTTCTTTTCCCTCCTTTACCTCTCACCTTGCTTTCCCTTGATTATTGGACATGCTAAAAATGGCTATCTTGGTTTTGATGTAGAAGTCTTCGCCCGGTTGGGTGAAGACTTCTCCCGGTAAGGAGATCTTCAAGAGGTTAGTGTTAGGTTTATTTAAGGGGGTATTGGGTGGGTTTTAGAGTAGGGTTGGTTGTGTGGGTGGTGGGTTTTAATGTTGGGGGGGGATTTATCATTTTTTTTACAGGTAAGAGAGCTGATTACTTTGGGGCAATGCCCCGCAAAAGGCCCTTTTAAGGGCTATTTGTGATTTAGTGTAGGGTAGGGCTTTTTTTTATTTGGGGGGGCTTTTTTATTTTGTTAGGGGGATTAGATTAGGTGTAATTAGTTTAAAAATCTTGTAATTTGTTTATTATTTTCTGTAATTTAGTGGGGGGGTTTTGTACTTTAGATAATTTTATATAATTGTATTTAATTTAGGGAATTCATTTAATTATAGTGCAGTGTTAGGTGTAATTGTAACTTAGGTTAGGTTTTATTTTACAGGTAACTTTGTATTTATTTTAGCTAGGTAGTTATTAAATAGTAAACAACTATTTAGTAACTATTCTACCTAATTAAAATAAATACAAACTTGCCTGTAAAATAAAAATAAACCCTAAGATAGCTACAATGTAACTATTAGTTATATTGTAGCTAGCTTAGTGTTTCTTTTATAGGTAAGTATTTAGTTTTAAATAGGAATTATTTAGTTAATGATAGGAATTTTATTTAGGTTTATTTAAATTATATTTAAGTTAGGGGGGTTAGGGTTAGACTTAGATTTAGGGGTTAATAACTTTAGTATAGTGGTGGCGACGGGGGTGGCAGATTAGGGGTTAATCAATGTAGGTATGTGTCGGCGATGTTAGGGACGGCAGATTAGGGGTTAATAATATTTAACTAATGTTTGCGAGGTGGGAGTGCGGCGGTTAAGGGTTAATATATTTATTATAGTGGCGGCCATGTCCAGTTCGGCAGATTAGGGGTTAAAAATTTAATTTTAGTGTTTGCGATGCGGGAGGGCCTCGGTTTAGGGATTAATAGGTAGTTTATGGGTGTTAGTGTACTTTTTTAGCACATTAGTTAAGAGTTTTATGCTACGGTGTTGTAGTGTAAAACTCTTGACTACTGACTTTAAAATGCGGTACCAGGCTTGACAGGAGAGGGTGTACCGCTCGCTTTTTGTCAGACTCGTAATACCGGCGCTATGCAAGTCCCATTGAAAAAAGAGGATACGCAATTGACGTAAGTGGATTTGCAGTATTTCCAAGACTGGACAAAAAAGTGAGCGGTACACCTGTACCTGCAAGACTCGTAATATCAGCGGGTGTTAAAAAGCAGCGTTGGGACCGGCCAACGCTGCTTTTTAAGCCTAACGCAAGACTCTTAATCTAACCATTAGTGTTTTTTTATTTTTCGTAATAATTTATTTCGTAATAGCCTTTTGTTTTTTGTAATATTAGATTTTTTTAATTTTTTCGTAGTGTTAGGTTTATTTAAATTTGTAATTTAGGTTTTTTATTTTTTCGTAGCATTAGGTTTTTTAATTTGTAGTTTATTTTATTTTATTAGAATAGTTATGTTAGGTTAAATTATAGTTTAATCTTAGGTTTTTTTTATTTCACAGGTAAGTTTTTATTTATTTTAAGTTAGTTATATTGTAACTTTTAATTTAAAGTTAGGGAGGTGTTTAGGGGTTAGTAGTTTAATTTAGTGTTTTGCGATGTGGGGGGCTGGCGGTTTAGGGGTTAATAGGTTTAGTTTATTAGTTGCGATGTGGGGGGCTGGTGGTTTAGGGGTTAATATATATATTTTTTTTAAAATTTAATTTTTATTAAGGTTTATACATAAAATTACAGACAGTAAAGGTGGAGCAAAACATACAATCGTCTCCACATGGTAGAGCAAGCATCATCTTATTCAATAGGGTGGTTTTTTGGAAAAGAAGCTTGCCTTAATACTTGTCTAAACTTAGAAATACAAAAATAAACAGATGGACTCATATCTGTCATCAGTAAGAGAGAACAAATAGATTCCTGCATCTCAAAATTAAATTACACAGTTCAACATAATAAATATCCCAGCAATCTGAACTTCCAAGCCTATGAGTGATGTCTGACATATGACTCTGCATATAACTATCAATAACCTTAAGTTTTAACCTCCCTGCACTACCAGAAGTCTCTTTTGGACCTCCATTATCATAAGGCGACAACTATGGGGAGGATCTTTACTATATATAGATATTTATTCCTAATAATCCCATCCAGCTAGCACTAACAACTGATCTGCATTGGAATACAAGGGATATATGTAATAGAAGTAGGTAGGGCTACTTTTTGCGATATATGAAGAAATCCTGAAAAATCTAAATCTGTTCTTCAATAAGTAAAAAAAATTCCGGGGGTTTTAGGATACTTGCATAACAGTAAGTTATTGCCCTTTCTATTACAGGGGGTGTGAGATATCTATAAGGCTTTGTAAGCCACTTGTCTATAAAGAGGTATATTATTCAAACAGTAAGGCACAGCCTAACCAATATTAACTGTAGTAACACTGCAGAATATATTGAAGTGGAGCATAATGAGGGAGCAATATACAGTTCTGTCAAGTAACTAGTTAAAACATCACTGAAAATCCAGGCCTATGGCCCAATAACTGCCTATTCAAAATAGCAAGCATCTAAGTTCAAAGTCCCACGGTAACGCTAAAGTATATAAGAAAAGGAGCTGTGTAGAAAAAAAAGAAAGACTCCCTAGTAAACGGTTAGGAACCAAAACCCCATATAACTCCCCTATGTGCATAAAATAAACTTATAACATAGAATACATATTTTAGTGAGCAAATAAAAGCATTAGATTGTGCCCAAACATAACCATAAGACCATTATCTAACTGGAAGATCTCCTAAGAAAGTCACATATGTTGGCACACAAACGGATCAAGACAGTCTCCGTTGGCTGATACACATTGTCCTACCCCACATCGAAATGCCATAGGATATGTCCCAACTGAGTTCCAAGAAAACATGGTAGGGTTTCCATGGCTGTAGCTTCGGCCTCTCTGGAACAGTATTGCAGCCATAAGGACAAATGTTCCAGACTCAACTGCGTGTGCAAGTGTCTAGCGCTCTCCTCCGTGCCAAACAACCATGCAATCAGGCAAGGCTCCGTGATCTGGTATCCAGGGCCCCTCACCCTCGACTCAAGAGCATTGAGCGGGATCGCTGAAAGAACATGAAGATCACCCTGTATGGCCATAGACTTGTCGGGTGGGTGAGTGAAATAAACTGTAGCCCGCTCCACAGAAGCATCCTCTTGCCACGAGGTCAGGCCGTTACTCACAATACTAGTGCTTTTAGATCCTTGTTTCCACTGCTTCAAGAGTATTGACTCTTCTACTGGCAGTACACATCGATCTAGTAGTTGAATATCTTCGGATTTAGCAAGCTGTCCCAAGCGCTCCAACTGCCTAAGCAGATCCACCTTAAACTCAATAAAGAGAATTTGTATCTCCTGATGGATATCATCCATGTTGTAGATTAAGACTGTGTAGTAGCCCCAATAGGTTATAGGTGTAGAGCAAGGGTTTGTAGAGAACAACAATAGTATCTGCGTACTTTCAAACCTTAAACAGGTATAGAGGGGGGGTAGATGAAGGTCTAGGCCGCGGGAAGGCCTCCGCTGTATACCTCCTCTAATATGGTCTGCTGGGCTGAATTGTCGTAGGAGAAAAATATATAAGTCTGTTTCTCTGATGTTTAAATAAACTATTCCCCTCAGGGATGCTGTAAATTGTGTGGTAGTTAGGCAATAACCAGCGGATTGAATTGCACTAAATCACAGCCCAAGTTTTAAGCAGCCATCTTAAGCAATGGTCAGGCACGCCCCCCCAGGGGTTAATAATTTATTATAGTGTTTGCGATGTGGGGGGTCAGCGGTTTAGGGGTTAATACTTTATTATAGTGTTGTCAATGTGGGGGGCCATTGGTTTAGGGATTAGTAGCTTTATTTAATAGTCGTGATATGGGTGGGCGGCGGATTAGGGGTTAATAGGTTTATTATAGTATTTGCGATATGGAAGGGTGACGGTTTAGGGCTTAATAGGTAGTTTATGGGTGTTAGTGTACTTTGTAACATTTTAGTTATGAATTTTGTGAATCATTTTTGCTTCACAAAATCCATAACTACTGGTCTCAGATCGTGGAATGGATCGCGGCTGTATAAGCTGTAACTCTAGCATTATAGCCTGCCCGAACAACTTGTAATACGGCGCAACGGAAAATCCCGCACTAAAACGTAATTTTTTGTATGCAGAATGGATCGTTGCGTTACAGGCTAAAATGCTTGCGTTATAGCTATTCCGCCGCGACTTGCAATACGGGAGACCTTCCATTCCACACGCAATGGCCAATTTTTCAGCGGTATAGCCGTACCTCACCATAACGCAATTTGTATGCAGAATGGATCGTTGCGTTACAGGCTAAAATGCTTGCGTTATAGCTATTCCGCCGCGACTTGCAATACGGGAGACCTTCCATTCCACACGCAATGGCCAATTTTTCAGCTATAACACTTTTGATCCCTAGATGGCAATGTATAACTTTATTAGCGGTGTTGTTAACAAAACTGCTGCATAATAAAATGTATATATATATATATATATATATATATATATATATATATATATATATATATAAAAAGAAACAAAGTGGAGTTAACTACACAGCGCTAATCCCACAAATATCTAGTGTACTATTTACATACACCTCGTGTGACAATGTTATAGCATAAATGTATCAAACAATGATTCCTACAGAGAGCGCATTGCTACGATGTTTTGCTATAATTATTAGAAAGTAATTTATACGCTTATGATTTGTTAGCTATTATCTCAGTGTTACAGTTTCTGTAGTATAAAGAATTTAAAGTTCAAAATATGCTGAAGAAATCTTAAAACAGCAGTAGTATTCTGTCTTCCAATTCAACGTTCAATAATGCAGACATAGAATGGCAACAATCCCAAATGGCCTCACGGGCTACTCACATTAGGTGACCTCAATCGTATGAGGTAAGGAACAGGCGTTTTGGATGTATTAGAATTCTGCGCTGATCCTCTGGTAGCAGTCCCAACAAATCCGGCTGTGAACAGCTGCCTTTAGTACAAGAATCACATTGGAGTTATTAAAGAGGCAAAGAACTGTTGCCGACATCAGCATTGGTGATCCTGAGGAGGGAAGAAATTTGAAAGATACCTCGCGCTGTGGCTCCAATTGATGAACCATAATTCTATCTGAAACAACGCACAGGATCACAAGCCTGCTACCAGAGGATCAGCGCATTATTGAACGTTGAATTGGAAGACAGAATACTACTGCTGTTTTAAGATTTCTTCAGCATATTTTGAACTTTAAATTCTTTATACTACAGAAACTGTAACACTGAGATAATAGCTAACAAATCATAAGCGTATAAATTACTTTCTAATAATTATAGCAAAACATCGTAGCAATGCGCTCTCTGTAGGAATCATTGTTTGATACATTTATGCTATAACATTGTCACACGAGGTGTATGTAAATAGTACACTAGATATTTGTGGGATTAGCGCTGTGTAGTTAACTCCACTTTGTTTCTTTTTATACCTATACGGTGTGATCACCTGCAAGGGTAGTGTGATCACACTCTCTTGTTTACTCCAGCAACTTATCTCGTACAGGTGTTAATATTTTATGCGCCTCCAGTGTGGCCCACACCTAGGTGTGGCTCACATTACGAAAACCCTTTACTTCTGATACACGTTTATTTTATATATATATATATATATATATATATATATATATATATATATATATATATATATATATATATATACACAGATTTTTAATGCTTCCCTCCCACCCTACCCCTCACCCCACCCACCCCAAGATCATTTCCTCCCACAGTCTCCCACACAACTTTCACTCTCCTGAAATGACAAGTGCAAACACTGATCAGCACATCCTTCCATTCCCTTAACCCTATAGAATACACAGTACTTTTGTTATATTATGTTTCATATACCTTTTGTTACCTTATGCAATTGTTACAATAATTATGTGTCTTATGTTTTTAACTGATTCCCAATTCTGTAAAAATGCTCAATATATTCATATTCCTTTTTGCTACCCTTTGTCTCTATAACAAACTACACTATTCAATTACTCCTCCCTCTCCACCTGCACTGTTCATTAGCCAATCTCTCTTAAACTCACCTTACTTTTCTACTTATGAACTTTACCTATTCCTAAACACTCTCTCCCCCCTGCAGCTCATCTCAAAAGCAGTCTCACTACTGCAAATCTGTATCTCATCTCATGTCACTCTCCCTCTTGCTTCTACTTACTGCTGGTGACATCTCCCCTAATCCTGGTCCCCAACCACTGACAAGCCATGCACATCAATGTGTACCATTCCATAGACTCAGAAAACAAAACTCTGCACACCTTACTCACATTCCTCTTGCATCTAAAGCCACTACCCCTTTCACTTGTGCACTCTGGAACTCTCGCTCTGTTTGCAACAAGCTCACTTTTATACATGACCTCTTCATCTCCCACTCCCTCAACCTTCTGGCCCTAACATAAACCTGGCTCTCTCCCCTAGACACAACATCCACTGCTGCTCTGTCACATGGGGGTCTCCACTTCAGCCACACTCCTAGGTCTGGTAACAGACAAGGAGGTGATGTAGGTATTTTACTTTCCTCCCATTGCACCTTTCAACAAATACATCCTATCTCTTCCCTCACTTTTCCCTCATTCGAAACCCACATGATTCGCTTATTCTCCCCTCTCTCTGTACGTGTTGAAGTCATATACCTACCAACCCCCTGGCTCCTCAACTCCTAAACTCCCTTCTTGACCCACTGCAATCTGGATTTCGTCCCTATCTCTCCACAGAGACAGCTATTGTTAAGGTCACCAACGACCTACTTACAGCACAATCAAAAGGCCACTTCCCTCTGCTTATCCTCCTTGATCTGTCCGCAGCCTTTGACACTGTTGACCACCCTCTCTTGCTCCAAACCCTCCAATCCTTCGGCATCTGTGACACAGCCCTTTTGTGGCTCTCTTCCTACCTATTAAACCGTACCTTCAGTGTAGCCTTCTCTGGGGCCTCCTCTGCCCGGTCACCACTTTCTGTCGGAGTACCGCAAGGCTCTGTCCTCGGTCCCCTTCTCTTCTAAATCTATACGTCATCACTAGGCTCCCTAATTAAGTCCCACAGTTTCCAATATCATTTGTATGCCGATGACACCCAAATCTACTTCTCTACACCAGACCTATCTCCTTCCTTGCTAACCCGTGTCACTAACTGTCTTTCTCACATCTCTTCCTGGATGTCCTCCCACTACCTCAAGCTAAATCTCTCCAAAACTGAGCTCCTCATTTTCCCCCCTTCTTCCAAAATCTCCACCCCCAATATCTCTATAATTGTCGACAACTCCATCATTACCCCTACCCCACATGCCCGATGTCTCAGGGTCACATTTGACTCCAATCTTTCCTTCACTCTTCACATTCAGTCCTTGGCTAAAGCCTGCTGCTTCCACCTTAAAAACATCTCCAAAATTAGACACTTCCTTACACAAGATACAACTAAGATTTTAATCCACTCTCTCATTCTTTCCCGCCTTGATTACTGCAACTCTGTCCTCTCTGGTCTCCCCACCTGCCGCCTAGCTCCCTTACAATCCATAATGAATGCCTCTGCCAGACTCATCTTCCTTACACGTCGCTCTTCATCTGCTGCTCCTCTCTGCCAATCCCTTCACTGGCTTCCTCTTGCCTCTAGGATCAAACACAAAATTCTCACTCTGACATACAAAGCCCTCAACTGCACTGCTCCCCCCTATATCTCAGACCTTGTCTCCAGATACTCTCCCTCCCATCCCCTTCGCTCTGCTCATGACCTCCTACTCTCCTCCTCTCTGGTTACCTCATCGCACTCCCATTTACAGGACTTCTCCAGACTGGCTCCCATCTTGTGGAACTCTCTGCCTCGCCCCACAAGACTCTCCCCTAGTTTTGAAAGCTTCAAGCGCTCCCTAAAGACTTTACTGTTCAAGGATGCATACAACCTATGCTAACCTTACTTTATAATAGTTCCACTCCTCCATTGCTATCCCCTGAACTCCCTTAGCATGTAAGCCTAAGAGTCCAGCTGTTTGTAGATCACCTTCCTAAGAATGGATTACAACAGTGCAACTCTTGGCAGGGCCCTCTACCCATTTGATCCCTTTAATTGTTTTGTTGTACTCACCTTTGTTTATATTCCGCTGCGGAATCTGTTGGCGCTCTACAAATAATCGATAATAATAATAATAATAATAATAATAATATATATCTATTTTATGTCTTTTCTTCTCTGTTCCCATGAGCTCCCATAGATTTTTGCCTTTTGTGCTGGTTTTCCAGCTTACAGAAGACTTCAGAGGTCAGCTTGTTTTTGTTCAGCTACTCCATACATATAGGAGGAGGGATGAGGAGGACTACCTAGTTTGAACAGATATCTGATTCACTTTGGCACTAGAGAAGCAGGCAGAGAACCGCCAAGGGGTCGATAACAAGAAATCTACAGTATTTGAGAGTCACATAGCTGAAAGCAGGATTTATAGTGTGTTAAAACTATTTTCTACCTCTTCAGTTAACAAAAAATACATAAATAAAATAATTGATTGCAAGACATACCACCACCTTACAGCCCTGTCTGGACCACCTTTGGGAGAAAAGTGAGGACTGGAAATGTCAGTAGAGAGATAGGAACAACACATAGACAGCTTACCTTGCAAGCAAAAACACACTAATTTCTTTTTCCGACTTGGTCTCTCTACTGATAATGCTATGGGGTTTCCAACACAATTATATTTATCGGCAGAAAGTGCAGTAACATTTAACCCCAATGGGAAAGAGTTTCAATTGTAGGAATAGGAGACAGTTGATGAGACTGGGAACCTGTGCTTAAAAAGTTAAAATTCTTGAAAGAGACTGTCAATTTGCAATGTATGTTAAACAAAACAAATAAGTGAAATTATGTTCTCCTGGTTGAAAATGGGATGATTGCCTCCCTTGTCCCCTATTACCTGTCAGTGATATCAGATGTGTCTGCTACAGAAATCAAATTCTTTCAGGGGTGTGGGCCTCCAGGGAGAAGGGGTATGGGGTATAATATCCCATTACAAATGTAGAATAGTCTAGCTACATACAGGGAGTGCAGAATTATTAGGCAAATGAGTATTTTGACCACATCATCCTCTTTATGCATGTTGTCTTACTCCAAGCTGTATAGGCTCGCAAGCCTACTACCAATTAAGCATATTAGGTGATGTGCATCTCTGTAATGAGAAGGGGTGTGGTCTAATGACATCAACACCCTATATCAGGTGTGCATAATTATTAGGCAACTTCCTTTCCTTTGGCAAAATGGGTCAAAAGAAGGACTTGACAGGCTGAGAAAAGTCAAAAATAGTGAGATATCTTGCAGAGGGATGCAGCACTCTTAAAATTGCAAAGCTTCTGAAGCGTGATCATCGAACAATCAAGCGTTTCATTCAAAATAGTCAACAGGGTCGCAAGAAGCGTGTGGAAAAAGCAAGGCGCAAAATAACTGCCCATGAACTGAGAAAAGTCAAGCGTGCAGCTGCCAAGATGCCACTTGCCACCAGTTTGGCCATATTTCAGAGCTGCAACATCACTGGAGTGCCCAAAAGCACAAGGTGTGCAATACTCAGAGACATGTCCAAGGTAAGAAAGGCTGAAAGACGACCACCACTGAACAAGACACACAAGCTGAAACGTCAAGACTGGGCCAAGAAATATCTCAAGACTGATTTTTCTAAGGTTTTATGGACTGATGAAATGAGAGTGAGTCTTGATGGGCCAGATGGATGGGCCCGTGGCTGGATTGGTAAAGGGCAGACAGCTCCAGTCCGACTCAGACGCCAGCAAGGTGGAGGTGGAGTACTGGTTTGGGCTGGTATCATCAAAGATGAGCTTGTGGGGCCTTTTCGGGTTGAGGATGGAGTCAAGCTCAACTCCCAGTCCTACTGCCAGTTTCTGGAAGACACCTTCTTCAAGCAGTGGTACAGGAAGAAGTCTGCATCCTTCAAGAAAAACATGATTTTCATGCTCCATCACACGCGTCCAAGTACTCCACAGCGTGGCTGGCAAGAAAGGGTATAAAAGAAGAAAATCTAATGACATGGCCTCCTTGTTCACCTGATCTGAACCCCATTGAGAACCTGTGGTCCATCATCAAATGTGAGATTTACAAGGAGGGAAAACAGTACACCTCTCTGAACAGTGTCTGGGAGGCTGTGGTTGCTGCTGCACGCAATGTTGATGGTGAACAGATCAAAACACTGACAGAATCCATGGATGGCAGGCTTTTGAGTGTCCTTGCAAAGAAAGGTGGCTATATTGGTCACTGATTTGTTTTTGTTTTGTTTTTGAATGTCAGAAATGTATATTTGTGGATGTTGAGATGTTATATTGGTTTCACTGGTAAAAATAAATAATTGAAATGGGTATATATTTGTTTTTTGTTAAGTTGCCTAATAATTATGCACAGTAATAGTCACCTGCACACACAGATATCCCCCTAAAATAGCTATAACTAAAAACAAACTAAAAACTACTTCCAAAACTATTCAGCTTTGATATTAATGAGTTTTTTGGGTTCATTGAGAACATGGTTGTTGTTCAATAATAAATTAATCCTCAAAAATACAACTTGCCTAATAATTCTGCACTCCCTGTATACATAATAGTAAATACATAAAAAAAATGCACAGTCTATTGAAAAGAGTAAGTAGATGCTGCTCTACAATGCTTAGCATGCAATGCTCTACTTGCATTGTGGGATTTTACCAGCACATCTAGGGCTTCAAGCCCTGAAATTGGATGAGAGGTAAACAGCAGGACAATAGTTAATCATTATTTTATCATCATGACTGGCCAAGTCATCCTTAGCTCTCTCAAAATATTGTCACTCCCCTCCTATGCAGACTACTGTCTTCCTCTGTAACTTTTAGGACCACAAAATAGGACTTATTTTGGCAGTACAGGTCTCAGAGAGGACACCTACACCAATTTTAGGCTGACTCCAAATTTTCAACAGGACAAGGGGCCAAGTGGCGATAAATACAAAATATTTATTCCAAGGTTTAAAAGCTGGATACGATAAAAGCGCAGCATAAAAAAGCTCAAATAAATTGCAAGATATGAACTTGTGATTGCTCTTGAAAAAAGCAATTTAATCGCAGAAATGCGTTGAACATTTGAGCATCTTGTTTGTTTGAGTTTTTTTATGATGTGCTTTCATTGTATCTACCTTTTAAACTTTGGAATATATATTCTGCATTTATTAACACTAGGGTTTCCTTGTCCTGTTGGAAATTTGGTGTAGCTGTCCTTTTAGAGACCTGCAGCCGTGAAGAAGGAAAACTGTTATAATTTGTATAATTTTTTTTAATTTACAGTCCCAATAATAGTTTTATATGCAATAAAATAAGTAAGTAACCTGAGATTTAAAGAGACATAAAACAGGTTGGGATCTGTGCATATCCTAAAAGAGCTAATTATTTAAAAATAGTTTGCATAAAAAATTGTTTAAAAATTGCTGGCAAGTATTTAAGTAAGCAAAATTAATTACATAGCTTAGCTGCCTGGAGCAGCCAACTTCACCCCTCTCATTAGTGTTTAGACACAGGCATTGTATTTCAACTGAGTTAACAGCTTCTAGGCATGCTCCAGCAGATAATCCCTATGCACTTTTGCATTCTACCAAAAGAACAAAAGATATAGATACAGCCATAGAAGGAAATGTGTGGGGGGAGTTAGAGCTTTACAATTCAGAAAATAAAAAGAAAGTGTTAATGGCGAGGCACTGCAGTATAAATTTGCAGGTAAAGTAATTAAAGAACATATTATTATATTTTGTCTCTATCCCAACTTGTTTTATGTCCCTTTAACAATATATAATTTATAAAGCGGTAGATTTGGGCCTAAAAACACACTGTTTAGAGTTTTCTCTTTAGTTCTTAAATTCCTGCTGTTCTACAGAGAGTACAGAAACAGAGATACATACATTTCAAAAGCATATATGCATTACATGCCCATTAGATCTGCCCATATATGTTCCAATTAATTCTTCTGAAAACTGTATAGCATTTGTCCTTACTACCTGTATTGTAAGTCCATTCTATGAATCATGCCCCCATTCTGTAAAGAAGTGTTTCTTCAATTTAATGCTGAACCTACTTCCCTTCCACATAGGGTCATGTCCGCCAATTCTGTTTTTTTTTCTTATATGTTAAGAATCCTTTCAGCCACAGCTTTATCAAATGTCTTTTTAGTCCTTTTTAGTCGTTAAGAAGTTTTAGACCTTTCTCTATGTCTATTTCAATCTGTTGTCAGTCTAGAATTGGTAATAATAACCACAATAACAACAGTTACAACTTCAGACAGCAAACTGATTAAAAGGAGGTATTATGTAAACCAGTATGATTGTTTCAGATGATATACTATAATAGTAGTTGCAGACAACAACTGAAGTTGAGACTTTTACTGGTGCCTCAAACCAAATGAGCAACAGCTGTCTTGTTACGCTAATATAAACTTAGACAACAACAGCAGTGATGAGTTGTGTCTGGAAGGTGATGTGCTATACTGAAAATAAAACAATGAAAACACTAATTATCACTATAGAACAATTAAAAAGAGCTCAATGGAGATTTCAGAGCCAAATCCTCTTGACTAAAAGTAACTAGGGTCAGAGACGTTTTTAAGAATGCCCCATAAAACAAAAATAAAACAAGAATTTGTTGATGGCTTAAAACAAACATAATCTATTGCAATTATTGGTATTTTGTATAAATATAAATAAAAGGTCTCAGTTTTTAACATTATCACCGTGAAAAATATCTAATGAAACACACTTCTTTGTGTTATACAGATATAGATTACATCAACATTTACAGCAGAGGTGTCATTTTTGTCACATGAAGGGTTAATAAATACATTTTAAAAAGTGCCATAAGAGGCTGTAGAGGGCGAGGCAAGATGGTGAGGTTGAACATGCTATATATGTGGTTTGCATGCCTTAAATAGGGTAATGGTGGCCCAAAGGCATGGTTGGGCATGCTGAAGTTTCACTTCATTGTGGTGTTATACATTTTGACAGTGTATCCCTAGAGTTTTCACATAGTCAACTTTTAAAAACGATGAATAAAACATTAAAGCGATATTAAACCATCTTTTTCATTGTTGTAATACAAAAAGCAATACGCAATGGGTTATACTTAATATAAATAATTTCAATGTATATTATTCATTCATTTTTAAACTATTGTTTCTTTTTAACTCCTTTTGGGCAGTGTTTATTACTTCCTGTCGCAACCCAACAAGGGGACTGGGGTATCTACAGGAAGGCTTTTCTAGCTTGATGTCATAAACCTTCTAGAGTAACTTAAGCTGGTTTTGTGTTTAGTGAATGCAAGAGCAACTGTAAGTATATTGCGCCCATTGCCAGAAGAGGCAGAATGCAAATTAACTCTGAAGGCAGTGGCTATATTTTGCAATACAATAAGTAGGTTATTTGCAGTTTTTCCTTTTATGTTTACTTTGATTTAACATATTTGTTTTTACTAATGGAGCACTGTTTCATGTCCCTTTAAACCTACATTTTAATATACAAGCATATGAAAAAAACATTGAAGAGGCTTTGGCCTAGCTTTTGTCTAGTAAGTCCCATGTAGCCTTTGATTGGTGCATAATAGGACACACCCTAGAGGACTAGGTATATAATGAGAATCAATTAATTAACACACATTCATTTTTTTCCTCAGTCCCTGGAGGTAATTGGACCTGGAGAGAGAGTGCAAAATGAAGAACTGAACTGGCTGAGTATAATATCATTATTGTGCATCCGTTTCTTGGGAAAAATTCTCTGCGTTCCTATGTTTAGTTAGTAGTATTGCTTACTCTGGGGTTTTTAAAGCTAGAGATGCACTGCACAATGTGGGCTGGAAGTTGTAATTTCTGGTGTTTTCTTAGAGGCTTGTTTAATACTTTTTATCATGTAGGCATTTGTTAATTTCATGAATTTCATGTCTATTTTGTTTGTCTTCCAGTTTATTGAATTATTTGAAAGATAAACAAATGTTTTTGTTTTAATATATTGGCATAAAATTACCATCACATTAATGACAGCAGAATATTTATAGGGAGGAAGCTTGAAGGGAGGGGCAGAAGGACAGCACCTCCAAATTAGAGTTATTTATTTTTCATATAAACAAAAATGACATGTAAAATGTATTAACAAGACATCATGTTGCTTATATTTGCACAAATGCCAGAAACCTACATATACATCCTCACAAATCCTAAAGCACCTACACTGGATCTTACCAGTAGACAGGAATGAGCATAGAGGACAAAGATTTTCTCCTAAGTTAGTCATAAGTTGCATTGATAAATTATATAAATTAATTATATAAATTAATTAATACTGTGATACTGAGGTGTAGAGGCTGAAGAGCAGTAAGAAATCAAAGCCAGATACTTTATTAAAATGTTATACATTGTGTTACAGACACATGTCTGGTAAAGAAAATCCATTGTTTGTACACAAACATTGTATGATGTAAAAATAATGGAGTGCTACACTGGGTATCAAATGCATCTTCTTTCCTACTCCAGAAAGTAGGCATAATAAACTACAGTACACGCTGAAATATATAAAAAAAAAATACCATTTAATGAAGAATCTTAAAAATAAGCGATATAAAAGGAGGTCATCACAAGGGCACAAAATGACCCATCTCATAAGGGTTTTGTGCGGAATCAGGACTTTCATTACTTTTGTTTGACATCCTCAGTGGACTTATTGCTTTCTGTACCCACAAGCATTTAGCAGTCAGCATTAATGGCGCCTTTGGTGACGATATCCTGGACTCTATTTACGAAGGTTTCTGAGCAATAAAGTGATGTTGGTCTCTAACATAGCCTGTGCTTATGGTAGAGTAACTCTTTAATTACAATTATTTGAAAAAGCAAAGTATTCCCATATAACATGTAAGATGTTCCTCTTAGATGCAGACCAAAATAGCAATCATCTGTCTGGAGTCAAACTCTTATTTTGGATGAGCAGAGTTCCAAAATACCTTATTGATTAACCTAAAGAGAAAATAGATAACGTATTTGAAATACAGAATCCCCTCTTTCAAATGAGGGGTCAGTTTCGTCAACATTAATGAAAATTCCCTGCACCCCTGGCCATCAGTTTTTGTATGGAGAGGGAGTGAGTCTATTGCAGACCTACTATTGCACCCTCTGGTTTTGGAATAGACTAATGAGACCCCTATTTAAAATACAGGTGTTTGATTAGGTATTTGGGTGCTATTTAAGGAATATGAGACCAAATTTTATAAATAGATAAATATATGAGACTCCTTTGTCCAATTGGCCCCAACACCAATTAAAGCTTTCTTTCTGACACAAATATAAATCAAACTGGAAAGCTGTTATGGTGAGATAACTAATATTAATGTTAAATTTCATCTATAGGGCTAGATTACAAGTGGAGCACTAAATTATAGCATGCCTGTAAACGTACAAATTCGCCAGTTTACGGACACACAATAAATTACCAGCCATTACAAGTGGCTGATTATTGCTACTGCAAGCTCACGGTAGCAATTAGCAAATAGGCCTATTGTTAATTTTTAATATGTCCTCTAATTGCCCCTAAAGTATAGTGTGTAGTGCCTTTAATAAATTAAAACATATAAGCATCTTTTATCTTCCTTCAAATAATAAGTGCACAATGCAGTTTTGAGGGGTTAAAGTGAGCGGGTCTGAGGTGTTAGAAGAAAATGGCACTGAAAAGTGTCTTTACATTGCGGTCTATGTGGACCCCGTTAAAACTGCAAATATATATTATATGGTTATATACATTTATATTTATGGGTTAATATGTGTATATACACATATAAACACATAAATATATATGTATATATTCATAAACATATATATTTTAAATGTGCTGCGCTAGGTTCTGTGCCGTGTATGACGGCATCAGAACGAAGCTCCCCTTGGAGCGCATGGAAGTGCGCTCTTGTGACTGCAAAGCTTCCATGCAATGGAATAATAAAAGCACACATTTGCGTGCACTGGTATTACTGAGCGGAGCGCAAATATTGTGCTCGCGAAAATTCAATTTTGCGCTCCACTCGTAATCTGGTCCATAATATTTTTTCTATTAATTTACAAATGCCTCATATTTTGAGACAATCTCTAAAACCCTGAAACTGGTAAAAGATTAACAAGAGTAAGGGTTAATGGCCTTTATGAATACTCAGAGGTGTGAGAGGTCTTCAAACATATCAATGTAAGGACCTTGTTCAATCCACACCCAGACACTGTAAGATTTATTGAAAAGGTATCTATTTAAAAAGTGCATTCCTACCTACTCAACTTATTTAATTGAATGCTTAAATTATTTTTTTATTTAGTAATACAAATTTAAAAAAAGACATTGGGGACAATTTATCTAATGTCGGGCGGACATGATTCGCAAAATGGTGAAATGCTTGTGCTATGCCGCGCCCTGCACATTCGCGCCCAATCAGCCACTAGCAGGGGGTGTCAATCATCCGATCGGATCTAATCGGGATGATTGCAGTCTGTCACCTCAGAGGTGGCGGACGAGTTAGGGAGCAGCGGTCTTAAGAGCGCTGCTTCTTAACTCCGGTTTCCATCTGTTAGATAAATCGGGCGCAAAGTTTGCTCTGTTAGGTATAGAGTTAATTTGAGTTAAACATTCTGAGAGTACTATATTGCACTACATTAGTCCCTGCTTTAGACATATAACCATTTAAAAAACTAAAGATGTTTTCCTAAATGTAAGCCTATCAGTTATATTTGTCAAAAAACTCATAGTATAATCTCTTCTTAAAGGTTAGCATATACACTCTTGTTAGCAAGATATGTAATGAATACCCTTTCTATTAATTCATCTTACAGAACACCTCTGTGACCTAGCAGAGTTTGCAGACGAAACAAGCTTTAGTTCGCTTCTCCAAGCAATGTGATGTAAATATTTTGTACTATAAAAAGCTGGTAACATTGAATTGTTTTTTATGGAGGTAATGAAATAATGTAATATAAGTAGCCAATTACCAAGTAATATTCATCTAGCCGTAGTTTCTTCTTTAAACCAACACCTGTCAATTATAAAATAGTGATTGAAGCTTAAAATAATTTCTCAGTCAACATCTCTGATGAATGCAGCTGTTTATAAGAATAAAGACAGATTATTATCTACATTTCAAGCTATTAAGTCAGCGGACTGTATTCTGAAAAATGAAAGCTTCTTTCAGTTGAGAGAAGTCTCTACATGTTGTATATTTGTTTAGGATGTCTATTTACTAAAGTCGGTAAAATCTCTCCACATCTTAAAGATGGGATATAGCATAACATGGAAATTGGATATGTTCAGTAAAAAAGATTCACCGAATCGCTACAAGTTTTAGTTTTAAGAACTATCTCTGCTGTGGTATTTACTGACGTCCTTATATTTAGAATTCACTTGGAACTTGCATGAAACATGGCAGTGTTTAAAAAGTTCAAGACAGAAACAGCACAAATAAAATGATTGCAAGCTCTGTGGCATATGAACACACAATATTCATTATGCTCTGTTGTATCCAAATTAAAAGGCACTTGTGACTTTTGTAATTTGAATTATTACAATACAAATATTTATAAAAATTTTGGAAAAAAAATACTTTTAGTTCTTAAGTGAATTTCATATTTTTGTACAGAAATAATGAACAAGTTTTATTATTTGCATGTTTAAAGCCCTTTTAAATTATAATCAATGGAAAAAGATTACATTAATATTCTTTATTATGATTTTTAAAATGAACAGGAACTGCTTATTTGTGCAATACTGGTTCATCAAATAGAATTTACTGGTTGATAAGAAAAACGTTGACAAGCATAGTAAAAAAACGAAACTGTAAAACATTTTATAATATCCTCTGTTAGATACTACAAAGAAAAAAATATATTTTACATCTATTTAAACATTTGCTTGAATTTTCTGCATGTTTTTAAACAATTTTTTTATAATGTAAACCTTTTTAACCTCTTTTCAAGAATACTACATGTTTTAGAATCAACAACGAGTAATTTACAGATGAAGTGCAGTTTCTTAAAATATGGACACATACGTTAAGAAAACAAACATTAAACTGAGGTTTCTCTTAAGAAGAAGTGAAATGTTTACTTGTATGTGTTTAAACTTAAAATCTCATAGGAAGGCCTCACATGCTGTGAAATATCTGAACCAGCTAGACAAATCTGCCAGCTTTCCATTTGAGAGAAACAAGGATTTAACCACAAAGATAACTGTTGTGACAACATTATTAAGTTAGTTTAAATATGCAATAAAACTATGCAAGAGCTCCAACCTCTACCCACAACACAATCAAAAAGAACTTCTTAGTAGAATTTATTTTGCTAGGCATTCCTCACTTACACAGTTGCTTACACATAGTCTTTTGGTTTAATATAAACCTTAACAGGATAAGCATTTACTGTAATTGAATGTGTAAATATATATAAAGTACCAATTGGAATGAGACCTCAGACCTGAAATTCTGTACTGTGTTTGACATGTGCTTTGGAATTTCTCTGTACTTCTCAATTTTTACAAAATTCCCAGAGCAAAGATGGATCAACTGATTTGTTCCACATGACTCCAACCACAAAAACACCACCAAAGGTGAAGAAAACAGCTACACATTTAAACAACTGGGAGGCTTTGCTCTTATAAGCCCATAGTTTAAAAACATTTTGTGGCTGACTTGCAAGTGTACAAATGCTTTGAATTTATTTTCTTTTTTTTCTTTTCTGGGAAATATTAAAGCTGAGTCTTAAAAGTCCTTAAAGTTTATTTCTGTATTAAAAAATAAATAAAACCTACTTTATGATGATTGAAAATTATTATGATTATTTTAATAATAATAATTTGAGTTTAATAAAACAAAGTAAATAAAATATGGATAATATTTACATTGTGTACAAAGGAACAGACACTTAAAGGGACATTAAACACTGAATAAATGCTAGATAGAATAATGCAGTCAGTCAGAATATATATATATATATATATATATATATATATATACACAACACACAGAAAACCCAGCACTCGCCAGCAGATTCACAGCAATGTTTAAAAGCAAAACTGGGGGAAGTCAGTTACATTTGGCGCCAAAGGATCAAGCCCAGGACCACGACAAGGTCTTCCCCTTCCTGGGTCCCCCTAAAACAGCACCCACACAATGCATACTTCCAAACAAACCAACTGGGAACCTCCCAGGGTGACACAGTCTTTTGTAACCTCCCCTACGCAAATACAAAACACAGGAATGGACCGCACTCACAGACTGGACTGGGCACACATCCTAAGCCACAGCAAACTCCACAGCCCTGAACACTGATGCCTGATGAAACAGCGTGTCAGCTGAGAAACTAGTTGCACAATTTTAATACATAGTGAAACTTTTGTTCACTGTTGCCTCCAGTTATCAACGCGTCTACTTACCTGCCATCGCCGGCCCCAATACGCCCACCTAAGCTCGCCTACCATCGCCGCCGCGGACCTAAATAACCAAAGTTATCAATAAAGCTGTCAAAAAGCTGCGCACCAAGTACGGGGCAATGAGCAGCGGACTGTGATAGTTATCACAGATTGAACTTGATTCGGATTGAACGTGATTCTGATTGGCTGATTCCATCAGCCAATCAGAATATTCCTACCTTAATTCCGATTGGCTGATAGAATCCTATCAGCCAATCGGAATTCGAGGGACACCATCTTGGATGACGTCATTTAAAGGAACCGTCATTCGGCTAGTAGGCGTCGGGAGAAGAGGATGTTCCACGTCGGATGGAAGATGATGGCTCCCGAAGAAAGAAGATTGAAGATGCCGTTGATAGAAGACTTCATCCGGATCATGGACCTCTTCAGCTCCCGCTTGGATGAAGACTTCAGCCGGATCATGGACCTCTTCAGCTCCCGCTTGGATGATGACTTCAGCCGGATCATGGACCTCTTCAGCCCCCTGCTTGGGCTTGGATCAGGACATCGGAGGAGCTCTTCTGGATCGATCGGTGAACCTGGTATGGTGAAGATAAGGTAGGAAGATCTTCAGGGGCTTAGTGTTAGGTTTATTTAAGGGGGGTTTGGGTTAGAGTAGGGGTATGTGGGTGGTGGGTTGTAATGTTGGGGGGGGTATTGTATGTTTTTTTTTACAGGCAAAAGAGCTGAACTTCTTGGGGCATGCCCCGCAAAGGGCCCTGTTCAGGGCTGGTAAGGTAAAAGAGCTTTGAACTTTAGTAATTTAGAATAGGGTAGGGCATTTTTTTATTTTGGGGGGCTTTGTTATTTTATAAGGGGGCTTAGAGTAGGTGTAATTAGTTTAAAATTGTTGTAATATATTTCTTATGTTTGTAAATATTTTTTTATTTTTTGTAACTTAGTTCTTTTTTATTTTTTGTACTTTAGATAGTTTATTTCATTGTAGTTATTTGTAGGTATTGTATTTAATTTATTTATTGATAGTGTAGTGTTAGGTTTACTTGTAGATAATTATAGGTATTTTATTTAATTAATTTATTGATAGTGTAGTGTTAGGTTTAATTGTAACTTAGGTTAGGATTTATTTTACAGGTAATTTTGTAATTATTTTAACTATTTTAGCTATTAAATAGTTCTTAACTATTTAATAGCTATTGTACCTGGTTAAAATAAATACAAAGTTACCTGTAAAATAAATATTAATCCTTAAATAGCTATAATATAATTATAATTTATATTGTAGCTATATTAGGATTTATTTTACAGGTAAGTATTTATCTTTAAATAGGAATAATTTATTTAATAAGAGTTAATTAATTTCGTTAGATTAAAATTATATTTAACTTAGGGGGATGTTAGTGTTAGGGTTAGACTTAGCTTTAGGGGTTAATACATTTATTAGAATAGCGGTGAGCTCCAGTCGGCAGATTAGGGGTTAATAATTGAAGTTAGGTGTCGGCGATGTTAGGGAGGGCAGATTAGGGGTTAATACTATTTATTATAGGGTTAGTGAGGCGGATTAGGGGTTAATAACTTTATTATGATAGAGGTGCGGTCCGGTCGGCAGATTGGGGGTTAATAAGTGTAGGCAGGTGGAGGCGATGTTGTGGGGGGCAGATTAGAGGTTAATAAATATAATATAGGGGTCGGCGGTGTTAGGGGCAGCAGATTAGGGGTACATAAGGATAATGTAAGTAGCGGCGGTTTACGGAGCGGCAGATTAGGGGTTAAAAATAATATGCAGGGGTCAGTGATAGCGGGGGCGGCAGATTAGGGGTTAATAAGTGTAAGGCTAGGGGTGTTTAGACTCGGGGTACATGTTAGGGTGTTAGGTGCAGACGTAGGAAGTGTTTCCCCATTGCAAACAATGGGGCTGCGTTAGGAGCTGAACGCGGTTTTTTTGCAGGTGTTAGGTTTTTTTTCAGCTCAAACAGCCCCATTGTTTCCTATGGGGGAATCGTGCACGAGCACGTTTTTGAGGCTGGCCGCGTCCGTAAGCAACTCTGGTATCGAGAGTTGAAGCTGCGTTAAATATGCTCTACGCTCCTTTTTTGGAGCCTAACGCAGCCTTTATGTGGACTCTCAATACCAGAGTTATTTTTATGGTACTGCCAGAAAAAAGCCGGCGTTAGCTACGTGGGTCCTTACCGACAAAACTCTAAATCTAGCCGTAAACTTAAATAAATTATTCCTATTTAAAACTAAATACTTACCTGTAAAATAAACCCTAAGATAGCTACAATATAATTAATAATTACATTGTAGCTATTTTAGGATTTATATTTATTTTACAGGTAACTTTGTATTTCTTTTAGCTAGTTAGAATAGTTATTAAATAGTTATTAACTATTTAATAACTACCTAGCTAAAAGAAATACAAAATTACCTGTAAAATAAATTCTAACCTAAGTTACAATTAAACCTAACACTACACTATCATTAAATTAATTAAATAAATTAGCTACAAATAACTACAATTAAATACAATTAAATAAACTAACTAAAGTACAAAAAATAAAAAAACTAAGTTACAAAAAATTAAAAAAAATAAGTTACAAACATTTCAAAAATATTACAACAATTTTAAGCTACTTACACCTAATCTAAGCCCCCTAATAAAATAACAAAGCCCCCAAAATAAAAAATGCCCTACCCTATTCTACATTAAAAAGTTAACAGCTCTATTACCTTACCAGCCCTTAAAAGGGCCTTTTGTGGGGCATGCCCCAAAGAAAACAGCTCTTTTGCCTGTAAAATAAAAATACAACCCCCCCCAACATTAAAACCCACCACCCACACACCCCTACTCTAACCCAAACCCCCCCGTAAATAAACCTAACACTACCCCCTGAAGATCATCCTACCTTTAGCTGTCTTCAGCCAGCTGACCACCGATGGAACAGAAGAGGACATCCGCAGCGGCCGAAGTCTTCATCCAAGGGGCGCTGAAGAAGTCTTCCATCCGATTGAAGTCATCATCCAAGGGGTGCTGAAGAAGTCTTCCATCCGATTGAAATCATCATCCAAGGGGCGCTGAAGAAGTCTTCCATCCGATTGAAGTCATCATCCAAGGGGCGCTGAAGAAGTCTTCCATCCGATTGAAGTCATCATCTAAGGGGCGCTGAAGAAGTCTTCCATCCGATTGAAGTCATCATCCAGACGGCATCTTCAATCTTCATCCATCCGGAGCGGAGCCATCTTCAGACGAGCCGACGCGGAGCCATCTTCTTCTACCGACGGACTAACAACGAATGATGGTTCCTTTAAGTGACATCATCCAAGATGGCGTCCCTCGAATTCCGATTGGCTGATTCTATCTATATATATATCTATATTCTATAGGATTCTATCAGCCAATCGGAATTAAGGTAGGAAAAATCTGATTGGCTGATTTAATAATTTTTATTGTTTTTTTTACATTATATACAACATCATCATATATCAACAAAAAAGAGAGAAAAAAAAATATGAAAAATACAAACAAGATATTGCCATAAAAGAGACACAGAATGAGCTCTATCTATCTTACAAATTCAGCAATACACAAAAACAACTAAGCAAACAAAAAAGAAAATGGATTTCTCATCCTATATACTATTTTTGCACCCATAGTCAACTTATGGAATCGAGTATGCATAATACCACACTGAAAAATCACATCACATAAACGAACAAGGAGAAAGGAGAGGAGAAAAAAAAAAAGGATTTTTCTAAATTCTCTCTCCCGGCGCCCCCCCCCCCACCGCTACTCTGGCACTCCCACCCCATCATCCCCATTGGGTCACTCCAACCAGCTATGCGGAAATACATTCAATAATGTCAGCTCCGCAAAACTCTGTTGATAAGAAGGGGGAAAGAATCATCTTTTGCAACGATATAGAGTATGATAGAAAAACAGTAGACCACTTCCAAAGAAAGTTCTGGATTTGTTTCTCAGCGGCGTCATAAAGCTGATATGATTCAAACACTAATTGATCTTGTAATATTTTAAAGACCATAGCTAGACCAGGCACACTCTTAGCTTTCCAATTTTTCAAAATACAATGTCTAACAGCTAATATAATTGTGTTTAAACTATTTATAGTATTACAATTAATCATATCATTTGATGAAACCAGAAAAATAATGTCTCTCCCATCTAATGCTATTGTTACTTTGTATAGTTTATTGAACCAAAAGATAATTTTCAACCACAATTGTCTAACCTTAGGGCATGTCCAAAACATATGGAGTAAATCTGCCTTACCATGTGCACAACGTGGACATAGATTAGCTGTCATCAGATAAAATTTAGATATTTTCCATGGTGATAAATAAAAATTATTAATCAGCTTCATATGAGATTCTTTCCACGATATAGGAATTTTACATTTACCCATGGCCTTAAAGCTCTGATTAATTGAATCATACTCTACTGACGGAAATATTAAAACCCATACCTTACATAGCTTATCCAGAATAAGCTGACTCTGTTTACTCAGCAAAATATCATACAACAAAGAGATCGACGCATCTCCTGCAATAAATTTTTGTACACATAACTTAATATCTGCCCAAATCATTGTGGTCGTAATACGCCACTTCTGTCCTGCAACAAAATGCCGAATTTGAAAATAGGCGAATAAATCAGCTCTATTAATCCCGAATTTGCTAAAGATATCTTCTACTGATGCCATTTGACAATCTTCATCTAGAACTTGTTTTACATAATGTAAACCTTTTCCAGCCCACTCTCTGAATGTTTTTTGATATAAACCTGGTAGAAAACTCGGATTACCTACGATAGGTAAAAATTCAGAGAAGGAAAAATCCAAATCTAAAAAGATACAGAATTTCTGCCAGGCGGATACAATATTCTTAATAGAGATGAGACAGCAAATATTCTGCGGCAGCTTCTGTAGTGGGGTGTGTATAATAGCTCCTGCAATAAATTTTTGCACACATAACTTAATATCTGCCCAAATCATTGTGGTCGTAATACGCCACTTCTGTCCTGCAACAAAATGCTGAATTTGAAAATAGGCGAATAAATCAGCTCTATTAATCCCGAATTTGCTAAAGATATCTTCTACTGATGCCATTTGACAATCTTCATCTAGAACTTGTTTTACATAATGTAAACCTTTTCCAGCCCACTCTCTGAATGTTTTTTGATATAACCCTGGTAGAAAACTCGGATTACCTACGATAGGTAAAAATTCAGAGAAGGAAAAATCCAAATCTAAAAAGATACAGAATTTCTGCCAGGCGGATACAATATTCTTAATAGAGATGAGACAGCAAATATTCTGCAGCAGCTTCTGTAGTGGGGTGTGTATAATAGCTTTCAATGCAAATGGCGCAATTAGAAAATAATCTATTTCTTCAGAGGCTACTATACTGGATCCTGCGATCCAATCTATCGCTATTTTAACCATGGCAACTAGGTTATAAAGTTTGATATTCGGCAGCGCTAATCCTACTGCATCTACCTTTTGCATTAGTCTTCCAAACCAATTCGAGACTTTTTATTATTCCAAATGAATTTGGAAAAGCCAGCACTAATTAATTTTATATCCTTATTTAAAATAAATAACGGGAGATTCTGCAATGGGTACAACAGCCAAGGAAAAATAATGGTTTTAATTAGATTGACGCGCGGTGTCAGGGAGAGTGGGAAAGCTGCCCATACCTGTAGATCTGCAATAATTTTCTGGAATAATGGCACATAATTATCTTTATACCAGTGACTAGGATTTCTTTGCAAGACCAGACCAAGGTATTTAATACCATCAACTTGTTTAAATGGACTGTTGGGTACTCTAGTCTGAGTATTATTTAGACACATTAATTCACTCTTTTCCAGATTTATCCTGTACCCAGAGAAAGAGCTGAAAATTTCCAACGTATGCAGGATCAGTGGGATAGATTGTTGTATATTCGCTAAAAATAGTAATACATCATCTGCATATAACAAGGTTTTAAGAGACTGGGTACCCATCAGAACTCCCGGTAACACTTTTCTAAGCTGTATTGCTAATGGCTCCAACGCGATATTAAAGAGTAACGGGGATAAGGGACATCCCTGTCTAGTTCCTCTTTGGAGTATTATTTTAGGAGATAAAGTCCCATTGATCAAAATAAAAGATATAGGGTTATGGTATATTTTACAGATATATTGTACAAATTCACCTTTAAACCCAAACTGATCTAATGCTCGAAATAAGTATTCCCATACAATCGAGTCAAAGGCTTTGACCGCATCTAAAGATAGAATAGCCGCATTCTGCCACAGCGGACTCTGTTTACTCTTGTCCACATTCCACGCATAGTCCAAAAAATTAACCAATTTACGAATATTTTTAGAGGGATTTCTCCCAGTCATAAATCCAGTTTGATCTGGATGGATAATTTTATATAAAAAGATAGCTAACCTAGATGCAATAATCGACATTAAAATTTTATAATCTATATTTAAGACCGAAATTGGCCTATATGAGGCTGGTTCCTCCGCATTTTTATCCTTCTTTAGGATGAGTGAGATATAAGCTGCGGAAAAGTAATTTGAGATAGAACTCTGAGAACAAAAGTAAGAATTAAAAAGATTTTCTAGGATTAGAGGTATCTCTTTGTTTAGGTATCTATAAAACTCCGCCGGGAGTCCATCCGGACCCGCTGCTTTATTTAGCTTTAAATTATCTATTGCTTTGCTAATTTCTACCGAGGTAATAGGAGCGTTAATTACCGCTAGGTCATCAGGCGATATTTTAGGAACCTCTGTCATATTCCAGAAAAGATCTTGCTTCACATTATCTGTTTCAATTCGGCTATATAACTGTTGATAGTAAGTGTGAAAGATTTCTACGATTCCTTTAGTCTCGGTGACTCTACCTGTGTCTGATTTAATAGACAGAATGAGATTTCTCTTTTTCCTCACTTTAGACAGTCTAGCCAGATATTTCGCGGAGCAACCATGTACTCCTCTAAAGTGCAAATTAATTTTTGTCTCTTCTTCTACTAATTTTTGTTTTAGGAAGAGATCTCTTTCTTTTCTAGTCTCTCTATATTTTCCCCAGTTAGCCGCTGTCGGATATGAACAGCATTTTCTATAGGCGTTCTTGACTTGGTTTGTAATTTGAGTTTCTCGTGCTCTATTCTTTTTCTTCCCTATGCTCACAAATGCTTGAATCTCTCCCCGGGTAACAGCTTTAAAAGCTTCCCAGAAAACCTCTGACTTATGAAAACTACTTAGATTCTCATAATAGCGCTGCCATACTATTTTTAAAAAATTAACAAATTTAGGGTTAGTGTATAAATGCCGGGGGAAAGTAAATCTAGGGTTTCCACCTCTATCTTTATTACCTGAAAGTAAAGATAATGAGACTATAGCATGATCAGATACACAGATCTCTCCCATTGTACTTTCTAGATCCTGCATTAAGAGTATTTCTGAAAAAGTGCGGTGTGCTTTCGATTCACATGAGAATGCCAGTACATCCGGATTTTTAAACCGCCATACATCAACCAACTTCAACCTTAAACAAAATTGTCTTAAGTATTTAGTATATCTAGTATAGGTCATTCTATTTTTTTTTGAGAGTCTATCTAGTTCTGGACTAGGAGTTGCATTAAAATCCCCGCCTAAAATCAAATTCTCTGCAACAAACGGGAATAACTTTAACTTCATCATTTCCCAAAAGTCCACCGAAAAATCATTTGGGGCATATACATTACATATAACTAATTTCCAATTTTTCACTTGTATCTGAAGAAGGATAAACCTAGCTGCCGGGTCAAATTCCGCATTAATTATCTTATAATCCAATTCTTTGTGGAAAAGTATAGCAACTCCACATTTTCTAGCTACCCCTGAGGTAGAGAGAACCTCCCCCACCCACTTTATTTTTAACTTGGCTGCTTCTTGGTCATTAAGATGAGTCTCCTGCAAGAGTACCACATCAGGTTTATACCCAGCTAACGTTTTAATTACTAATTTTCGTTTAGCGGGGGAAGTTATCCCCTTACATTCCAAGATATAATTTTAATTCCTTCCCTCATCCACCATTAAAATCCATATAGCACATCCCACGGAAGGGACGAGGGGGGGGGGCAGAACACACGGGAGGGAGGGCCACCAGATGGAAGAAGGAGAGAGAAGAGAAAAAAGCGAGGGGAGAAAAAAAAAAAAAATCAACAAACCACCAACTAAAAAAGGGGAGGGGAAAACATAACACACATAAAATGCAATATAACAACTTCACTGCTTCCATTAACATATAGTCCCTATTATTTAGAAAAGAAACAAGCTCCATATAGGACAACCTTTCCGTTATATGTAGACTGAAATTTTACCCTGTCTCTATGAATTTTTTAACATCTGCCACCTCCTCAAAAGAATATTTAATACCTTTGTCCTCAAAAATTATACATGCTGGATATATCAGGCGAGCTTTAACCCCTTTATTTATCAATTGCGAACAATATGGGGCCATTCGTTTTCTTTTAGCTGACGTCTCATATGAGAAGTCCTGGAACAACAGAATCCGATTCTTTCCAAAAATAGGAGGATCATTTTTTTTAAATAATTTCAATATTTCAACTTTGTCTTGAAATTTTAACAATTTAAAGATACAGATTCTGTTCCTCATGACTCCATTCGAGAAGGATTTCTTGGGGCCCAACCTATGTGCTCGTTATATAGCTAGGGGTAGCAGCTAAGGGGCCATCCCTAATATTTGTGGTAGTGTAGTTGAAGTGAATTTCAATAGATCCTCATATTCTGATGTTTCTGGGAGGCCCACTATCCTAATATTGTTACGCCTGGAGCGATCCTCAAGATCCTCCAGGCGTGACTGCATGCTTTTAATTTTAGCTTCCTGTTTCTGAATTAAGACTCCATGAATATGCGATATATCTTCTACCTCAGAAATTCCTGTCTCAGCCTCAGTTAATCTGTTCGAAAACTGCCTAACTTCAGAGGACAGTGTAACTAACTCAGCAGAGATAGTCCCTAGCTCTTTCTTAATTGCTTCAAACTGTGGGGAAAATATCTCTGTTAGCTGTGAAATCAGTGTTTGTGAATCATAGGACATTTTATTGGTTTCTGTTGAGCTATCCAAACTGGTATCTGATATTTTACTTTTTTTATCTTTTATTTTTACAGGCATTTTGGGTGAATTAGATTTCACCTGAGTGATAAATCTATCCATAAAGGATAGAGTGGAAAAAGAAGAAAATAAATCAAGTGCACATTGAAGTGAAGACCCTCAAACACAAAAAAAACAAAAACAAAAACAAACTATAAACAAATGTCTCAAGACCCCCCTCCCACCCTTTTCCCCCTATATTATATTTTCAAAATTAATGTGTAACAATTATAGTAGTGTTACTACAATAGTGTTAAATAGTGCATAGTGGTGCATACAGGCCTGTAAATCTCTACTATCTTAACCAGTTAGTTTTAGCTGTTCTTATATTTCTATGGGCTTGTCTCCTTCTAGGTAAAATACACAGGGTTTTCCAGCTCCTTGTACCTCAGCTTGATCTCAACTTTATAGGTGCTTGTATACCACTTCAGTACAGACTTGCACGCCCAGTTTTAATTGCCTAAGTCTAATTGTTAATTCTCTATGACCCAGAGAATATACAGATAATATATTGGCAAAAAATATAAAATAATCAGCACCTATAACCACCCTTGCAACACATCACTATATGTCAGGATCTCCCCTGGATACCTGCCTTTCTCAGTTAACCCCTCCTACCTTACCTTTATATCCTGTCCACTCCCTGTTCCTAGTGCTTAGTAATTTTGATTTCATTAGCAAAGGAAGTCTGTGTCTACGCTAAGCTGCTTCACCTTCAATTTTCATATTGGAAACCTCTAGCTTGTCAAGTGAGCTGTACTGGACAAACTGTGCATCTTTAAGCATACATCATCTGTACTTTGGTTCTCAACCTGTCACAAACTACGGAATCTGTGAAGATTATTTTCGCTTACATCAAGGCTGAATTTCTATCAAGATACAAGTGAGGACTACAACCGCTATTGTATTTACTTTGCCAGTTAAATCTAACTTGTAATATTGCAACTTACAAAAGACGTTCCCTGCTAAAATCTTTCGGCTTGTTAGCCGCCGAACAGCGTTAGGAGCTTGAGCGTGTGACGTCACCTGTCAATCAAACTGACTGCTTCAGCAGCACGCCCCCTGCAACGCTCCGCTGTTCCTTCATTACACTATCTGTGTGCAAACGGACTGTTCCCTTCTTATCAACATCTCCAGAGACAGTTCACAAATAGTTTGTCTTATCAGATTATCTCCTCCTCAGTTTGGATTCCGTACTCAGTGAATTATTTTGTTGCTATTATAACTACCCAGTAGTTACAAACCATTCTTCTTATTAAATTCACTACTTATTAAGGCATTATTACAAGTGATTCTTGCCATAAATAAGACAGTGATACAAAACATATATTTGGTCTACAGCTGAGTGTCAGAATTATAATCACAGGATAACAAGGCTCACATACTAAACCATATAAGCCTTGTTGATCCTGACAATATTACTAAGCCATGACATCTGATCCAGTAGACCTTCCTCAGATTGTATTTAACCTTTCCCAACGTGTGGATCAAATGGGACAAGCCCTAAGGGATTTGGAAATAGAGAACCAATCTTTAAGGAGAGTGATTAGAGACTCTCTAACAACAAGAACAGAACCAGTCCCTGAGCCTGTAGCATCCCTTCCTGAACCTTTTTCAGGGAATAGGAAGCTGTATCGACAATTTAAGACAGCATGCCTCCTCCTATTCACCCTTAAACCGAGAACGTACTCCACGAAGAGAGTAAAGGTACTCACTGTGATATCATTCCTACGTGGTGAACCAAGGGTTTGGGCAGACGCTTCATTTGAAAACAATCAGCCTGTACTGGGATCATTAGATGAGTTTTTCACTCAGATGGATGAACTTTACCAAGATACTGATTCCCAGATGACTGCAGAGATTGCAATGCGAAGCTTGAAACAAGGCAAACGTGTAGTGGAGGACTACATATCCGAATTCAAACAAAACGCAAGGGATTCTCAATGGAATCCTATCGCCTTGCGTAATCAGTTTAGATTGGGCTTAGCAGACAATATTAAAGACGAGCTAGCCCGTACAGAAATACCACAGAGTTTGGAAGCTCTAATGAAACTTGTCATTCAAATTGACCGCAGATTAAGGGAGAGGAGGTCAGAAAGATTTCATACTGATTCAGCTCCAAAGCACCAGTCCATCCAAAACCCTTCACAAAGCAGTAAATCAACATCAGAACCAATGGAGATTGGTATAGCTAGGGCTCCTCTAACACATGAAGAAAGGACCCGCAGAAGACTAAATAGGTTGTGTATGTACTGTGCCAACTCCACGCATTCAGTCAGCGAATGTCCATTGCTGCAAAATTCAAAGAAAAGTAAGTCCCATATCATATCAACTACTAATATACCAAAAGGTACTCATACTTACTGTATGCTCTCTGTGTCATTGCAGTGGGATCATCGAAGAATACCATCTGAGGCTATAATAGACACTGGTGCTTATGGAAACTTCATAAATTCTGCTGTAGTCAATTCTAATAAAATTCCCTGTGTGTTAAAGCATACACCAGTGTCAGTTCGTGTCATTGATGGTTCTTCCATCGCTAGTGGTCCTATCACTCATAAGACAATACCACTATTAGTAACCACTTCATCTGGTCATTCTGAATATATCGAATTTGATGTATTACCTTCTCCTTTGTTCCCTATTGTTTTAGGTATCACTTGGTGTAAAAAGCATAAACCATTACTAAATTGGGAAACACTTGAAGTCACTTTTACTTCTTCATACTGTATTGAAAATTGCTCCTCCTTTCATCCAATTTTAGAAATAGTGACTCAGGTTCCACAGATTCCACAGGAATATTCTGATTTTGCTGATGTCTTCAGCAAGACAGAGGCCGAGACTTTACCACCACATCGAGTGTACGATTGCCCGATAGATATTAAACCTGGATCATCAATCCCTTTCGGACGATTGTACCCACTGTCAACTCCAGAATTAGAACATCTGAAGACGTATTTACAAGATAATCTACGAAAAGGATTTATTCGTCCTTCCACCTCCTCAGCCGGAGCCGGCATGTTCTTCGTAAAGAACAAGGACGGATCACTTCGCCCTATCATCGATTACCGCGAATTAAATCAGCGTACTATCAAAAATCGATACCCTCTCCCACTTATTCCCGAATTGATCGAGCGCCTACAAGATGCCACAATTTACACTAAATTGGACCTTAGAGGAGCTTACAATTTGATACGAATTCGAGAAGGCGATGAGTGGCTAACAGCTTTCAGGACCAGGTACGGTCTCTTTGAGTACCTGGTCATGCCATTCGGGCTTTGTAACGCCCCAGGAACATTCCAGCATTTTATAAATGACGTTTTTCGTGACCTTCTTGATATCTTCATTGTCATTTACCTGGATGATATCCTTATATACTCCAATTCATTTCAGGATCATGTGAAACATGTACGAACCATTCTGTCCAGATTAAGATCACATCACCTCTATGTAAAATTAGAAAAATGTGAGTTCCACTCTAAGTCTATCTCATTTCTAGGATATAACATCTCTCCAAATGGAATAGCAATGCAGGAGGATAAGGTTGAGGCAGTTAAAAATTGGTCTATCCCAAAAACAAAGAAAGAACTTCAGAGATTCCTTGGGTTCACGAACTATTATAGGAAATTCGTGAAAGATTTATCCAAAATAGCCAGACCACTAACTCAGCTCACAAGTTCTACAACTAAGTTTCACTGGACTACTGAAGCAAATACTGCCTTCGAACTTCTAAAATCATTGATAACTTCAGCACCAATTCTACGGTTCCCTGATGCTAAACTACAGTATATACTCGAGGTTGATGCATCAGAATATGCACTTGGAGCCATACTCTCTCAAAAGACATCTATCACTGAAGCTTTACATCCAGTGGCGTTTTACTCCAAAGTTCTATCATCAGCAGAGATTAACTATCCCGTGGGAGAGAAAGAACTTCTGGCTATCAAGAGGGCCTTAGAACATTGGAGACATCTTTTAGAGGGTACTATTCTCCCTATAATCATTTATACAGATCATAAGAATTTAGAATTCCTCCAAACAAACAAAACTCTTTCGTCACGACAGGTACGGTGGAGCTTATTTTTCACAAGGTTCAATTTCCACATCATTTACAGACCTTCATCAAAGAACGGAAAGGCTGATGCTTTATCAAGAAAGGATCTACCTCAACAAATTCATACAGAATCCATTCCTATCATTCCTAAGAGCAGGTTTATAGGTTTAACACCCTATCTCGTAACAGCTTTTAAAGAAGCTTATTCTAAAGACAAGACACTCTCTGACTATGAGCTGGAATCAGGAGATGAGGGTCTGCTCTATCATGAAGGAAAATTATATGTACCAGAAAATATTAGATCAGACATCCTAAATTTACATCATGATTCTCCACTTGCAGGACATCAAGGCGTAAGGAGAACTCTTGAATTGATCTCCAGGAAATTTTGGTGGCCATCTATGTCAAGCAGTATAAAGTCATATGTGTTATCCTGTGCAACTTGCACGACCTCAAAAACTGAAAAAAAGAGTCCTTATGGCCTTCTTATGCCTTTACCAATTCCATCTCTTCCATGGCAACACATTTCTATGGACTTTATAGTTGAATTACCACTATCATCTGGCAAAAATACCATCATGGTTGTGGTTGATCTTTTAACAAAGATGGCTCACTTCCTACCGTACCATAAAGTACCAACCGCTTCCGAAACTGCCGAACTTTTCATGAACAACATCGTACGACTACATGGATTCCCAAAAATTATTACCTCGGACCGAGGCACTCAATTTACCTCACGTTTCTGGAGATCACTCACAAGTTTGTTACACATTGATCATCGTCTCACGACCTCTTTCCATCCCCAGACTAATGGACAGGTAGAGCGAGTGAATCAATGGCTGGAGCAGTATATCCGCTGCTTTTGCTCATACCAACAGAATCATTGGTCTACTTACCTTCCGATGGCTGAATTTGCTTTTAACAATTCCCAAAACTCATCCACTAAAATGACTCCTTTCCAGGCTAACTATGGGTACCATCCCATCTCCTTTCCAAGTTCTGGATTACCTGGAGTTTCTCCAACCCTTTGTCAAAAAGCTAATGAATTTACAGCAGATTTTTCTAACATACATAAAACTTTGCAAGAGAATATCTCATCCGCACAAGAACGACAAACTCATTACTACAATCTACGAAGGCGACCTGCACCCAACTATGCTATAGGAGAGCTAGTTTGGTTATCCACTAAAAACTTGAAATTGAACATTCCTAGTAAAAAATTAGGTGGGAAGTACATCGGACCATTTCAGATCTCAAGCATTATTAATCCAAATGCGATCACTTTACGTCTGCCTGATACTTTGAGGATACATCCCACCTTCCATGTTTCTTTGCTGAAACCCTATAATCAGACGAGGACTCCAGGTATGATCTTACCTCCTACGGCCACTCTACCTGAGTTGGATGAATATGAAGTTGATACTATTGTTGACTCTCGCATCTTCCATGGTCAATTACAGTATTTGGTACATTGGGCTGGTTATTCTTCGGAAGAGGACTCCTGGGAGCCCTCCCAGAATGTACATGCTCCGAAAAAGGTCTCCTTGTTTCATCGACGGTTTCCGGACCGACCGGGTCCTTGACACCTCCTCATGTACCGTAAGGGGGGGGATATGTCAGGATCTCCCCTGGATACCTGCCTTTCTCAGTTAACCCCTCCTACCTTACCTTTATATCCTGTCCACTCCCTGTTCCTAGTGCTTAGTAATTTTGATTTCATTAGCAAAGGAAGTCTGTGTCTACGCTAAGCTGCTTCACCTTCAATTTTCATATTGGAAACCTCTAGCTTGTCAAGTGAGCTGTACTGGACAAACTGTGCATGTTTAAGCATACATCATCTGTACTTTGGTTCTCAACCTGTCACAAACTACGGAATCTGTGAAGATTATTTTCGCTTACATCAAGGCTGAATTTCTATCAAGATACAAGTGAGGACTACAACCGCTATTGTATTTACTTTGCCAGTTAAATCTAACTTGTAATATTGCAACTTACAAAAGACGTTCCCTGCTAAAATCTTTCGGCTTGTTAGCCGCCGAACAGCGTTAGGAGCTTGAGCGTGTGACGTCACCTGTCAATCAAACTGACTGCTTCAGCAGCACGCCCCCTGCAACGCTCCGCTGTTCCTTCATTACACTATCTGTGTGCAAACGGACTGTTCCCTTCTTATCAACATCTCCAGAGACAGTTCACAAATAGTTTGTCTTATAAGATTATCTTCTCCTCAGTTTGGATTCCGTACTCAGTGAATTATTTTGTTGCTATTATAACTACCCAGTAGTTACAACCATTCTTCTTATTAAATTCACTACTTATTAAGGCATTATTACAAGTGATTCTTGCCATAAATAAGACAGTGATACAAAACATATATTTGGTCTACAGCTGAGTGTCAGAATTATAATCACAGGATAACAAGGCTCACATACTAAACTGTTACAGAAGCATTAGTTATTTTGTTGTGAAGAGCTTATTTCCCAGCAGCAATGCCTGAACCAGCAAGCCAGCGCCTAAGAAGGGCTCCAAGAAAACCGTAACAAGTTTCATTTCATAAAGAGTTAACTCTTTTTTTTTCAGCTTTTAGAAACTATTGTCTAATCACCTCTGGAGCCAGACTGCTAATTGATAAGATGAACTTGTAAACTTGTTATCTTAAGTACTGTAATCCTATTGTGGCCTGTCAAAGGACAGTGCTCTCTCTCTAAATGTGTGATGGGGGATTTTGTGCTTCCCCCCCTCTCCCCCTGGGAGTGCCCTGTGTGCATGTAACCTTAATAAAAAGCAGGCTGGGCATCCCAGTCCTGAGTTCTTGTTTGACCCTCAATCGCAGCGTTGACTCGTTTTTGTGGGCAGAAGGGTATCCTAGCTGTACTGCAGCTAAGGGAGATTATTCTATATTTGCGAGACTCATATAGAATACTATGGAAAGCAGCTTCTCCCCTCTTTAGCAATAGGGATCCAGGCTACTAAGCGGTCCATCTCTCAGCGAGACTAAGGGTAACCGTAACATTTGGCGGCAGCGGCGGGATTTTCCTGGATTTCCTAGGAGAGGTACAGAACGGATGGAGAGCGCTTACGAAAAATTGAAGCGTACAACCCTAAAGGATTTACTTGAAAGCAGAGGGGGATACGCCAGCAACCGGCCGAGGAGAGAGCTGATCGCAGAATTGACCGAACTGGATCAGAGCTTCACAATGGCGGAAACACCGACCACGATTAGTGACGAAAAAAACAGGATTGTTCGGGAAAGGCTCTCATTATACGGGCCGAACCCCTCCATGGAATTGGTACAGCAGTTGATGGCGGAGGCGGACGAGGATATACGAGAGACTCGAGCCCACGAACTCAACCTAGCGAACGCACACCGCAATGCTGAAGCCCCGCAGGTAATCATCCCTGTCGAAAATGCTGGGAGGCCCAAGATACCCTATGCGGAATTTCGACCCTTCCTAGAGAGCGAGACAGGGATTGATGAATATTTGGCGGACTTCGAAAGGCAATGTGCCCTGCACCAGATTCCCAACAGAGAGTGGCCCACGATATTGTCTGGGAAACTATCCGGGCGAGCCCTGGAAGCCTTTCGTACTCTGGGTGCTGAGGAAGTGACACAGTATGAGCTAGTTAAGGAGACACTGTTGCGACGGTACGCTGTAACTCCGGACACGTATCGCCGACAGTTTCGGGGCACAGAAAAGAAGCCTAACGATACCCATATGGAATGGGCGCACCGAATGCGGAGAGCGGCAAATCACTGGCTGAGCGGAAGTAAAGCGGTGACTGGGGAGGAAATTTTACAATTGTTTCTCTTAGAACATTTTTATAATGGCATGGAACAGCAAGGGAAGGAATGGCTGCGAGACAGGCGGCCTTCTACCTTAGAAGAAGCAGCCAAATTGGCCGATGAACATTATGACTCCCGTCTTCACGAACCCATGAACTACCGAGCTCCAGCACGGGTCGAACCCAGAGAGGTTTACCGTGCACCCCCTCGTGCTGAATTCCGAGCCCCGGTGCCCACAGGGCCCGTCCGACACTCAGGACCACCCAATAACAGCTCTGAGCGTCCCAGACCGACTTGCCACCGATGCAAGCAACCAGGGCATTTCATGGCTAGCTGCCCCCTTAATACGCACCAGACACCCAGGAATTACAATTACCCCTCTGGGTCCTATCGTCCGGCCCGGGCCCTCTGTGTTAACCAAGAGGCCCCTATGGAGGGATATGTGGGGCCGCTTCACGAGGCAGACCCTGTATATGCTGCCTCAGATAACCGCCAGCACCATCGGCAGAGGGTATGGCTCGAGGGGCGATCTACCGAGGGATTGCGAGACACAGGGGCTACTATCACGCTGGTACAGAGTCATTTGGTGCCAGAGCACAAGCGATCCGGACAGACTGTGGCCGTTAGAGTGGCGGGGGGGGATGTGTACAAAATTCCAACAGCTAAAGTGCATCTTGATTGGGGAGCGGGAAAGGGGGCTGTGAACGTGGGCCTAATGGATAATTTACCTGCCGAAGTACTACTGGGCAACGATTTGGGCCCCATGACTTCTGCCTATGCTCCAGTATGCAACAACGAGGCGGACCCAGTGACTACACGGGCCCAAGCCCGGACGGAGCGAGAGCTCTCACCAGTGCGGGAGACACAGGTAAGACCTACCCCGACCTTGCCTGACAGGTTAGGCCCCATACCCTGGGACACCCCAGATGCCTTCGAGGCAGAGTCTAAGACTGACCCGACCTTACAAAAGTACCGGGAACGAGCAGAGACCGGAGGGGGCGGGGCAGATAACGAAACATTCTTATGGGAAAAAGGGAAACTATACCGCTGGACAGAGAAAAGGGGACAGCGTAGGCGACAGCTGGTAGTGCCCCACAAATACCGTCAAGAAATCCTCAAAATAGGCCACGACATCCCCTTAGCAGGCCACCTAGCCGTTACCCGTACCCTACACCGCATTACTCACACGTTCTTTTGGCCAGGGGTGCACGCTGACGTTAGAACTTACTGTAACACCTGCGATGTGTGTCAACGAGTAGGAAGGCGAGGCGATCACCCTAAAGCCCAGCTAGTAAATATGCCCATTGTAGAGGAACCCTTCAGCCGGGTTGCTATTGACCTAGTGGGACCACTGGCTACCCCTAGTCCCTCCGGTAAGCGATACATTCTTACCGTAGTGGACTACGCTACCAGGTACCCAGAGGCTGTCGCCCTATCCAACATACAAGCGGATACGGTAGCGAATGCACTAGTACAGGTGTTCTCCCGGGTAGGATTTCCAAAAGAAATCCTATCCGACCGAGGCACCCAATTTACGGCTGAATTGACCCAACAACTCTGGCAGGTTTGCAAAATTAAGTCCCTCCTAAGCTCCCCATACCACCCCCAGACGAACGGGCTGTGTGAGAGGTTCAATGGGACCCTCAAGCAAATGCTCAAGACGTTCACTCAGGAATACCGAGACTGGGAACGCTTCCTGCCGCACCTCCTATTTGCTTATCGGGAGGTGCCCCAGGAAACGACAGGGTTCTCTCCCTTCGAGTTGCTCTACGGAAGAAAGGTACGGGGACCCCTAAACCTGATCCGGGAGCACTGGGAGGGAGAGATGGAGGCTGACGGTGTCCCGATTGTGCCATACGTGCTGGAACTCAGGGACCGAATGGAGCAATTAGCCAAATCCGTGCGGGCTAATCTCCAGTTGGCCCAGAGAAGACAGAAAGTATGGTACGATCGGGGGGCCCGAAAGAGAATCTTCACCATAGGACAAAAGGTGTTAGTACTTAAGCCGGTGAAGACAGACAAATTGCAGGCGTCCTGGCAGGGTCCCTACCAGATCGTAGAGAAAAGGGGAGACATCACTTATGTGATAGCTAGCTGCCACAACAACAATCTTAGAAAGACATTCCATGTAAACATGCTCAAGGAATATTTTGAGCGACCAGAGAACGTGACGGCCGTATGTTGTTCCCCTCAGGAAGACCCCGACAGTTTACCCATTCCAGACCTATTAGAAAAGAGCCTCCCCACAGGTATAGTGGCGCAGGTTCAGATAGGGGACCGACTTAGCCCCACTGAAAGGGAGCAGCTCAACCAACTCCTCCAGTCCAAACACCTCACCTTCTCCCCGAAGCCAGGGTACACTACTTTAACCACCCACCAGGTAGATACTCCGGGACAAGCTCCCTTGCGCCAGGCTCCGTACCGAATCCCCGAAGCAGTTAGGACAGGAATGAAGAAGGAGATCGATGAGATGCTCCAGCTCAGGGTAATTGAGCCCTCCGATAGTCCCTGGGCCTCCCCAGTTGTCTTGGTGCCCAAGAAAGATGGGACCACCCGGTTCTGCGTAGACTATCGGAGGCTCAATGAAAATACCGTGACGGACGCTTACCCTATGCCCAGGGTAGACGAGCTACTCGATCGTATAGCCAGGGGAAATTACCTGACCACTATTGACCTCTGCAAAGGTTACTGGCAGATTCCCCTGGCCCCGGAGGCTATCCCCAAGTCGGCATTTGTCACCCCATTCGGCTTATATCAGTTTAGGGTAATGCCGTTTGGGATGAAGAATGCCCCAGCTACATTCCAGCGCTTGGTGGATAGGCTCCTGGATGGCTTCCAGAGTTTTGCTTGCGCCTACCTGGACGACATAGCGATCCACAGTGAGTCCTGGGAGGACCACTTAGCTCATGTGGGAATGGTTCTGGATCAGATCCAGGCTGCTGGCCTGACTCTGAAGCCAGAAAAATGCCACTTTGGGATGGCCGAGGTACAGTACCTGGGTCACCGGGTGGGGTGTGGAAAGCAGCGACCAGAGCCGGCCAAAATAGAAGCTGTCGCCAATTGGCCCACCCCCATCACTAAGACTCAGGTCCTAGCCTTCCTGGGCATGGCAGGGTACTATAGACGGTTCGTACCAGACTACAGCACACTTGCCAAACCCCTGACTGACTTGACCAAGAAGAACTTACCTCGACAGGTCCTGTGGTCTCCCCACTGTGAAACGGCTTTCCAGGCTCTCAAAAATGCTCTAATTAACGCTCCTGTCTTGGCGGCCCCAGCCCTTAACAAACGTTTTATCGTCCATACAGATGCTTCCATGTTCGGGCTGGGAGCCGTCCTCAGCCAAGTAGGCGAAGATGGAGGGGAGCATCCAGTTGCCTACATCAGCCGGAAGCTCCTGCCCCGCGAAGTCAGCTATGCAGCGGTCGAAAAGGAGTGTTTGGCTTTGGTGTGGGCATTAAAGAAATTGACTCCCTATTTATATGGTCAGGAGTTCACTCTGGTCACCGACCATAACCCGTTGGTGTGGCTGAACCGGGTCTCTGGAGATAACGGCAGGCTATTACGTTGGAGCTTATCGTTGCAAACCTTCAATTTCACCATTACTTACAGACCTGGGAAACAGAATGGCAACGCCGACGGGTTGTCCAGACAAACCGACCTCAGCCCCGCATAACCAGCGGTCTGGACAGCCTTAGTCTGCCCCGAAAAGGGGTCAGACCGTGTCTGCCAGAGTGTTCCACAGAAAGGGAGCAATGTTACAGAAGCATTAGTTATTTTGTTGTGAAGAGCTTATTTCCCAGCAGCAATGCCTGAACCAGCAAGCCAGAGCCTAAGAAGGGCTCCAAGAAAACCGTAACAAGTTTCATTTCATAAAGAGTTAACTCTTTTTTTTTCAGCTTTTAGAAACTATTGTCTAATCACCTCTGGAGCCAGACTGCTAATTGATAAGATGAACTTGTAAACTTGTTATCTTAAGTACTGTAATCCTATTGTGGCCTGTCAAAGGACAGTGCTCTCTCTCTAAATGTGTGATGGGGGATTTTGTGCTTCCCCCCCTCTCCCCCTGGGAGTGCCCTGTGTGCATGTAACCTTAATAAAAAGCAGGCTGGGCATCCCAGTCCTGAGTTCTTGTTTGACCCTCAATCGCAGCGTTGACTCGTTTTTGTGGGCAGAAGGGTATCCTAGCTGTACTGCAGCTAAGGGAGATTATTCTATATTTGCGAGACTCATATAGAATACTATGGAAAGCAGCTTCTCCCCTCTTTAGCAATAGGGATCCAGGCTACTAAGCGGTCCATCTCTCAGCGAGACTAAGGGTAACCGTAACATAAACCATATAAGCCTTGTTGATCCTGACACTATATATGTACAGGCAAACAAACCCAATATAACGTATTCAACGTCTCCCTTTAAATGCTAGAATTTAACCAAATTTTTTTTTTTTAACAGATCAACACAGAGTTAAGCACACTATCTATCCCCACATATCTCAGCTTACACAACACATCCACAATAGAACATTCTCATATTTCTATTATCCAAGTATGGTAGTTAGCCACTTTCTTGAATTGTTATTTTGTCCTCCGCTTCTATGCGGCAAAATAAAGTTCTGCAGAATACTCTTTAGTAACAACTTAAGAGTCTTGCACAAGAGTATATAGCTGATAGAGCAACACGTTCACAAGCGATATCCCCACTGATATAGCGAAACAGCTTAACTGTAGAAATGTCCCCTCTTTTTGTTCTTTACCAGAAAAAAGGAATACAATCACTAGATCTATTTGATGGCAAACTCCACAGCCACCTCTCCTTCACCTAGTAACTACTGCAAGCTAGCGGGCTACTCAGTTCCGTTTAACAAAAGCAGACAACGTGAGAATTAACTTACATGCCCCGCTCCGAACTCCTCAGGCTGTATCAGTTAAAACCTGCAGGGCCGCTCCTCAGCCTAGACAGCTCTAACACTGCTCCGTTACTTCAAGTGTACTCCGTCTATACGCGGTGCGTGAAATAAGATTCTTCACACACCTCCGCTTCTTATTGGTAAGTTAGGGGGGCTCGACCGCAGGGCAACTCTTGGATTGGTAAGCTCCCTTCTTCAGCTGTATCGCTACTTTCACAGCTATCGGATGTAATAATCCACAATGACCCGGGAGAATCCTTTGCATTAGGCGAGCCCTAGGAGGTGTAACCACCCCACAACGGGCACCGCTCTCCACCTTTAACTACGGCACGGCCCTTGTCACCATTCTACTCCAGCTGCTCTGCAAAGCCTTGGCGCCGCTGCCGCCGATCCTGACCCCAGTGAACACCGCCACTATCAACTGGGTCCTTAAGGCATATGTAGTGGATATAGCGACAGGCTCCAGGTAACAGATTTAACAGTATTGTTTAGCCTCTTTTCTTTCTTCCAGCTTTTTTTTATTTTTTTTATTCATAGATTGAAGTTGCGGCTCGGACTGGAAGCCGTTAGAAGAAGTCTTTTGGGTGTTTCCTTGCCAGGGCCAGAAACTGTTTGCCCTGCTCCCTAGGGTGCTGTCATGCACCAACAACGGGAGAAATGGCCACAGGAGATCGTTGTACACAGCTGCTCGCTCTCCATGCACCACGCCAGTCTCAGCGTGCGCTACCGAACAGCTCCTCCCTCCGGAAACCCTCTGTCCAGGACTACACCCTTGAGCTCACATTCTATTGGCTGATCGGAACAGCCAATAGAATGCGAGCTCAATCTGATTGGCTGATTCAATCAGCCAATCAGATTTTCCCTACCTTAATTCCGATTGGCTGATAGAATCCTATCAGCCAATCGGAATTCGAGGGACGCCATCTTGGATGACGTCACTTAAAGGAACCGTCATTCGTCGTTAGTCCGTCGTTAGAAGAGGATGGCTCCGCTTCGGCTCGTCTGAAGATGGCTCCGCTCCGGATAGATGAATATTGAAGACGCCGCCTGGATGATGACTTCAATCGGATAGAAGACTTCTTCAGCGCCCCTTGGATGATGACTTCAATTGGATGGAAGACTTCTTCAGCGCCCCTTGGATGATGACTTCAATCGGATGGAAGACTTCTTCAGCGCCCCTTGGATGAAGACTTCGGCCGCTGCGGATGTCCTCTTCTGTTCCATCAGTGGTCGGCTGGCTGAAGACGGCTAAAGGTAGGATGATCTTCAGGGGGGTAGTGTTAGGTTTATTTAAGGGGGGTTTGGGTTAGAGTAGGGGTGTGTCGGTGGCGGGTTTTAATGTTGGGGGGGTTGTATTTTTATTTTACAGGCAAAAGAGCTGTTTTCTTTGGGGCATGCCCCGCAAAAGGCCCTTTTAAGGGCTGGTAAGGTAATAGAGCTGTTAACTTTTTAATGTAGAATAGGGTAGGGCATTTTTTTTATTTTGGGGGGCTTTGTTATTTTATTAGGGGGCTTAGATTATGTGTAAGTAGCTTAAAATTGTTGTAATATTTTTGAAATGTTTGTAACTTATTTTTTTTATTTTTTGTAACTTATTTTTTTTTATTTTTTTGTACTTTAGTTAGTTTATTTAATTGTATTTAATTGTAGTTATTTGTAGCTAATTTATTTAATTAATTTAATGATAGTGTAGTGTTAGGTTTAATTGTAACTTAGGTTAGGATTTATTTTACAGGTAATTTTGTATTTCTTTTAGCTAGGTAGTTATTAAATAGTTAATAACTATTTAATAACTATTCTAACTAGCTAAAAGAAATACAAAGTTACCTATAAAATAAATATAAATCCTAAAATAGCTACAATGTAATTATTAATTACATTGTAGCTATCTTAGGGTTCATTTTACAGGTAAGTATTTAGTTTTAAATAGGAATAATTTATTTAAGTATAGTGTAGTTTTAGGTGTAATTGTAACTTAGGTTAGTTTTTATTTTACAGGTAAATTTCTCTTTATTTTAACTAGGTAGCTATTAAATTGTTAATAACTATTTAATAGCTATTGTACCTAGTTAAAATAAATTGAAAGTTGCCTGTAAAATAAAAATAAATCCTAAGATAGCTACAATATAATTATTATTAATTTAGTTAATAAGAGTTATAATATTTAGATGTATTTAGTTAATATTTAAGTTAGGGGGGTGTTAGGGTTAGGGTTAGACTTAGGTTTAGGGGTAATAAATGTATTATAGGTGGCGGCGGTGTAGGGGGGGCAGGATAGGGGTTAATAAATTTATTATAGTGGCAGCGGTGTAGGGGGGCAGGATAGGGGTTAATAGGTATTATGTAGGTGGCGGCGGGGTCCGGGAGCGGCGGTTTACGGGTTAATCAGTTTATTATAGTGGCGGCGGGGTCTGGGAGCGGCGGTTTAGGGGTTAACATATTTTTTATAGTGGCGGCGGGGTCCGGGAGTGGCGGTTTAGGGGTTAATCAGTTTATTAGAGTGGCGGGGGGCTCCGGGAGCAGTTTAGGGGGTAATACGTTTATTTAGTTGCAGCGGTGTAGGGGGGGACAGATTAGGGGTGTTTAGATTTGAGGTACATGTTAGGGTGTTAGGTGTAGACAGCTCCCATAGGAATCAATGGGATGTCGGGCAGCAGCGAACATGAACTTTCGCTATGGTCAGACTCCCATTAATTCCTCTGGGATCCGCCACCTCCAGGGCGGCGGATTGAAAACCAGGTTTGCTGGGCCGGAAAAGTGCCGAACGTAACTGCTAGTTTTTTGATAACTAGCAAAAGTAGTCAGATTGTGCCGAACTTGTGTTCGGAACATCTGGAGTGACTTAAGAATCGATCGTGTCGGACTGAGTCCGGCGGATCGAAGCTTACATCACTAAATTCTACTTTTGCCGGTGTGTAGGGCTTGATAACTAAGGCGAATCAGCCTCGCCACAAATACGCTGCGGAATTCCAGCGTATTTGAGGTTGACGGCTTGATAACTAGAGGCCTGTGTCTTTTACATTGGATTTTAATAAAGTGAATTGTTATATTTCACTTGACTGAGAGCCTGAATTTTTCTGTTTGGAGCAAACACCCTGGATGGAGGAGTGTGTGAGATCCCTGAAGCAGTGAGCTGGGACACTGAGAGATCCCAGTAGATGTAACTAAGCACGAGTGGGTGCTGCCATACTTGTGAGTACCTGTCGATCACCTTTGAGCATATGTATATAGTCTGTACTATATTACACTAGGAGGCGCCCTTCTGTTTTCTGCATTTTTCTTAGATATATATTACATATTTAAACACCTAACCCTACTCAAATTATTTAAATCTACTATTAAATATTACTAAGTTACAAAAAACTAACAACTAAGTTACAAAAATAAAAAAACACTAAGTTACAAAAAATAAAAAACACTAAGTTACACAAAATAAAAAATAAACTATCAAATATTTAAACTAATTACACCTAATCGAAGAGCCCTATGAAAAAAAAAAAACCAAAATAAAAAAAAACCTAGCCTACAATAACCTACCAATGGCCCTTAAAAGGGCCTTTTGCGGGGCATTGCCCCAAAGAAATCAGCTCTTTTACCTGTAAATAAAAATGCAAATACCCTCCAACAGTAAAACCCACTACCCACACAGCCAACCCCCCAAATAAAAACCTAAGTTCCCCATTGCCTTGAAAAGGGCATTTGGATGGGCATTGCCCTTAAAAGGGCATTTAGCTATTTTTTAGCCCAAACCCCTAATCTAAAATTATAAATAAATAATAAATAAATAATAAATTCTGTCCTACCTTCTATCATACATATTAATGAGGCAGGTTTCACACCCTTTAGAGAGGCCAGAGTCAATACTACCAAGATTCTTGATCTTATGGAATATGCCCAACAACAAAAATTCCTTCCGTGTTCCTTTCCATGGACGCGGAAAAAGCCTTTCACAGGTTAGATTGGCTTTTTCTAAAACATACTGATAGAGACAAACTTTCGGCTTTACTAAAGAACTTACAGGAAAATTTTTCACCCTATATAACAACCCAAAAGCTAAAATCAGACTAAATGTCTCAACATCTTCCCCATTCAGCATCTCCAATGGAACAAGGCAGGGCTATCCCCTTTCACCCCTGCTATTCATAGTGGCAATGGAACTTTTAGGAACATTAGGAACAATACCGATATTCGTGGTTTTAACATTGGCCTAACAACATATAAAATAACACTATATGCAGACGACATCTGACACTAACAGAACCTGAAAAATCGATACCCTATTGATACAAACATTGCAAACATATGGGACCTATTCCAACTTTAAAATAAATATAAAAAAATCTGCGTTATTAAGTGTCCACCACACAGTGCATGCATTAGCAGCTATCCATAAGCAATTTAACTTTCAAACACAGTCCAAAGCCATTAAATACCTTGGAGTTTATATCTCACCATAGTTAGAAGATATAGTTTCATTGAACTATGCTACTCTGAAGACCACCATTCAGGACATGTTACGTTCCTGGAATCTTAAACCCCTCTGATGACTTGGAAAAATTAACGCAGTCAAAATGATCATCCTTCCTAAAATATTATACTTTTTGCAAACCTAATTACACCTAATCGAAGAGCCCTATGAAAAAAAAAAAAACCCAAAATAAAAAAAAACCTAGCCTACAATAACCTACCAATGGCCCTTAAAAGGGCCTGGGGATTTCCATTGCCTAGAAATACATCTTACTTCAGCTGAACTCCTACAATATATGGAGTGAGTATACTGCACTTATATTTTTTGATATTTTTCTGCACTTCAAGCCCTTTTTTCTCTTCATCATTTAGAGAAATATTACTCCACAGACCAGCCCCATCTATTTTTCCATTGCCATTTGATCTAGACAGTCATAGAGGAGAGACTGTAAGAAGGCTGCGGTCTTACCTAAAAGGAGAGTATCAGTTCTTGGTTTTATTTTTAAGTGTTAATTTTTCACTTTGTATTGTATATTATATTCTATCTTTGCATTTTGTATTGTAGATTGGTGCAATCAAGCACGAAATAAAGAATGGATCGTGCTGGAACACACACTTTCTGGCACTCCTCACTTAGGCGGGATCTGCTGGATCCCATCAGCCCAACGCCATCTCCAAAATATAGTACCTAGGACTACGGCTTAAACATTTAAAATATGGGACAAACTTATTAAGAAATACCCCTCACTCTCTACCATATGCTCACTTCTGACACCGTTGAGACATAACTCCTCTTTATCACTATCATTATGTGCCCTACCCCAACCCCACCCCAACTCCAACTCTTACTATACAAAACTTAATACCATATCATCTCTTATACCAAGATGGTAAACTGAAATCCCAACCTGACATCTGTAATCTACTAGGGCCAAAAATGTAAAAACTGGTATATTTATATGCAATTAACACAATACCTGCTGACACATCCCTTTAAAACCGAACTAAAATGTCCACTAACAAACTTTGAAACTATGTGTCTTCACCCTCAACCTCAAAAAAGGAATCCTATCTTTAACATATAAACTATTGTCCACCATTTCTTACACTCCCCTCCCCACATATGTGACTAAATGGGAATCTGAATTTGAAGCCCATCTGGCCTCATCCGAATGGAATATCATTTTCAAACAAATGACTAGGGCCTCATCATCCATCTCAGTGACAGAGATGAATACTAAATTATTAAATAGGTGGTATTAAACACCGGCCAGATTACACCAATTGTTTCCTAACGCATCTGCTGAATGCTGAAGAGAATGCCACCTTCACACATATATGGTGGACATGCCCTATAGCCAGATCTTTCTGGCTCTCCATCAAATCAGAGATTGAAAAAGCATTAGATATAACCCTTCCCTTAAAGGGACAGTAAACCTAAAAATTAATGTTATATAATTCTGCACATAGTGCAGAATTATATAACATTATTTTAGTGCTATCGTTATTAACCCTTTTTTCCCTTTTAATTTTTTTAAAATATGCCCGTTTTACAGACCCGCGAGAGGGTCTGGTTTTTTTACACATCGCATCAGGCCAGCTGTATAGTCACAGCCCGGCCCGACTGTGCCATAACATTAAGTCAGACACAGCAGGAGCGAGCTGCACTTAATGTTATGGCGTGGTCGGGCCGGGCTGTGACTATACAGCTGGCCTGTAATGCGTTGTGTAAAAAAAACACAGACCCGCTCAGCAAAGAGCAGAGAGCGGGTCTGTAAAACGGGCATATTTTAAAAAATTAAAAGGGAAAAAAAGGTTTTATAACGATAGCACTAAAACAATGTTATATAATTCTGCACTATGTGCAGAATTATATAACATTATTTTTTAGGTTTACTGACACTTTAACACTCTGGCCATTTCTTTTCAATAAATTCCTGAAAGTCAAATGTAAACTGAGGTTGATGATTAATTCAGAAAAAAAATGTATACCACTACATTGGAAAAAAGTAGATCTCCCATCTATCACATCATGGAAATCCATACGCCTAGATTTAGAGTTTTGTCGGTAAAGACCCGCGTAGCTAATGCTGCTTTTTTTCTCAGCGCACCCTTTAAACAACGCTGGTATTTAGAGTTTTCTGAGTGGCTGCGTTAGGCTCAGAAAAAGGAGCGTTGAGCAGAATTTAGCTCCACTTCAACCCTCACTCAATACCAGCGTTGCTTACGGTAGCGGTAAGCTGGAAAAACGTGCTCGTGCACGATATCCCCATAGGAAACAATGGGGCAGTTTGGGCTGAAAAAAAAAAACTAACACATGCAAAAAAGCAGTGTTCAGCTTCTAACGCAGCCCTATTGTTTCCTATGGGGAAACACTCTCTAAGTCTACACCTAACACCCTAACATGAACCCCGAGTCTAAACACCCCTAACCTTACACTTATTAACTCCTAATCTGCCGCCCCCGCTATAGCTGACACCTGCATTATATTATTAACCCCTAATTGACCGCTCCGGACACCGCCGCAACCTACATTATCCCTATGAACCCCTAATATACTGCCCCCAATATCGCCGAAACCTATATTATATTTATTACCCCCTAATCTGCCCCCCCAACATCGCCGCTACCTTACCTACACTTATTTACCCCTAATCTGCCGACCGGACCTTGCCGCCACTATAATAAATGTATTAACCCCTAAACCGCCGCACTCCCGCCTCGCAAACTTTATAATAAATATAATTAACCCCTAATCTGCCGACTGGACCTCGCCACCACTATAATAAATGTATCAACCCCTAAACCGCCACACTCCCGCCTTGCAAACACTGTAATAAATATTATTAACCTCTAATCTGCCCTCCCTAACATCACGCCACCTACCTACAATTATTAACCCCTAATCTCCCACTTGCAACGTCCCCGCTACTATAATAAAATTATTAACCCCTAAACCTAAGTCTAACCCTAACCCTAACACCCCCCTAACATAAGTATAATTTAAATTAAACAAAAAATATTCATATTATTAAATAAATTAATCCTATTTAAAACTAAATACCTAGAAAATAAACCCTAATATAGCTACAATATAAATAATAGTTACATTGTAGCTATTTTAGGATTTATATTTATTTTACAGGCAACTTTGTATTTATTTTAACTAGGTACAATAGCTATTAAATAGTTAATAACTATTTAATTGCTACCTAGTTAAAATAAGTACAAAATTACCTGTAAAATAAATCCTAACCTAAGGTACAAATACACCTAACACTACACTATCATTAAATTAATTAAATGAATAAACTACAATTAGCTAAACTAAATACAATTAAATAAACTAAACTATAATACAAAAACAAACAAACACTAAATTACAAAAAATAAAAAAAATTACAGGAAGTTTAAACTAATTACACCTAATCTAAGCCCCCTAATAAAATAATTTTTTCCCCCAAAATAAAAAAATGCCCTACCCTATCCTCAATTATAAAAGTAATCAGCTCTTTTACCAGCCCTTAAAAGGGCTTTTTGCGGGGCATTGCCCCAAAGTAATCAGTTCTTTTACCTGAACATAAAAATACAAAGGTTACACCGATATTAACAAAACTGTTTAGAGGTATCTTGTCAGGTGAGGTTAGTCTATCTACTAGATTTACAGAGGCAAATGTATGTTTGATCCCAAAACCGGACAGAGACCCCCTTAACACAGCATCATATCGTCCCATCTCATTGATGAATGTGGACTACAAGTTATTTACCAAAATTATGGCAAATAGGCTAGCGCTAATTCTCCCCACTATCATCCATCCGGACCAAACAGGGTTTGTGAAGGGTAGATCCGCGGTTATGAACCTTCGCACTCTACAGTTTGTGCTAACACACTACTGGAGAGACAAAACTTTAAAGAGAGAATTGAATCCAATGGAAGCCTGCGTTCTACTTGTAGACACGGAGAAAGCTTTCAATTTGGTCCTCTGGGACCACCTCTTCTTCACACTCACAAAACTAGGCATAACTGGCGATTTCACCAGAGGATTGAGGGCCATTTATGCCTCTCCAGTGGCGTCAATTATAGTGAACAGGATCCCCTCACAACCATTTACACTGGAAAGAGGAATGAGACAGGGGTGTCCCCTGTCTCCTCTTCGGTTCGATATAGCTCTCGAACCCCTTGCCATTAAGATTTGAAAAGATACTGAAGGCCTTAAATTGGGACAGGAGACCAGACATTTATCTCTCTTTGCTGATGACATGTTATTGTACATCTCCAACCCTGTTGAAAATCTCAATAAGATAATGTCTATCCTGGAAGACTTAGGGAGAATTTCAGGATACAAGGTCAACACGGACAAAACTGAGCTGGTGTGGTTGACCCCAGGTAGAGAGGAATGTGTCACACAATTTGACTTCAAGATCGTACAAAAGACCTTTAAGTACCTAGGCATTATACTTTCGGTAAACCCACACTCCTGGTACGGGGCTAACTATACTCCTTTGAAAAAGGAGGCACAGGATCTGATACAACACTGGGCCAAACTTCCACTTTCGGTATCAGGGAGAATAGGACTCATTAAAATGATTCTTTTTCCCAAAATCTTGTATCTTCTACAAATGATTCCTTATGTCCTGACCAGAGCTGACTTGAGGTTCTGGAATTCTTTAATTTTTCATTTCATATGGGCCAATCAAAAACATAAAATCTCGAGACAGAAGATGTTTAACCCTGTTGAGACGGGAGGCCTAGCGGTCCCGAACCTTGAACATTATGCCTGGGCAGCCCAGGCTAAATATGTATTAGATTGGCTCACGGGTAGACAATGCTTTACGGCTCCTGGATTAGAGAGACAGGCTATTGAACCGTGGGCCCTTCAAACCCTGCCTCATTTAAAGGCAGTACACGCAGATAAAATCTCCGGCTGACTACCCCCTCATGCAACAACCTCTCTATGCCTGGAGGAAAATTTATAAAAAACTCAATATAAGAAATGAAATCACAAAATATCTGCCAATACAGGGAAATCTCAACTTTGTTCCGGGCTTCACCTCGAAGACTTTCAGGGAGTGGGGTGACAGAGGTATTGACTCATGGAGACTGACGGGAAAACGATATACACTTTTGGGCGACTACAACCGCTTTACAATATCCCACACTCGCATCATTTTGCTTATTTGCAGATAAAACACTATGTGGCATCTCTACTATCAGCGGGCGAGACGCCGGGGCCCTATATACTCACTCACTTCGCTCTTCCAGCAAGGCATCACCTCCGAAATGCGTAAGCCAATCTGATACACATCACCTTTGGATATGGACTATGGCTCTGAGGTTTTTACACCTTTGCATTGAATAAAAGTTACGTTTTATCATATCACCATCCGGACTGATCGCTTCTTTTTTCAAGACTTCATCACCTCCATATCACCAGCTTATAGAATACTGGGTCGGGGAGATAGTGAAATTCAGCTACATCAAATCAGTGAAAGGTGGACAGACACACTGCATACAGAAATCCCAGTCACATTAGTACAGGAAAGTATACAAAGGGTCAGGAAAGCGTCTCTCGCGTCAGATACTAGGGAGTCACATACTAAACTACTCAACCAGGCATATATTACTCCTAAATTGTACAAGGTTTGGGATCCAAGTTCAGAGGGCAAATGCCCTAAGTGCGCAGCCCCAAAAGCAGACCTCTTACACATGATTTGGTCCTGTCCAAGACTGTATAGATTCTGGGGTATGTTGGCCTACTGGGTGAGTAGGGTGTTTGGCACTCGCTTGACCCTCTCACCTCAGGTTATAGTCTTTTTGGACATTCAATCCCAACCCCGCGAAATTAAAATACTCTTACACAACATAGTCTTACAGGCGAGGAAACTTATCTTAAAATACTGGCTGAAGGATGCACCACCCAAACTGACACATCTTAAGGGTGAGTTACACCAACAGATGATTTACGAGCAGGCCGATGCCCTGGGAGATTTGCAAAACAGGACCTCACATTTCATGAAAAAATGAGGGAATTATATTAAAACACTAGATCCAACACAACAAATCCAGGTATTATTCCCACTTAGAAACACGAATTACATCCTAGAAGTGCAATTAAGGGGAGAATGGAAGTTAAATTTTGACAGGGAATAGGAAAGGCCCTAACACCAGATCAGGCTTACAATCTATTCATCCGCTGGTGCCCTGGGGAGTGGACCTACGGAACCGAATGGGAGGCAGTGTTTGACAGGAACCTCAGAGGATCTGGGGGTTTAGGTGAAGTTTTTTTTTTTTCTTTCTTTTTCTCCTTTTTATATTTTTTGTGTGTGATCCTCATCCCTTCCCTGTTGGGGGAGGGAGGGGAGAGGCTTTAGGCGTTAGAGGTATAGATTTCAGGTTAAAAAATTGGAAAATGTTGACATACAGTGAACTTTTGTGCAGCGAATTGTTGTAAAGGTTAAAAATAACACTACATATACTTGTAAGTTCTGATATGGTGGTCAATAATTTATTGTATTAGTATTGATTAATCCTGCATCCCATTTTCCTTGGGATAACAGTTATGTCCTCTATTTTGTAACAATATGAAAAACCTTGTTGAAATGTCATTTCCCACTGTGTGTCTTCAATAAAATAAAATATTTTAAAAAAATACAATACCCCCCAACATTACAACCCACCACTCATTCTATTCTAACCCACCCAAACCCCCCTTAAAAAAACCTATCACTAACCCCCTGAAGATCTCCCTACCCTGAGCCGAAGTCTTCATCCAATCCGGGCGATGTGGTCCTCCATCCAATCAGCCAATAGAATGCGAGCTCAATACGATTGGCTGATTGCATCAGCCAATCGGATTGAACTTCAATCTGATTGGCTGATAGCAAAAAGATAAATTTGTAGTAATGATGATAGAAGCTAAAAAGATTAATCTTATAACACAAACAGAGTATCAATTTCTTATTATAGAATATCCAAAAACACCAGTCTTCTATTATTTGCCAATATTGCATAAAAACCCAAAACCCCCCCCAGGTCGTCCTATAATATCCGGTGTGGACTCAGTCACATCAAATCTGTCCCTATACATAGACACATTTCTTCAAGAATATGTGAAAGATCTACCGGCCTATTTAAAGGATTCTACAGAACTTATAAAATTATTAAAGGAAATTAAATGTGAAAATAATTATATTTTAGTAAGCTGTGATGTCAGCTCATTATATACGGTCATTGACTATGAATTAGGTTTAGTAGCTGCAAAACATTATATGAACAATGATAAAGATATGCATACAAAGAGAGAAGCGCTCTACCAGGAACGAACAACAGCTCAGTGGCTTGTTCTATGGCGATTTACCACCCGGAAGCAGCCTCTTTTAGACCAGTGTGCTTTTCACAGAAGAAAACTTTCCTGAAGTATATCAGTCTGATCCCGCCAAGTAGGAGGCCCATAGGAGGCCGAAACGATCGTCTGGGGTTGTCATGTTCCTTGTTCAGAGGAGAATTGCCTGGTATTTCGGGGCTGGACTGACCTTACTTGGCAGGATCAGACTGATATACTTCAGGAAAGTTTTCTTCTGTGAAAAGCACACTGGTCTAAAAGAGGCTGCTTACGGGTGGTAAATCGCCATAGAACAAGCTTCTCTCTTTGTATGCAAATGATAAAGATATGTCACAGGTACAAATAAGTTCCTTCTTAATTGTATAGAATTTATCCTCAAAAATAATTATTTTTCTTTTAATGGTAAAATTTATCTACAGCAAAAAGGGACAGCAATGGGCACAAGGTTTGCCCCCAGTTATGCCAATTTATATATGGGATTGTTTGAAGAAAAATTTATTCTTACACATAACATGGAGGCAAACCTTGTGCTATATCGCAGGTATATAGATGATATGATAATTATATGGCAAGGAGAAGTAGAATTATTACATCTTTTTATAGAAGATCTAAATAATAACAGATATGGACTCAAATTCACCCATGAAATTAGTTGCACCCATCTGTCCTTCTTAGATATCGAAATAGAAATTCAAAATCAAGAAATTGTTACAAAAAACTTTTTTAAAAAAGTAAATACTAATAACTATATACATGCAGATAGCTGCCATCACATGAATTGGAAGAGAAATATTCCAAAAGGGCAGTTTTTAAGATTAAAGAAAAACTGTACGAAAACAGAAGATTATATAGAACAAGCAAATATACTTGAAGAAAAATTTTTGGACAGAGGTTATAAGAGAGAAGATATAAAAAAGGTGAAAGAAGATATAAGTCAAATATCCCAAACTGAAATTTTAACTAAGAAAAAAGATTTGCAACAAAAAGAAGGATCAACAATTTCAGTACCATTTATTACCACTTATAATAACCAACGTAGTATATTAAACAAAATTTTAAATAAACATTGGCATATTTTAAAAATGGATCCTCTTATGGGGAAAGAACTAAACGAAAAACCCCAATTGATTTTTAAAAAAGCAAAAAAATTTAAAAATATACTATGTCCTAGTGAATTCAAACAAAGAAATGTGAAAAATCAAGTAGATCTATATAATAAAAGTTTATCAGGGTTTTACCCATGTCATTTATGTACTGCCTGTAAACATAGTTGTAAAACAAAACAAGTAAAATCCACTGTAACAAATAAAGAATATAAAATTAGAGATATGATTAGGTGTAGAGATAAAAACATAATCTATCTAATCCAATGCTCATGTTTAAAACAGTACTTAGGTCAAACGAGCAGACCTCTAAGAGATAGGATAGGGGAACACCTAAATAACATTAAGAATGGGTTTGAAGGACATCTTTTATCTAAGCATTTTAAAGAAAAACATAATCAAAGTACATCAGGTTTTAAATTCTGGGGTATAAAATGTATAAAGAAAAATTGGAGGGGAGGAAATAACGAGGAAGATCTTTTATATTATGAAGCTGAACTTATATATAATTTTAAAACTCTCCACCCCCTAGGATTAAATGCAGAATTAGATTTGAATCCCTTTTTACATAGAAGATAAAAAATAAATTATTTTTTAATAAGTTTTTTAATGTTTCAATATATATATTTTTAATTTTATATTTTTATAAATTAAATTATAGTAAATTTATAGTTTTACTGTTTTTAAAGGTTAGGTAAGGACCCCCAAATTTATTTGCTTATTGATCTATTCAATCAATTTCTTTCAATAATATCTTAATTAAATTGTAAATAAATTTTGAATAAAATTCTATAATGATATAGATTTTAATAAATACATGAGAAGTGGTAAATTACTAAAAAATTGATGTGAAAGCTTGAGAGTCATTTGTAAGTTGTCTAAAGAATATCTTTTGATGAGGTAGTAAAATAACTAGCAAAGTCACAAAAACCAAAAAATTCTAAGCGCTAATTTATTATATAAAAAAGTGTTTATTATACATTTTCATTTTAACAAATAGTTGTGTATATATATCTGTTAATATAATGAGGACATTTTTTTAAATTTAAGGAGTATATGTGTTAAGAAATAGGACATGTAATATCCCTTTAAGGAACGTTTAAGCAGATAATCATGAAAGCTATGAAAAGGTGGATCACACCTGAGGATATCATCTTGAAAAAGGCTCATTGCGAGCGGAAACGCGTTGATGATACATAGGACACAAAGGATATCACAGAATCAGATATACAGCCATTGAAGTCAGGCTTGGACATCTGAAAAAACTACAAGGATCTGACAGCTTCCCTATAAGCTGTGCATACTTATCAAGGAGACCGCAAATATACAATCGGGTGAGATCAACAAAAACCCCCATCTAGAAGCAAGTGAAAAAGTTCCCTTTAGCCTGGAGGCAATAGAGGCTGACTGCCCATTGTCATCGGAAGGCGGGGAGATTTTGTTCATACAAGTGGAGATCAGCGGTAGCAGAATCTCGGTAAGCCGTTTCTGTTACCCCGCTAAAAAACAACTGTTTGAAGCCCAAATTGATACTTTTTTACACAAAGAACTGCAATACTAAGGTAAAAAGTATCTTATTAAAACCAAAGAACTTTGGCTTAAAAAAGTTTTGAATCAATCACTGTTATAACGGTTATATTTGAAATAACAAAAAAAAGTAAATAGAGACATCTGATTGGTCATTGGAATTGAGTCTAATGAACTTAAGGAGTTAGATCGATCTCCTAATTTTTGCTATATACATCTTGCACAGAATTAACTAACGGCTAGATTTAGAGTTTTGTCGGTAAGGACCCGCGTAGCTAACGCCAGCTTTTTTCTGGCCGCACCATAAAAATAACTCTGGTATTGAGAGTCCACATAAAGGCTGCGTTAGGCTCCAAAAAAGGAGCGTAGAGCATATTTAACGCAGCTTCAACTCTCGATACCAGAGTTGCTTACGGACGCAGCCAGCCTCAAAAACGTGCTCGTGCACGATTCCCCCATAGGAAACAATGGGTCTGTTTGAGCTGAAAAAAAAACCTAACACCTGCAAAAAAGCTGCGTTCAGCTCCTAACGCAGCCACATTGTTTGCTATGCGGAAACACTTCCTACGTCTGCACCTAACACCCTAACATGTACCCCCGCTATTGCTGACCCCTGTATATTATTTTTAACCCCTAATCGGAACAGCCAATAGAATGCGAGCTCAATCTGATTGGCTGATTGGATCAGCCAATCGGATTGAACTTAATTCTGATTGGCTGATTCCATCAGCCAATCAGAATATTCCTACCTTAATTCCGATTGGCTGATAGAATCCTATCAGCCAATCAGAATTCGAGGGACGCCATCTTGGATGACGTCATTTAAAGGAACCGTCATTCGTCGTTCAGTCGTCGGCCAGGATGGATGTTCCGCGTCGGAGGTCTTCAGGATCCTGCCGCTCCGCTCCGGATGGATGACGATAGAAGATCCCGCTTGGATGAAGACTTCAATCGGATGGAAGACCTCTTCTGCCCCGCTTGGATGAAGACTTCTACCGGATGGAGGACCTCTTCTTGCTCCGCTTGGATGAAGAATTTGGCTCGGCTGGGTGAAGACGACTCAAGGTAGGGAGATCTTCAGGGGCTTAGTGTTAGGTTTATTTAAGGGGGGTTTGGGTTAGATTAGGGGTATGTGGGTGGTGGGTTGTAATGTTGGGGGGGGGTATTGTATGTTTTTATTTACAGGCAAAAGAGCTGAACTTCTTGGGGCATGCCCCGCAAAGGGCCCTGTTCAGGGCTGGTAAGGTAAAAGAGCTTTGAACTTTAGTAATCTAGAATAGGGTAGGGCATTTTTTTATTTTGGGGAGCTTTGTTATTTTATTAGGGGGCTTAGAGTAGGTGTAATTAGTTTAAAATTGTTGTAATATTTTTCTTATGTTTGTAAATATTTTTTTATTTTTTGTAACTTAGTTCTTTTTTATTTTTTGTACTTTAGTTAGTTTATTTCATTGTATTTATTTGTAGGAATTGTATTTAATTTATTTATTGATAGTGTAGTGTTAGGTTTAATTGTAGGTAATTGTAGGTATTTTATTTAATTAATTTATTGATAGTGTAGAGTTAGGTTTAATTGTAACTTAGGTTAGGATTTATTGTACAGGTAAATTTGTAATTATTTTAACTATTTTAGCTATTAAATAGTTCTTAACTATTTAATAGCTATTGTACCTGGTTAAAATAAATACAAAGTTACCTGTAAAATAAATATTAATCCTAAAATAGCTATAATATAATTATAATTTATATTGTAGCTATATTAGGGTTTATTTTACAGGTAAGTATTTAGCTTTAAATAGGAATAATTTATTTAATAAGAGTTAATTTATTTTGTTAGATTTAAATTATATTTAACTTAGGGGGGTGTTAGTGTTAGGGTTAGACTTAGCTTTAGGGGTTAATACATTTATTAGAATAGCGGTGAGCTCCAGTCGGCAGATTAGGGGTTAATGTTTGAAGTTAGGTGTCGGCGATGTTAGGGAGGGCAGATTAGGGGTTAATACTATTTATTATAGGGTTAGTGAGGCGGATTAGGGGTTAATAACTTTATAATAATAGCGGTGTGGTCCGCTCGGCAGATTAGGGGTTAATAAGTGTAGGCAGGTGGAGGCGACGTTGAGGGGGGCAGATTAGGGGTTAATAAATATAATATAGGGGTCGGCGGTGTTAGGGGCAGCAGATTAGGGGTACATAAGTATAACGTAGGTGGCGGTCGGCAGATTAGGGGTTAAAAAAATTTAATCGAGTGCCGGCGATGTGGGGGGACCTCGGTTTAGGGGTACATAGGTAGTTTATGGGTGTTAGTGTACTTTAGAGTACAGTAGTTAAGAGCTTTATGAACCGGCATTAGCCCAGAAAGCTCTTAACTTCTGACTTTTTTCTGCGGCTGGAGTTTTGTCGTTAGATTTCTAACGATCACTTCAGACACGACTCTAAATACCGGAGTTAGAAAAATCACATTGAAAAGATAGGATACGCAATTTACGCAAGGGGATCTGCGGTATGGAAAAGTCGCGGCTGAAAAGTGAGCGTTAGACCCTTTTTTGAGTGACTCCAAATACCGGAGGTAGCCTAAAACCAGCGTTAGGAGCCTCTAACGCTGGTTTTCACGGCTACCGCCAAACTCTAAATCTAGGCCTAAGAGACTTGGGATAATTTGTTTTTATATTCAATATCTGCTAACAGCACCTCTTACAACAACAAAGTTAAGAAAAGTTGGCTAATGATACGGTTTTAGAATCAATCAATTGTTGTATGGTTTAGTTTAAATTGTATTTTAAGAGTGCGCACTCTAATGTTTTAATTTATGTTTAATTTGTAATCAATAAATTTAATTTGTCTTTAGCCCCTGTGAGCGCTTCTTATATATTTTAGATTCATCATCAAACTATGTTTAATGAACAAAAACGTTTTTTTTACTTGCATTTTTCTGCAATCAGTTCTCTGCATTGTTAGCATGTTAGATAATGGGTCTGCACCTATTCTATCCATTTCAATCTGCAGTGATTAATAGGCAGTTAGCACCCTCACCTGAATCTGCTGGACAGGAAAATAATAGGAAGTGCCTGCTAAATTTTGCTCAATAGATCTGGTCTGATCTGTGTACACAGATCAATTTAAGACTGTTAAGTTGCATAACTTTGCTGCAAAACAAGCGGACAGCTCCACCTACTGGCTATTTTAATTAATGCATTGCTTTCCAAAAGCTTTTTCAATAGCAGTCACATGACTGAAAAAAAAGGTTGTTATTCTGAACCGGCGCAAATTGAACTGGCATAAACCAAGGGCCACCTGTAATGATAACAATTTATATTGCATTAGTCTCCTGTTCACCCCATGCACTTAACGTTATATTTGCTTATGGCTATTAGAAATTAGACTGTATTGTTAGTACCTTTGTTGTAGCATTTTTAACCACCTGAAGGTGATTGAGTAGCTTTGTGGGAGACCCCATTTGCACAAGGTTGGATGCCGAGCTACTCATGTCCCGTTCCTCGTCCTCAGTGATCTCACTGAAGGTATCTTATTCCCCCCAGCCACGTACAACACCATGGGTACCAGATAGGTGACAACAAGCACCCTGGGATGCCTTGTGGTTGGTCTTCCTCCTCCTCCTCAATGCCACATTCCTCCTCGGACTCCTCTTCCTCACAATCCTCTTCCAGTGTTGCTGCAAGTCCAGCAAGCAATGCTGATAAGGATGTTTCTGGTAGTGATGGTGACCACAACTCTTCCTCTTCACGCTATCTACGGCCTGATCCAGCAGTCTTCAAATGGCACGCTCCAGGAAGAAAACAAATGGTATGATGTCGCTGATGGTGCCTTCGGTGCGACTGACTAGGTTTGTCACCTCCTCAAAAGGATGCATGAGCCTACAGGCATTGCGCATGAGCGTCCAGTAACATGGCAAAAAAATCCCCAGCTCTGCAGAGGCTGTCCTAGCACCCCGGTCATACAAATACTCATTAACGGCTTTTTCTTGTTGGAGCAGGCGGTCGAACATTAGGAGTGTTGAATTCCAACGTGTCGGGCTGTCGCAAATCAAGCGCCTCACTGGCATGTTGGTTCGCCGCTGGATATCTGCAAAATCCACCATGGCCGTGTAGGAACACCTGAAATGGCCACACACCTTCCTGGCCTGCTTCAGGACGTCCTGTAAGCCTGGGTACTTATGCACAAAGACGTTGTACGATCAGATTACACACATGTGCCATGCACGGCACATGTGTCAACTTGCCCAATTTCAATGCCGCCAACAAATTACTTCCATTGTCAGAAACCACTTTGATGATCTCCAGTTGGTGCAGAGTCAGCCACTGATCCACCTGTGCGTTCAGGGCGGACAGGAGTGCTGTTCTGGTGTGGCTCTCTGCTTTCAGGCAAGTCAACCCCAAGACGGCGTGACACGGGTGGGGGAGTGCAGTTGATGTGGAGCAAGACGCAGCAGCAGAAGAGGACTCAGCCAAAGAGGTTATGGAAGAGGATGGAGTAGGAGGAGTAGAGGAGGTGGCAGCAGGCCTGCCTGCAAGTCGTGGCGGTGTCACCAACTCCTCTGCAGAGCCACGCATTCCATGCTTGGCAGCCATCAGCAGATTTACCCAATGCGCAGTGTAGGTGATATACCTGCCCTGACCATGCTTTGCAGACCAGCTATCAGTGGTCAGATGGACCCTTGCCCCAACACTGTGTGCCAGACATGCCATTACTTCCTTTTGCAAAATCGAGTACAGGTTGGGGATTGCCTTTTGTGCAAAGAAATTTCGACCGGGTACTTTCCACTGTGGTGTCCCAATAGCTACTAATTTTTTGAACGCCTCAGACTCCACCAGCTTGTATGGTAAAAGCTGGTGGGCTAAGAGTTCAGACAAGCCAGCTGTCAGACGCCGGGCAAGGTGGTGACTTTGGGACATTGGCTTCTTAAGCTCAAACATGTCCTTGACAGACACCTGACTGTGGGCAGATGAGCAGGAACTGCTACGGAAGAGAGACGGAGTGGTGGATGGTTGAGAGGGGGCAAAGAGGACAGAAGTGGTTGACGTGGCTGAAGATGCTGGACCAGGAGGAGGATGGCGGCTTTGAGTTTGTGTGCTGCTTCTACTCATGTGTTCATCCCATCGGCGTTTGTGATGTGAGATCATGTGCCTTCACAAAGCAGTTGTACCTAGGTGGGTGTTGGACTTCCCATGACTCTGTTTCTTTTGGCACAGGTTGCAAATGGCATCGCTGTTGACAGAGGCAGACACACACAAAAAATGCCACACTGCTGAGCTCTGCGATGATGGCATTCTGGTGGTGGCAACAGCATGCGTTGATTGGTGTGCTGTCTGGCTGACCCCGGGTGCCGATGCATGCTGTCTGACTGTGCCACTAGCTCCTTGCGATGACCTCCCCCTGTTTCCAACTCGTCTCCTCCTCCTCCTCTCTGTCTCCCCATCTGAACTTTCCCCTCTTCTTCTTCTCTTCTAGCGGACACCCACGTGACATCCACGGATGCATCATCATCAACCGCTTCACTTGTATCTGACAAATCAACAAAGGAAGCAGCAGCAGGTACAACATCATCATCATCACACTGTACGTCCATGTCTGTAATGCTGCCTGACTGAGACATATCACTGTTATCTACATCCTCTGTCAATGATGGTTGCGCATCACTCATTTCTTCGAACTAATGTTTCAATAACTCCTCTGACAGATCAAGTGAAGTGGCTGTGGTGCTAGTGTTGGTGGTGGCGGCAGGCGGGCGAGTGGTCACTTGAGAGGTGCCCGAAGCTAAGCTGGAGGTGGATGGTGCGTCAAGGTTCCGAGCGGAAGCTGAAGAAGATTGGGTGTCCTGTGTTAGCCAGTCAACTAGGTCCTCCTCAGAACTTTTCACGTTCATGGTACGTGGCCTCTGAACACTGGGCATTATCGTAGGGTCAAAGGGAATCACAGCACCACGACTACAACGGCACCTGCGGGGTGGCCTGCCTCTGCCTGTCATTTTTTTTTAAATGTACACTTACACTACTATTAAACAAAATATGAGTGGTGGCACTGGGCAAATGGGCACAGTATACACTGTGAGCCTGGCACACACGCTGGCAAGCAGGCAACTGCTATTAGATTACACAAGCAGACTGATGTTTCACAGTCAAAAAAGTTTTTTTTTTTTAAATTTACACTACTGTTACAACAGATATGAGTGGTGGCACTAGTTGGCAAGTGGGCCTGGCACACACGCTGGCAGGCAGGCAACTGCATTTAGATTACACTAGCAGACTGATGTTTCACAGTCAAAAAAGTTTTTTTAAAAAAATTTACACTACTGTTACAACAGATATGAGTGGTGGCACTAGTTGGCAAGTGGGCCTGGCACACACGCTGGCAGGCAGGCAGGCAACTACAATTAGATTACACTAGCAGACTGATGTTTCACAGTCAAAAAAGTTTTTTTCTTTAATTTACACTACTGTTACAACAGATATGAGTGGTGGCACTAGTTTGCAAGTGGGCCTGGCACACATGCTGGAAGGCAGGCAACTGCTATTAGATTACACTAGCAGACTGATGTTTCACAGTCAAAAAAGTTTTTTTTTTTTAAATTTACACTACTGTTACAACAGATATGAGTGGTGGCACTAGTTGGCAAGTGGGCCTGGCACACACGCTGGCAGGCAGGCAACTGCAATTAGATTACACTAGCAGACTGATGTTTCACAGTCAAAAAAGTTTTTTAAAAAAAATTTACACTACTGTTACAACAGATATGAGTGGTGGCACTAGTTGGCAAGTGGGCCTGGCACACACGCTGGCAGGCAGGCAACTGCTATTAGATTACACTAGCAGACTGATGTTTCACAGTCTAAAAAGTTATTTTTTTAAAAATGTACACTACTGTTACAACAGATATGAGTGGTGGCACTAGTTGGCAAGTGGGCCTGGCACACACGCTGGCAGGCAGGCAACTGCAATTAGATTACACTTGCAGACTGATGTTTCACAGTCAAAAAAGTTTTTTTAAAAAAATGTTTACACTACTGTTACAACAGATATGAGTGGTGGCACTAGTTGGCAAGTGGGCCTGGCACACACGCTGGCAGGCAGGCAACTGCAATTAGATTACACTAGCAGACTGATGTGTCACAGTCTAAAAAGTTATTTTTTTAAAAATGTACACTACTGTTACAACAGATATGAGTGGTGGCACTAGTTGGCAAGTGGGCCTGGCACACACGCTGGCAGGCAGGCAACTGCAATTAGATTACACTTGCAGACTGATGTTTCACAGTCAAAAAAGTTTTTTTAAAAAAATGTTTACACTACTGTTACAACAGATATGAGTGGTGGCACTAGTTGGCAAGTGGGCCTGGCACACACGCTGGCAGGCAGGCAACTGCAATTAGATTACACTAGCAGACTGATGTGTCACAGTCAAAAAAGTTTTTTTTTTTTAAATTTACACTACTGTTACAACAGATATGAGTGGTGGCACTAGTTGGCAAGTGGGCCTGGCACACACGCTGGCAGGCAGGCAACTGCAATTAGATTACACCAGCAGACTGATGTTTCACAGTCAAAAAAGTTTTTTTAAAAATTTTTACACTACTGTTACAACAGATATGAGTGGTGGCACTAGTTGGCAAGTGGGCCTGGCACACACGCTGGCAGGCAGGCAACTGCAATTAGATTACACTAGCAGACTGATGTTTCACAGTCAAAAAAGTTTTTTTTTTTTAAATTTACACTACTGTTACAACAGATATGAGTGGTGGCACTAGTTGGCAAGTGGGCCTGGCACACACGCTGGCAGGCAGGCAGGCAACTGCTATTAGATTACACTAGCAGACTGATGTTTCACAGTCAAATTTTTTTATTTTTTTTTATTTACACTACTGTCACAACAGATATCAGTGGTGGCACTAGTTGGCAAGTGGGTCTGGCACACACGCTGGCAGGCAGGCAACTGCAATTAGATTACACTAGCAGACTGATTTTTCACAGTCAAAAAAGTTTTTTTTAAAAAAAAATTAACAGATATGAGTGGGGGCACTAGTTGGCAAGTGGGCCTGGCACACACGCTGGCAGGCAGTCAACTGCTATTAGATTACACTTGCAGACTGATGTTTCACAGTCAAAAAAGTTATTTTTTTTAAAATTTACACTACTGTTACAACAGATATGAGTGGTGGCACTTAGCAAGTGGGCCTGGCACACACGCTGGCAGGCAGACAACTGCAATTAGATTACACTAGCAGACTGATGTTTCACAGTCAAAATTGCACAGGCAAAAAATAAATTATGTTCTAGCCCTAAAAAGGGCTTTTTGAGGTGCTGTCCTTACAGCAGAGATCAGATGAGTCCTTCAGGACTGTAGTGGACACTGAATACACTAGCCTAGCTATCAATTTTCCTATGAAATCAGCAGCAGCTACACTGTCCCTCCTCTCACTAACAATGCAGCTTCCGAATGAATCTAAAATGGCTGCTGTCCAGGAGCTGGGAGGGAGTGTCTGCTGCTGATTGGCTGAAATGTGTCTGCAGACTGTGAGATACAGGGTCAAAGTTTACTCAATGATGACGAATAGGGGGCGGATTGAACATCGCATATGTTCGCCCGCCGCTGTTAACGAGAACAAGCTATGTTCGCCAGGAACTATTCGCCGGTGAACAATTCGCGGCATCACTAGCTGGCACTCTGATACACTCAAGGAGACCAGGATGGCACTTATTGATAATTTCTATTGAAAGTAGGTTGAAATTTGCTTGTTATCTGCATTACAGTCAACTATGAATGAATGAATTAATTTATTAAGTAATTAAGTAATGAATATATCAGAATCTTTATCGATCTTGAAATCTAATCCTGAGATGGCTGACATACTTGTTTCTGATCATGCTATCATCTCTCTAGCTTTCCCCTCTTTACGTAGACCTAAGGATAGGAACCAAAGTTTTACATTCCCGTGCTTTTTGTATAACAATCCTAGATTTGGTTTCTGGTTAAAGCAAAAATGGAAAGACTATGTTACTTTTAATATTGATCAAATCAACAACATTGAATCATTCTGGGAAGCTTCAAAAGCTGTTTTAAGAGGGGAAATCAAAGCATATATTAATGTATGGAATAAGAAAAATAGAGCGACTGAAATTCAGCTCACATATCAGGTTAAAAATGTGCTTAGAAACTATTATAATGAAAGATCCACTACTAATTGGATTAAATATTGTGAGGCTAAAAATAATCGGGAGGTTTATCTTAAGAAGAGATCACACAGTGAAGATCTTAAATTGAATCTAAAGTTTAAAGGTTTCCATGGTATCTCTGCAAAACATCTAGCTAATTTAACTAAAAATAGGAAAAGTAAAAATTATATTACAGCTATCAAAGAGGTTAAGGATAGATTTACGGATCTTGAAAATATTAGAAAGGTTTTTCATAATTTCTATCAAAAACTCTATAATAAAACAGATGTTAATACCATAAATCTTGAAAAAATTTTGGCCCAGATTACACTTCCACAATTTTCTAAAGAACATTTAGAAAGGTTAAATGCTCATATCACAGAAGAAATCACTAAAGCTATTGAGAAAGCAAAATTAAATAAGGCTGCTGGGCCGGATTTCCTACCGACTGAATTTTATAAATTGCTGTCCCAAGAAATTAATTTTACCCTGGAAAGGCTTTATAATGAGTATTTCTCCTCCAGCAATAAGATGTCCAATATTTTTACAGCAGCTAATGTTACTTTAATCCCGAAAAAAGATAGAGGAAGAGAGGACCCTGCTTCGTATAGACCAATATCAATTCTTAATGTAGACTATAAAATTTTAACTTCAATTATTGCAGATAGATTGGCGAATGGCCAACATGAGATTATCCATCCCGATTATCCATCCATCCATGCTCTTGGATTATCTGTGGACTAGAGACAAAATAAAAAAAGGTACATATGCAGATCTGGCTCTTTTGACAGTAGAAGCAGAAAAAGCCTTTGACTCCATCACATGGCAGTATCTATTCTGCGTTTTAGAACGATTTGGATTTCAAGAGCAATTTCTGTATTTTGTCCATAAAATATATCGGATGCCAATTTCATACTTATTGATTAATGGCACACTATACCCCAAAATAACTCTTGGCAGGGGAACAAGGCAAGGGTGTCCATTGTCCCCGTTGCTGTTTGACATTGCGCTAGAGCCTCTGGCCATTTGGTTAAGACAAAATAATAGCGGAATTTCAATTGGGTCACAAAAGTTGAAGACTCTTCTGTACGCCGATGATATGTTACTCTTTCTAGATACAACAGCATACCATATACCCTTAGTTATGCAAATTTTTGCTGAGTTTAGCTCATTCTCGGGGTATAAAATTAATTTTGAAAAAAGCGAGTTACTTCGGATTCACAAATCAAAAGTAAGCTGTTCAAACCATCCCTTCAAAGTTGTTGATCATTTGAAATATTTGGGGATAACATTACACAGAAATCCTCAAAGATGGTACGAGCTAAATTTTGTATCTCTACTTAAGACGATTAAAAACAATCTCGAAGTTTGGGCCTCCTTTCCCCTATCTATATCAGCACGTGTTAATTTAATAAAAGTTATTGTGTTCCCCCAGATCCTGTATCCATTACAAAATCTTCAGCTGTTTCTCTTAAAAACGGATCTCAGAAAATTTGAGCAGTACGTAACTAAATTCATCTGGGGTAATAAGAAATCCCGCATATCCTTGATGAAATTGACGCAAAAAAAATGATTTGCAGGCCTAGCTCTTCCTAGTTTAAAACTATATAATATTGCTACTCTAGTTAAATTTGCCTTGACTGGATATCCGATTCCAATAACTTTGCTACAATTGAATTAGAGAGTCAATGTATTGCCCCATTCTCATTAAAAACAATCTTACACAATAGGATCAAACAGCTCTCTCCTAAAATAGCGATTTTTTCTTCCATCAAGAATATAATTATAGCTTGGCATAAATTTTGTAAAGAAATGGAAGTAGATCCGTATTTGTCTAAATATTTGCCCATAAGAGGTAATCCAGAGTTCGTGCCTGGAATAAAACATTGGGTCTTTAAAAAATGGGAAGAGAATGGGTTGTCAAGGGTATCTCAGGTTATATCGGAATTGTGGCAAATGTACCCATCAGGTATTCTTTTTCAACAATTTAACTTAGCGAGGGACAATCTATTTGCATATTTTCAAATTAGGCATTTTGTGCAGAATTCATTGCCTAGGGAGGATTGGCTGTCTGAGTGGGACAAGATTGATACATGTATTGATAAGTTCAGAAGTGGCAAAACCTCAATCTCGCTCATATATGATATAATGCTAGCTAAACAAGGCACACTAGGGGTAGAGAAAATCTGTAAAAATTGGGAGAATGCTTTTCCTACTTTAAATTCGGAAGTGGTTATGCAGAGTCTCGCAACAGTATATAAATGTATCCTTCCCATCCCCAAAAAAGAGTCCCACTTTAAACTAATCAATAAATACTATTTATCCTCGGCTAGAATGGCACATTATTATCCTTCTCAATCTTTTCCTTGCCCGCGGTGCTCCTATATTAATGCTAACTTAATACATATGTTGTGGTCATGTCCAAAGATTAAGCAATTCTGGTTGAAAATTCAGTACTGGGTTAACCAGTCCTTTAACCTAGACAGTCATTTCAACCCAGATTTGGTATTTTTTCTTAGAACAGATAATCAAATAAAAAATATTTTTGTAGACTCTATTATAACTGTTATTCTTACAGCTAGGTTTCTTATATTTAAGAACTGGCGTTTGCATAAGGCCCCTTCCTTTACTCTTGTTCTTAAAGAGATTCGGTCCCAGATCATATTTGAAGCCTTTCATACCCATCTCTCTACTGAAAAACATATTAGTAAATTTATTCATAGATGGCTCCCAATTATTATATCCTATCCGCTGCTAGTCCAGAAAAATATTTTATTCTCATTTTTAAGTTCTCAGACCTTTGCAGATCTAGTGGTACATGGGATGTTTCCTCCGTTATGGGTGTCTAATGCGAGGGAAATGGGCTACTGAGAAAGGTGCTACTTCAGAGTGACGGGGAGGGGGAGGCGACAGGCGATAGGATACGCTTTTTTTTATTTTTTTCTTCTCTTTCTCCTTCTTGTCATCAACCCCTTTTACAGTCTTATGTCAATGCCTATCATTGGTTGACAAAGGGGAATAGCAGGTTTCCAATAGACTTCAGTCATGCATGACTCAATGCAGGCTGAGAAAGCATTGTTTTTTTTTTTTTGTATTATATTATTTTTTTCTGTTAACGGTAATCTACAAGGTAGTTGTATTTTGAACAACTCTCTATGTACATTTAACAGAAAGTTAAGTGGCTCTGCTGGGGGCTTGTGAGGGGCTTGGTTACAAGGCCCAGACTGGTGCCTCAGTGAGAGTGAGACTGAAGGTGGAGACTGGACTGGGAGTAAAAGGGTCTGAAGAGAATGAGCAGGGGGTTACTACGCCCCAATCGCACACTGCACCCTGAACATCTGCAATCTGCTGCTGGACCATCACCTCAATGAAAGAGGGTGAGTAGGGGCCGGAGGGGATAGCCATCTACTGCTAGTGTTGAGAGTGAGTCTCCTGAGGGGGGTTGGTTACCAGGCTAGGGTGATTCTAACTGCCTCAATGAGGGACTGGAGCCTGATTGGAGCTCCAGGCAGAGAGGGCAGAGGGCAGTGATGGTGGTGGTGGGGGGTGGGTTACCTGACATTGCTGATTACACAACAGGCCTGTCTGTAACAGTCCAACCCACAATACCACTATGCTGCAGAACAGTAAGTATATGTATAGATTGCAGTAGTCTGGCAATTGGTTGGCGGTGGGCAAAGTAATGCAGAAGCTTAAAGGTTTTTTGTTTAGTAGTAGTGTTAAATGTTTTTAAAGTTGCGCTTCTGAAAAAATAAAAAGGAAGCATAAATTGCAGTACTTTGGTGTCTTACTGTGATATAAAATACTGAAATGCTTCCATTTGTTTATTTTTTCAAAGATTTTGAACTATATAGAAAAAATATATATAAATTGCAGTACTTTGGTGTTTGGTTGATGTACAATTAATGATCTGCTTCCAATTTACTTTTTCCAGAAGCTCATCTTTGAAAGTTTTTGTGTTAGAAGTGTTGAATTTTCTAAAAACGACCTTCTGGAAAAAAAAATACATTGGAAGCAGATTTACCTTGTAAATCAACCAAACACCAAATAACTGTAATCTAAATGTATTTTCCTCGAAAAATACCCACAGATAGACTGCAATATTCTGGTGATAGGCATACAAAGTAATGAGCTTCTAAAAAAATTAAAAAATAATAAAAGCATACTATCTTTTAAAAGGGTTATGTTGTGGATGTGTTGTTTTTAGATTTGGTTTGGTGTTTTCTCAATAAAATTAAGCTGTGTCTGTGCTGTTTTTATTTCCTTGGCTATCCCAGTTAGTATTGAGAGCTTGAAAATGCTAGGTTAGTTTAGGGTCCTGCTCAAAGAGATTACCTTGATGTGGGGAAGGCTTAGTAAGGCCACTGGCTTAGTAAGGGTCCCCAACATTTCTAGTGGCAGCCCTGCAATTTTCATTCTAAAATATTGTGTAACATTTTACTTATTCCGAAAATGCCACAGCTCCAGCATTGGAAAACTCATTAAAGATTCTGGAATTTCAACTGTTTACATTGATTTCACATGTCTCATAAAATAATATTCTCATAAATATCCTGCCTTCAGAAATTTCTCCTCATCCACCAGCCAATCCTTTCATTATTTATTATTTGTACTTCCAGTGATTCTTCTTGTTAAAAAAAAATGTCTTTAGCTTTTTCTATATTTTCTTTAATTTCTTACTGTGTCAATTTTACTTATCTTGTGTTGCATTTTTATTTGGAGTCCTTGTATATTTCTGTGCAATATGCTAATAATAATAATATTAATAATTGTATATAAATAATAAATGGGAGTGTAATTCATGAGGTCAAACAGTTATTAAAAGTCCAATAAATATATACTTTTTCACTTTTTGCCACATTGCACTACAATGTTATATGTATTCAATGGCCTCTATTTATCAAGCTGTCAACCGCAAATACGCTCGAATTCTGCAGCGTATTTGTGGCGAGCTTGATTCACCTTAGTTATCAAACCCTACAGACCGGCAAAAGTAGAATTTAGTTACGTAACATACGACCCGCCGGACTCAGTCCAACACAAATCGATGCTTACATCACTACAGATGTTCCGAACGCAAGTTCGGTACAATCTGACTACTTTTGGAAGTTATCAAATTTCTACCAGGTACGCTCGCCACTATTCCGGCCCAGCGTACCTGGTTTTCAATCCGCCGCCCTGGAGGTGATGGATGCCATAGGAATCAATAGGAGTCAGAAAGCAGCGAAAGCTCATGTTCGCTGCTGCCCGATATCCCATTGATTTCTATGGGAATGTCTACACCTAACACCCTAGAATGTACCCCAAGTCTAAACACCCCTAATCTGCCGCCCCCTACACCGCCTCCAACTACATTATACTTATTAACCCCTAATCTGCCCCCCTACACCGCCGCCACCTAAATAAAAGTTATTAACCCCTATCCCGCCGCTCCCGGACAACGCCGCAACTAAATAAAGTGTTTAACCCCTAAACCACCGCTCCCTGACCCCGCCGCCAACTACATTATATTTATTAACCCCTAATCTGCCGCCCCTACACCGCCACCACCTACATTATATTTATTAACCCCTAATCTGCCGCCCCCAACGTCGCCGCCACTATATTAAATTTATTAACCCCTAAACCTAAGTCTAATCCTAACCCTAACACACCCCTAACTTAAATATAATTTAAATTAATCTAAATAAATATTCCTAGCATTAAATAAATTATTCCTATTTAAAACTAAATACTTACCTATAAAATAAACCCTAAGCTAGCTACAATATAGCTAATAGTTACATTGTAGCTAGCTTAGGGTTTATTTTTATTTTACAGGCAAATTTGTATTTATTTTAACTAGGTACAATAGTTATTAAATAGTTATTAACTATTTAATAACTTCCTAGTTAAAATAAATACAAATTTACCTGTAAAATAAAACCTAACCTAAGTTACAATTACAACTAACACTACACTATAATTAAATTAATTACCTAAACTAAATACAATTAAATAAAATTAAATAAAATTAACTAAAGTACAAAAAAAACAAAGACTAAATTACAGAAAATAATAAAATAATTACAAGATTTTTAAACTAATTACACCTAATCTAATCCCCCATATAAAATAAAAAAGCCCCCCAAAATAATAAAAATCCCTACCCTATACTAAATTACAAATAGCCCTTAAAAGGGCTTTTTGCGGGGCATTGCCCCAAAGTAATCAGCTCTATTACCTGAAATAAAGTACAATACCCCCCAACATTAATTAAAACCCACCACCCACACACCCAACCCTACTCTAAAACCCACCCAATACCCCCTTAAAAAAACCTAACACTAACCCCTTGAAGATCACCCTACCTTGAGACATCTTCACCCAACCGGGCCGAAATCCTCAACGAAGCCGGGCAGAAGTGGTCCTCCAGACGGGCAGAAATATTCATCCAAGCTGGGCAGAAGAGGTCCTCCAGATGGGCAGAAGTCTTCATCCAGATGGCATCTTCTATCTTCATTCATCCGGAGCGGAGCGGGTCCATCTTCAAGATATCCGACGTGGAGCATCATTCCAGGCTGACGACTACCCGACAAATGAATATTCCTTTAAATTAAGTCATCCAAGATGGCGTCCCTTGAATTCCGATTGGCTGATAGAATTCTATCAGCCAATCGGAATTAAGATAGGAAAAATCCTATTGGCTGATGCAATCAGATTGGATTGGGTGGGTTTTAGAGTAGGGTTGGGTGTGTGGGTGGTGGGTTTTAATGTTGGGGGGGTATTGTATCTTTTTTTACAGGTAAAAGAGCTGATTACTTTGGGGCAATGCCCCGCAAAAAGCCCTTTTAAGGGCTATTTGTAATTTAGTATAGGGTAGGGATTTTTATTATTTTGGGGGGATTTTTTATTAAGGGGATTAGATTAGGTGTAATTAGTTGTCAGGATCAACAAGGTTTATATGGTTTAGTATGTGAGCCTTGTTATCCTGTGATTATAATTCTGACACTCAGCTGTAGACCAAATATATGTTTTGTATCACTGTCTTATTTATGGCAAGAATCACTTGTAATAATACCTTAATAAGTAGTGAATTTAATAAGAAGAATGGTTCTAACTACTGGGTAGTTATAATAGCAACAAAATAATTCACTGAGTACGGAAACCAAACTGAGGAGGAGATAATCTGATAAGACAAACTATTTGTGAACTGTCTCTGGAGATGTTGATAAGAAGGGAACAGTCCGTTTGCACACAGATAGTGTAATGAAGGAACAGCGGAGCGTTGCAAGGGGCGTGCTGCTGAAGCAGTCAGTTTGATTGACAGGTGACATCACACGCTCAAGCTCCTAACGCTGTTCGGCGGCTAACAAGCCGAAAGATTTTAGCAGGGAACGTCTTTTGTAAGTTGCAATATTACAAGTTAGATTTAACTGGCAAAGTAAATACAATAGCGGTTGTAGTCCTCATCTTGATAGAAATTCAGCCTTGATGTAAGCGAAAATAATCTTCACAGATTCCGTAGTTTGTGACAGGTTGAGAACCAAAGTACAGATGATGTATGCTTAAAGATGCACAGTTTGTCCAGTACAGCTCACTTGACAAGCTAGAGGTTTCCAATATGAAAATTGAAGGTGAAGCAGCTTAGCGTAGACACAGACTTCCTTTGGTAATGAAATCAAAATTACTAAGCACTAGGAACAGGGAGTGGACAGGATATTAAGGTAAGGTAGGAGGGGTTAACTGAGAAAGGCAGGTATCCAGGGGAGATCCTGACATATCCCCCCCCTTACGGTACATGAGGAGGTGTCAAGGACCCGGTCGGTCCGGAAACCGTCGATAAAACAAGGAGACCATTTTCGGAGCATGTACATTCTGGGAGGGCTCCCAGGAGTCCTCTTCCGAAGAATAACCAGCCCAATGTACCAAATACTGTAATTGACCATGGAAGATGCGAGAGTCAACAATAGTATCAACTTCATATTCATCCAACTCAGGTAGAGTGGCCGTAGGAGGTAAGATCATACCTGGAGTCCTCGTCTGATTATAGGGTTTCAGCAAAGAAACATGGAAGGTGGGATGTATCCTCAAAGTATCAGGTAGACGTAAAGTGATCGCATTTGGATTAATAATGCTTGAGATCTGAAATGGACCAATGAACTTCCCACCTAATTTTTTACTAGGAATGTTCAATTTCAAGTTTTTAGTGGATAACCAAACTAGCTCTCCTATAGCATAGTTGGGTGCAGGTCGCCTTCGTAGATTGTAGTAATGAGTTTGTCGTTCTTGTGCGGATGAGATATTCTCTTGCAAAGTTTTATGTATGTTAGAAAAATCTGCTGTAAATTCATTAGCTTTTTGACAAAGGGATGGAGAAACTCCAGGTAATCCAGAACTTGGAAAGGAGATGGGATGGTACCCATAGTTAGCCTGGAAAGGAGTCATTTTAGTGGATGAGTTTTGGGAATTGTTAAAAGCAAATGCAGCCATCGGAAGGTAAGTAGACCAATGATTCTGTTGGTATGAGCAAAAGCAGCGGATATACTGCTCCAGCCATTGATTCACTCGCTCTACCTGTCCATTAGTCTGGGGATGGAAAGAGGTCGTGAGACGATGATCAATGTGTAACAAACTTGTGAGTGATCTCCAGAAACGTGAGGTAAATTGAGTGCCTCGGTCCGAGGTAATAATTTTTGGGAATCCATGTAGTCGTACGATGTTGTTCATGAAAAGTTCGGCAGTTTCGGAAGCGGTTGGTACCTTATGGTACGGTAGGAAGTGAGCCATCTTTGTTAAAAGATCAACCACAACCATGATGGTATTTTTGCCAGATGATAGTGGTAATTCAACTATAAAGTCCATAGAAATGTGTTGCCATGGAAGAGATGGAATTGGTAAAGGCATAAGAAGGCCATAAGGACTCTTTTTTCAGTTTTTGAGGTTGTGCAAGTTGCACAGGATAACACATATGACTTTATACTGCTTGACATAGATGGCCACCAAAATTTCCTGGAGATCAATTCAAGAGTTCTCCTTACGCCTTGATGTCCTGCAAGTGGAGAATCATGATGTAAATTTAGGATGTCTGATCTAATATTTTCTGGTACATATAATTTTCCTTCATGATAGAGCAGACCCTCATCTCCTGATTCCAGCTCATAGTCAGAGAGTGTCTTGTCTTTAGAATAAGCTTCTTTAAAAGCTGTTACGAGATAGGGTGTTAAACCTATAAACCTGCTCTTAGGAATGATAGGAATGGATTCTGTATGAATTTGTTGAGGTAGATCCTTTCTTGATAAAGCATCAGCCTTTCCGTTCTTTGATGAAGGTCTGTAAATGATGTGGAAATTGAACCTTGTGAAAAATAAGCTCCACCGTACCTGTCGTGACGAAAGAGTTTTGTTTGTTTGGAGGAATTCTAAATTCTTATGATCTGTATAAATGATTATAGGGAGAATAGTACCCTCTAAAAGATGTCTCCAATGTTCTAAGGCCCTCTTGATAGCCAGAAGTTCTTTCTCTCCCACGGGATAGTTAATCTCTGCTGATGATAGAACTTTGGAGTAAAACGCCACTGGATGTAAAGCTTCAGTGATAGATGTCTTTTGAGAGAGTATGGCTCCAAGTGCATATTCTGATGCATCAACCTCGAGTATATACTGTAGTTTAGCATCAGGGAACCGTAGAATTGGTGCTGAAGTTATCAATGATTTTAGAAGTTCGAAGGCAGTATTTGCTTCAGAAGTCCAGTGAAACTTAGTTGTAGAACTTGTGAGCTGAGTTAGTGGTCTGGCTATTTTGGAGAAATCTTTCACGAATTTCCTATAATAGTTCGTGAACCCAAGGAATCTCTGAAGTTCTTTCTTTGTTTTTGGGATAGACCAATTTTTAACTGCCTCAACCTTATCCTCCTGCATTGCTATTCCATTTGGAGAGATGTTATATCCTAGAAATGAGATAGACTTAGAGTGGAACTCACATTTTTCTAATTTTACATAGAGGTGATGTGATCTTAATCTGGACAGAACGGTTCGTACATGTTTCACATGATCCTGAAATGAATTGGAGTATATAAGGATATCATCCAGGTAAATGACAATGCAGATATCAAGAAGGTCACGAAAAACGTCATTTATAAAATGCTGGAATGTTCCTGGGGCATTACAAAGCCCGAATGGCATGACCAGGTACTCAAAGAGACCGTACCTGGTCCTGAAAGCTGTTAGCCACTCATCGCCTTCTCGAATTCGTATCAAATTGTAAGCTCCTCTAAGGTCCAATTTAGTGTAAATTGTGGCATCTTGTAGGCGCTCGATCAATTCGGGAATAAGTGGGAGAGGGTATCGATTTTTGATAGTACGCTGATTTAATTCGCGGTAATCGATGATAGGGCGAAGTGATCCGTCCTTGTTCTTTACGAAGAACATGCCGGCTCCGGCTGAGGAGGTGGAAGGACGAATAAATCCTTTTCGTAGATTATCTTGTAAATACGTCTTCAGATGTTCTAATTCTGGAGTTGACAGTGGGTACAATCGTCCGAAAGGGATTGATGATCCAGGTTTAATATCTATCGGGCAATTGTACACTCGATGTGGTGGTAAAGTCTCGGCCTCTGTCTTGCTGAAGACATCAGCAAAATCAGAATATTCCTGTGGAATCTGTGGAACCTGAGTCACTATTTCTAAAATTGGATGAAAGGAGGAGCAATTTTCAATACAGTATGAAGAAGTAAAAGTGACTTCAAGTGTTTCCCAATTTAGTAATGGTTTATGCTTTTTACACCAAGTGATACCTAAAACAATAGGGAACAAAGGAGAAGGTAATACATCAAATTCGATATATTCAGAATGACCAGATGAAGTGGTTACTAATAGTGGTATTGTCTTATGAGTGATAGGACCACTAGCGATGGAAGAACCATCAATGACACGAACTGATACTGGTGTATGCTTTAACACACAGGGAATTTTATTAGAATTGACTACAGCAGAATTTATGAAGTTTCCATAAGCACCAGTGTCTATTATAGCCTCAGATGGTATTCTTCGATGATCCCACTGCAATGACACAGAAAGCATACAGTAAGTATGAGTACCTTTTGGTATATTAGTAGTTGATATGATATGGGACTTACTTTTCTTTGAATTTTGCAGCAATGGACATTCTCTGACTGAATGCGTGGAGTTGGCACAGTACATACACAACCTATTTAGTCTTCTGCGGGTCCTTTCTTCATGTGTTAGAGGAGCCCTAGCTATACCAATCTCCATTGGTTCTGATGTTGATTTACTGCTTTGTGAAGGGTTTTGGATGGACTGGTGCTTTGGAGCTAAATCAGTATGAAATCTTTCTGACCTCCTCTCCCTTAATCTGCGGTCAATTTGAATGACAAGTTTCATTAGAGCTTCCAAACTCTGTGGTATTTCTGTACGGGCTAGCTCGTCTTTAATATTGTCTGCTAAGCCCAATCTAAACTGATTACGCAAGGCGATAGGATTCCATTGAGAATCCCTTGCGTATTGTTTGAATTCGGATATGTAGTCCTCCACTACACGTTTGCCTTGTTTCAAGCTTCGCATTGCAATCTCTGCAGTCATCTGGGAATCAGTATCTTGGTAAAGTTCATCCATCTGAGTGAAAAACTCATCTAATGATCCCAGTACAGGCTGATTGTTTTCAAATGAAGCGTCTGCCCAAACCCTTGGTTCACCACGTAGGAATGATATCACAGTGAGTACCTTTACTCTCTCCGTGGAGTACGTTCTCGGTTTAAGGGTGAATAGGAGGAGGCATGCTGTCTTAAATTGTCGATACAGCTTCCTATTCCCTGAAAAAGGTTCAGGAAGGGATGCTACAGGCTCAGGGACTGGTTCTGTTCTTGTTGTTAGAGAGTCTCTAATCACTCTCCTTAAAGATTGGTTCTCTATTTCCAAATCCCTTAGGGCTTGTCCCATTTGATCCACACATTGGGAAAGGTTAAATACAATCTGAGGAAGGTCTACTGGATCAGATGTCATGGCTTAGTAATATTGTCAGGATCAACAAGGCTTATATGGTTTAGTATGTGAGCCTTGTTATCCTGTGATTATAATTCTGACACTCAGCTGTAGACCAAATATATGTTTTGTATCACTGTCTTATTTATGGCAAGAATCACTTGTAATAATGCCTTAATAAGTAGTGAATTTAATAAGAAGAATGGTTGTAACTACTGGGTAGTTATAATAGCAACAAAATAATTCACTGAGTACGGAATCCAAACTGAGGAGGAGATAATCTGATAAGACAAACTATTTGTGAACTGTCTCTGGAGATGTTGATAAGAAGGGAACAGTCTGTTTGCACACAGATAGTGTAATGAAGGAACAGCGGAGCGTTGCAAGGGGCGTGCTGCTGAAGCAGTCAGTTTGATTGACAGGTGACGTCACACGCTCAAGCTCCTAATGCTGTTCGGCGGCTAACAAGCCGAGAGATTTTAGCAGGGAACGTCTTTTGTAAGTTGCAATATTACAAGTTAGATTTAACTGGCAAAGTAAATACAATAGCGGTTGTAGTCCTCACTTGTATCTTGATAGAAATTCAGCCTTGATGTAAGCGAAAATAATCTTCACAGATTCCGTAGTTTGTGACAGGTTGAGAACCAAAGTACAGATGATGTATGCTTAAAGATGCACAGTTTGTCCAGTACAGCTCACTTGACAAGCTAGAGGTTTCCAATATGAAAATTGAAGGTGAAGCATCTTAGCGTAGACACAGACTTCCTTTGGTAATGAAATCAAAATTACTAAGCACTAGGAACAGGGAGTGGACAGGATATAAAGGTAAGGTAGGAGGGGTTAACTGAGAAAGGCAGGTATCCAGGGGAGATCCTGATATTAGTTTAAAATTCTTGTAATTATTTTATTATTTTCTGTAATTTAGTGGGTTTTTTTGTACTTTAGTTAATTTTATTTAATTAATTGTAGTTAATTTAGTTAATTTATTTAATTATAGTGTAGTGTTAGGTGTAATTGTAACTTAGGTTATTTTTTATTTTACAGGTACTTTTGTATTTATTTTAGATAGGTAGTTATTAAATAGTTAATAACTAATAACTATTGTACCTAGTTAATGTCGCAATCGCTGCTGCTGATCGCTTCCTCTGGCTCAGCGCGGTAGCGCTTTCATTGGTTGCTTAGCAACCCTGTTCTTGCCGGCCTTCCGATGACGTCAGGAGGCCTTCTTATTCCGGCGTCTCCTCTCATCGGTGCCTGTTTGTTTTACTCGTGGGCTCTGTGAGTACAAATTTATCTTTGGATTTTCTGAATCTGTGCCTGCTTATCCTGAACCCTTATCCCTACCTGCCTGATATCGTTGCTGGACTCTGCTTACCTGACTACTCTATTGGTTAACCCCTACCTGCCTGATAAAACGTTGCTGGACACTGCTTACCTGACTACTCTATTGGTTAACCCCTACCTGCCTGATAAAACGTTGCTGGACACTGCTTACCTGACTACTCTATTGGTTAACCCCTACCTGCCTGATAACACGTTGCTGGACACTGCTTACCTGACTACTCTATTGGTTAACCCCTACCTGCCTGATAACACGTTGCTGGACACTGCTTACCTGACTACTCTATTGGTTAACCCCTACCTGCCTGATAACACGTTGCTGGACACTGCTTACCTGACTACTCTATTGGTTAACCTCTACCTGCCTGATAACACCTTGCTGGACATTGCTTACCTGACTACTCTATTGGTTAACCCATACCTGCCTGATAATACGTTGCTGGACATTGCTTACCTGACTACTCTATTGGTTAACCCCTATCTGCCTGATTACACGTTGCTGGACATTGCTTGCCTGACTATTCTATTGGTTAACCCTTACCTGCCTGATTACACGTTGCTGGACATTGCTTGCCTGATTACTCTATTGGTTAACCCCTTCTACATGAAGTTTCTTCTCCTGACCCTGCTGTGTCATCTTCCAGTCTATTACTGTGAGTATATCAAACTACAGCTGTCGCAGGGTCAGGTCCTGGTATATACTCACTGTGCTAGGGTGTTATTTACCTCATTCTAGCATTTGGGTCTAACTCTGGACTTTACCTATCCTGACATTACAAACAGGCCATATAATGGACCCTGGTGAGTTATCCAGAGCTGTGGCTCTACAGGGACAGCTTCTTGGAACCCACTCTGCACACCTGCAATCCCTGGATTCTAAATTGGATCAAATAACTGCTCTTTTGCATAACCTTTCTCCTCCTTCTCAAGTCTCGGCAACACCTGTTGTTCCTGCGGCCAGCTCTAACCCTGCGTTTAATCCGCCACAACCTGCAGAACAATTTATTCCTAGAATTCCACTACCGGATAAATATGACGGCAATCCTGAAGACTGTCGAGGATTTCTTAATCAGTGCTGCCTTCACTTCAGAAATAATCCTCAGATGTTTGTTTCCTCTTCCTCCAAGATCACCTTTTTAATTTCTCTTATGAAGGGTAAAGCCCTGGCTTGGGTTTCTCCACTGTTGGAAAAAGATGATCCTTTGCTCCAGGATATTGATACTTTTGTATCTATATTTTCTTCTGTGTTTGATAAACCTGGTAGATCAGCGGCAGCTGAAGCAGGACTTTTAGATTTAAGACAAGGATCTCTTTCCGTAGCACAATACGATATAGAATTCCGGACTTTAGCTGCTGAAACTATGTGGAATCATGGGGCACTACGTGCAGCATTTCGTAAAGGTCTTTGTGATCGTTTGAAAGATGAACTGGTTTATAGGGATCTTCCCGATTCTCTTGAAGATCTTATCAACCTATGTATTAAGCTTGATGCCCGCTACTCTGAGCATCTCCATGAACGTGAACGTAACAGAAGATCCTTTATCAGACCTTCCTATCGTCCTATGCCTCATTCTCCAAAACTTACTACTCCAAATGCTTCTATCTCTGAGTCAAGTGAACCCATGGAGGTTGGTGCTATTAAATTATCCGAAGCTGAACGTCTCAGGAGGCGTAATCTGGGTCTATGTCTTTACTGCGGTATTAAGGGGCACATGTTGAAAGATTGTCCAACTCGTCCAGTAAAAGCCAGGGCTTAACTCCAGGAAGAGGGGCTGAGTTAAGCCAAAGTTCTTTTTCTTCCCTCAATCCCAAGCTGTTTGTTCCGGTTACTATCTGCTTTGGCAACACCAAATTTCAGGCTCAAGCACTCATCGACTCTGGAGCTGCAGGAATATTTATGGATTCAGAGTTTGTCAATGCTTTTCGTATTCCTTTGCTTTCCAAGAGCCAATTAATTAAAGTCACTACTGTCAGTGGTCAACCCTTAGGTTCTGGTTTCATTCGATATTCTACCATCCCTCTACTCATGTCTGTAGGAGTACTTCATTCCGAAACCATTTGTTTTGACATCATCTCTTCCCCGCAGTTTCCTCTCATTTTGGGACTTCCATGGCTTCAACTACATGATCCAGTTTTTTCCTGGTCTAAAGGAGAGCTTGTTGCTTGGGGATCTTCTTGTTTCACACAGTGTCTACGGAATGCTCCCAAGACTTCTAGTACTGTTGTGGCAGTTTTGGACGTTCCTGATTCTTTGCCTGAACAATATCGCTCTTTTTGTGATGTCTTTTCCAAAAAAGATGCTGAAGTATTACCTCCTCACCGCACCTTTGATTGTCCCATTGACTTATTACCAGGAGCACCTCTACCGAAGGGTAAAACTTACCCACTTTCTCGTCAAGAAAATGTTTCACTTGAGGAATATATCAAGGATAATTTGGCTCGAGGTTTTATCCGCCCTTCTTCTTCTCCAGTAGGGGCAGGTTTCTTCTTTGTGGAAAAGAAAGATGGAGGTCTTCGTCCTTGCATTGATTATCGGGCTCTTAATCAAATTACAATCAAGAATTCTTATCCACTTCCTCTCATTCCCGAATTATTTGATCGTCTCCAGGGTGCTTCCATCTTTACCAAATTGGATCTTCGTGGGGCATATAATCTGGTCAGAATCCGTAAAGGGGACGAGTGGAAAACTGCCTTCAACACTAGGTTTGGACACTACGAATATTTAGTTATGCCTTTTGGGTTATGCAATGCCCCTGCAGTTTTACAGCATTTCGTTAATGAAATATTCAGAGACTATCTTAATCAATTCGTTATTATCTATCTTGATGATATTCTGATTTATTCCCGGACTGTACAGGATCACATTCATCATGTTACATTAGTACTCCAGAGATTACGTGATAATTTTCTCTTTGCCAAGCTTGAAAAGTGTTCATTCCATCAAGAATCTATTCCTTTCTTGGGTTAGATTATTTCTCCTTCTGGATTCAAGATGGATTCTGACAAACTGTCGGCTATCCTAGACTGGCCTAGACCTACTTCCTTGAAATCTCTTCAAAGGTTCCTGGGATTTGCCAATTACTATCGTAAGTTCATAAAGGACTTTGCTAACATCACGGCACCCCTTACTGCTCTTACTAGAAAGGTTCAGGATTGCAAGCATTGGTCTGATCTAGCTTTACAGGCATTCGAATCTCTAAAGTCTGCATTTACTTTGGCTCCCATTCTTTGCCATCCTGATCCTACTCTTCAATTCATTCTTGAAGTGGATGCTTCTCTGATTGCTGCTGGGGCAGTACTATCTCAACGAAATCCTATTTCTAGCAAGATTCTTCCTGTGGGATTTTTCTCCAAGAAGTTCAATACTTCCGAACTGAATTATGACGTTGGAAACAAAGAACTGTTAACTATTAAAATGGCTTTGGAAGAATGGAGACATCTGCTTGAAGGCACTGTTCAACCATTTCTTATACTCACTGACCATAAAAATCTTCTGTATCTTCATACTGCCAAACACCTCAACTCACGTCAAGCCCGATGGGCTCTGTTCTTCTCCAGATTTAATTTTGTCCTCTCTTATATTCCTGGCTCTAAGAATACGAAAGCAGACGCTTTATCTAGACAATTTCTGGCTTCTGATTCTACATTTCTGGATTCTGAACCCATTCTTCGCCCTGCTAAAGTTCTGGCTCAGTTATCTTCGTTTCCTTTATAAGCGTTACAATCTGCTCAAACTTCTGTTCCTTCTTCTTATAACATACCTCCTGGGATCTTATTTGTACCTATTGAATTCCGCCTAAAACTCCTTCGTTGGGCTCATGATAATGTTCTGTCTGGACATCCAGGAGTACGTAATACTATGTGGAGACTCAAACAACATGTCTGGTGGCCTTCCATGGGCAAAGATGTCAAGGATTATGTTGCAGCTTGTAATTCCTGTACCTCCAACAAACAATCTTCATCATTACCTCTTGGGCTCTTACAACCTCTGCTGTTCCGTACTATCCCTGGTCTCATGTTTCCATGGACTTTATTACAGATCATCCTAATTCTGCCGGAAACAAGACCATATGGGTTGTGGTAGACAGGTTTTCCAAAGCAGCTCACTTTGTTCCTTTAACTGGATTACCATCGGCCCAGAAACTCGCTGATTTGTTTATTCTCCATATCACCAGATTACATGGTTTTCCTTTGGACATCGTTTCTGATCGTGGAGTTCAATTTGTCTCAAGATTTTGGAAATGTCTGTGCAAACAGTTTGGAGTTACCATATCTCTTTCTAATGCACATCATCCTCAGTCCAACGGTCAAACTGAGCGGGTAAATCAATCTCTTGAGTCCTATCTCAGGCACTATGTTAATCATCAGCACTCCAATTGGTCTCAACTTCTTCCTTTAGCAGAACTTGCTTACAATTCCCGCTTCAACTCTTCTTTACAGACTTCTCCTTTCAAGGCAGCCTGTGGATTCGAACCTAGAACTTTTCCTATGTCTTTGGGAGGTTCTGGAGTTCCTGGAGCAGATCGTACAGTGAGAAGTCTTTGTAAACACTGGAAGAAGATTCGGGAAATCCTTCTTCTCTCTACTTACAAGTACAAACGATTTGCTGATCGCAGACGGACGCCGGAAGGCGCCCTCTTTTCGGGCTGGAGACAAGGTTTGGATTTCCACCAGATTCATCCGACTCAAACAACCCTGTGCTAAACTGGGTCCCAAATACATCGGACCATTCAGGATTGTTTCCAAGGTATGTTCTACTGCCTACAGGGTGGCTTTACCAGACAACTTGAGGATTCACCCTGTCTTTCACGTATCTCTCCTTAAACCAGCAGTCTCTAACCGGTTTTCCACCAAAAGTAGAGTTCCCTATCCGTTACTTGTGGATGGTACTTCAGAATTTGAGATCAGTCAAATTCTTGATTACAGATTAAGGGGTAACCGTCTGTACTATTTGGTCCATTGGAAGGGATATCCCATCACTGAACGTTCTTGGGAACCTGCTTCTCATGTCCGTGCCTCTGCTTTGATCAAACAATTCCACGCCCAGAATCCTTCAAAGCCTGTTCGTGTTTCCCGGACGGGTCCTTGAGGTGGGGGCACTGTCGCGATCGCTGCTGCTGATCGCTTCCTCTGGCTCAGCGCGGTAGCGCTTTCATTGGTTGCTTAGCAACCCTGTTCTTGTCGGCCTTCCGATGACGTCAGGAGGCCTTCTTATTCCGGCGTCTCCTCTCATCAGTGCCTGTTTGTTTTACTCGTGGGCTCTGTGAGTACAAATTTATCTTTGGATTTTCTGAATCTGTGCCTGCTTATCCTAAACCCTTATCCCTACCTGCCTGATATCGTTGCTGGACTCTGCTTACCTGACTACTCTATTGGTTAACCCCTACCTGACTGATAAAACGTTGCTGGACACTGCTTACCTGACTACTCTATTGGTTAACCCCTACCTGCCTGATAAAACGTTGCTGGACACTGCTTACCTGACTACTCTATTGGTTAACCCCTACCTGCCTGATAACACGTTGCTGGACACTGCTTACCTGACTACTCTATTGGTTAACCCCTACCTGCCTGATAACACGTTGCTGGACACTGCTTATCTGACTACTCTATTGGTTAACCCCTACCTGCCTGATAACACGTTGCTGGACACTGCTTACCTGACTACTCTATTGGTTAACCCCTACCTGCCTGATAACACATTGCTGGACACTGCTTACCTGACTACTCTATTGGTTAACCTCTACCTGCCTGATAACACGTTGCTGGACATTGCTTACCTGTCTACTCTATTGGTTAACCCATACCTGCCTGATAATACGTTGCTGGACATTGCTTATCTGACTACTCTATTGGTTAACCCCTATTTGCCTGATTACACGTTGCTGGACATTGCTTGCCTGACTATTCTATTGGTTAACCCTTACCTGCCTGATTACACGTTGCTGGACATTGCTTGCCTGATTACTCTATTGGTTAACCCCTTCTACACGAAGTTTCTTCTCCTGACCCTGCTGTGTCATCTTCCAGTCTATTACTGTGAGTATATCAAACTACAGCTGTCGCAGGGTCAGGTCCTGGTATATACTCACTGTGCTAGGGTGTTATTTACCTCATTCTAGCATTTGGGTCTAACTCTGGACTTTACCTATCCTGACAGTTAAAATAAATATAAATTTGCCTGTAAAATAAAAATAAACCCTACATTAGATACAATGTAACTATTAGTTATATTGTAGCTAGCTTATGGTTTATTTTATAGGTAAGTATTTAGTTTTAAATAGGAATAATTTAGTTAATGATAGGAATATTTATTTAGATTTATTTAAATTATATTTAAGTTAGTGGGTGTTAGGTTTAGGGTTAGACTTAGGTTTAGGGGTTAATATTTTTATTATAGTGGCGGCGGTGTAGGGGGAGCAGATTAAATATAATGTAGGTGGTGGTGGTGGGCTCCGGGAGCGGCGGTTTAGGGGTTAATACATTTATTAGAGTTGCGGCGTGGTCTGTGAGCGGCGGTTTAGGAGTTAATAACTTTATGTAGGTGGCGGCGGTATAGGAGGTGGCAGATTGTTGTAAATAAGTATAATGTAGGTGGCGGTGGGCTCCGGGAGCAGCGGTTTAGGGGTTAATACATTTATTAGAGTTGCGGCGTGGTCTGTGAGCGGCGGTTTAGGGGTTAATATCTTTATTTAGGTGCGGCGGGGTCCGGGAGTGGCGGTTTAGGGGGTAAAACAGTATAGTATAGTGTGGGTGCTTAGAGACAGGGTAGCAAGAAAGCTGTGAAAAGCCGAAGAGCAGCGAGATCGATGACTGTTAGTAACAACAGTCTGCTGCTCATCACACCGTACTTGGTGCGCGGCTTTTTGACAGCTTTTTTGATAATTTTGGAGAACTTATTCAGGTCCGCGGCGGTGATGTTAGGCGAACTTAGGCGAGCGTATTGCTGCCGGCGAATGCAAGAAAGTCGTCGGCTTGATACATAGTGGCCTATGTATCAAAAGTGACAAGTTGTGATTTGTGATGTCACCTATGATGCTTTATGTGATGTAATCTTAATCTACAGTTGTCTTGTTTTACAATTCACTAATATTCTATTTCTCCTTTATAACCATCACCTCCTTACATGTAACACTAATTCTTCTGCTCACATAACTGCAGGTCCCTCTCCACATACATGGATTTATTTTACTTTTTAGATTTCTTTTCCACCATTCTATTACCACATGCCCTGATCAGTGCCTTTTTAACAATACAACTCTGCTCTAACCACAGCCGTTTACAAAGTAGCTCTTTCTACTATGGCTTACAAATTGTATTCTCAGCCGTTTACAAATTAGCTCTTTCTACTATGGCTTACAAATTGTATACTCATACCAAAACTGTCATACCCAGTTGACAAGCCACGTACAAAAATGTATCCATGCTGTTGAGTACCGCAGGAGAAAATCTTTTACACAAGCTGCCTTTTTACATGATAAGCTCATTCTATGCTTCTACTCCTCTACTCCTCTGTTCTTTGCCCACTCTCCCTTAACATCTATTCTCATTTTACTAACCCCCTGTGGTCACCACACCTCCTATTATCACCTCCGTCTCAACACAAGACTTTGTGAAACACTTTTAAAACAAAAAAGAGTCTATTAGACATGAAATAACATCCTATAACAATTTTCACGATGACAACAAACAACCAAACATGTCTAATAACAAATTCTGCTCCTTTGTATCGGATACAGGGGATTATATATCTCTACTATTTTCATTCTCCTATCTTACCTGTCCCTTCAATCCTAGTCCTTACTAACCTCCCTTTTTTATCTACTTTCATTCCAATTCTCACACAAATATATGACAAGCCTCTCTTTATACTGTACAGTTCACACATCTCTTAAACATTTACTTGTCCCACATATATTTCAGAGACCTTCTCTTTATCCTTCCTCTACCTCCAGCTACTGTCATCATTTTCTTATGACTCTGACCTCAAAACTCCTTGAAATGTTAATAAATACACACTTATCACAATTCCTCACATCAATTTCAATTCTTGATCCTTAGCAGTCTATATTTCATCCCCTACACTCCACAGAGACTGCACTAATCATGGTGACAAATGACCAACTTACAGGTAGAAAGACTTAAAGGCTCCCTGTTCATCATTCTTGGCATTATTTCAGCCTTCAATTATGTTGACCATCATCTTCTTCAACAAACACCCCTCTTGTACTTCTCTTGCTAACCATATATTCACTGTATCTTTTTTTCTGGACCAGAATCTACCCCTTTACTACTCTCTTTTGTGGTGCTACAAGATACCATTCTTGGCTCCCTCCTCATTTTAATCTACACACCATCTCTTGGCTCTGTAATAAAGTCACATGATTTCAGTATCATCTGTATGCTGAAGGCACCCAATTCTGACTATTCTCCACCTAACTTATTTGATTATATTACTAGTTGTCTTTCTTGTATTTAATTCTGAATAGCTATTCAATATCTAAATCTTAACATCTTCATAACTGAGCTCCTCCTCTTCATCCAATATCTACACAACCCAAATCTCAATAACTTTTGGCATAACTGTGAGCACACCTACCCCTCATGTCCACTACCTTGGGGTCACATTTTACTTAGAACTATCAATTATAGTGTAAAAATATATATATAATATACAACACTTTCTTTACAGAGGCATCACCAATATCCAAATACACTCTCTCATCATATCCTACCTTGACTACTGCAAATCCATCTTCCCAGGTCTCCCAAACTACCATATTTCCCTTCTGCAATCCATCATGAATTTCTCTACTCTTACATACAAGGTCCTATATATTATTTCTTCCTCCTATATCCCTCCTACATGCCCCCTTCACTATGCCTAAGACACACTTTTCTCCTCCTCTCTTATCTTTACATTCCCACGAACTTAACTTTTCCAGAATTTTACTTATTTAATTAAATTGAATTAGTCACTCCACAAGACTTGTTCCAAGCTTTTAGATCTTTTGGTGTTCCTTAAAAACACTACCACAGATGCTTATAACTTTTATATTAACATATTATTCTTTTTCCATACTTCAGAACCATCTTGTTTCAAATTAGTTACCCTTGTGCTCCCTTGTAAATTTACAAGTCCATCTGTCAAGTATATCACCTTTTTCCTAGTTGACCTACATCAGATGGTAGCTTACAGGCAGGGCCATCTACCCCTTGTGTCTTTGTAATTACCTTTTTTTAAAGTGTACCATGGCATATTGAACCTGTATATCACTGTTAAATATGGCCTAGTTTCCATTTAGGTGGTAAAGTTCAGAAACTTGTTGTAACAAAAAATAAATACATCTTGATATACTTTAATGGAGAAAAATATTTTAATCGCCAGATTCTACAATTTACCACATCAATGGAAACTAGGTTGATGTTGGTGCCCTACAAATAATATAATTACCAAGAAGAAAATTTAATAAATTTGGTACCCATTCCATAGAGTAAAGAGAGACAATATGATCTTGTGTAATGAAAATGACTCTGAGACTTGACCCATGGAAATCATAAGCTGTTACACCAAAGTGTATAAGTACAAAAAGAGTTTGAAAGGCGTTTCAAAGAAACAAGCCATTATATCACTCAAAGTCAATTTGTAGGGACTTATTGTCTCTTCTGGTTACTTAATTAACATTGCTAACATTTTTGACCACAGTAATGAATATGTAGCCATTATCTGTATGCAAATTATATTTACTGTAAATATTGGTTCATACATGTAATAAGAAAATTTAGTAATTTGATACTATGAATAGTTTTCAGAAGATGAGCTTTCCCATCTATTCATGTTGTCCTTTCAGTTAGCTTTGTGGTCAAATTATTGCTTCACCATAATTTATGGTCTTGAGACACATCTTCCCAGATTATCTAATGATGTAGTTTTGATTTGTTTATGTTAAACTAGAAAGAAACTGCTTGCAGCATATATATCCCTTTACTATAATGTAGTCCTTTGCTTTTGGCTAGATTTTTTCCTAAGTGCAACTTTATTTCACATATATAACATGGCAAATTGATGTAAAATATGTAATTTCATACATGAGGTTGATAGCACTTAAAAACTGTGATTTTAAGGACATATATTACTTTACAGCATTATGTTGATTTTTTTTCTTTACTTGATGAAAATAAGGGAATTTCCTTTTAATTTTATAATTTTACATAATTTAGATATCTTATAAAAGGAACTATATTAACTTAATAATTATATATTGCTACCATTTTGATGCATTTCTTCTTAATAAATAATCTGGTTTATATTTTGTTCCCTCCTCAGACCTGCTTGGTGTGACATAAGCACCACCTGGCAGCAATGGTAGGCATATTTTTCAAATCTAGGATGGGCCACATTCCTTTTAGGCCTTTAATGGTTTACCAAGGTGCTCTGACCTACATAGGTGTTTAGAAGACAAAGCTCTCAATAACCGTTAGACATGAGTCTATATTTTAGTGTAGTTTGATATCAGGGTGCAAGAGGTTTCATTCTTCAAGGCCTGATTTTTTTTAAATATCCTTCATAAAGTGAACTCATCACTCCAACCCTGTTGTGAACAGACATAACTCAACTCTCTGTAAGCAGAAGATGGACCAGGAGGACCCTGTGAATAGTGAGATGACTCCCATATATGTCAAGGAAGCTCTCTTAAATAGAGAAATCTTGCTAGAAAGAGAAATTATAATAGGGAGAACCTGTTGCATATAACAATTTTTGTAGGTTTGGGAAAGTATTAATTACAGGGGCGGCTCCTCCATAGGATCACAGCCGCACGTGAACCCCCAGGACCCTAACCCCCAGAGCCCCCCCCCCAAAAGAATAAGAAATAAAAAAAATTAAAAATTAACAATTAAATAAATAAATCTTATTGGCTTAATAAATCTAATTATATTATTTTTCATTTTAGCTTAATAAATCTAATTATATCATTTTTAATCCAGGCTCCACTGCAGTTTTGTAAAAAAAATAATTTGCCATGTTTACTGCTATCTATCGCACAGCACCGCATGTGCGATAGATAGAAGTATAGGGAAAAGCACTTTCCCCTTTCTGTCTGCAGTGCCTGCAGTGCCTCCCACAACCCAGCCCATAGCTTTGCTAATCGCACAGCTCTCAGTGTGCGAGTGAGATCAAGCTGTCATGTCACGTGACACTCGCACACTGAGAGCTGTGTGAGTAGGAGGTGCACATTGGGAACTGTAGGGTGTGCTGTACAATTACAGAGCATAGGAATTTGTTCCACTTCCTGCTGCTCTATTACTGTGCAGGAACTAGGGTTGCCAGGTGTACGGTAAAATCTATTAAAAAAAACCATCCAAACCCAGCCAGTGTTCCAATTACACCCACCCAACACCGACACCCCTGCCCTGGCTTCATCTGCTTGTGACTCTGCTAATGTCTGGAGCTGGACTCCGAAATACTAGCAGCAGCAGGCAGTGGGCACACACATTGCTTCCTGATCTGTACAGTGAGACTCTGTGACTGACTGTCGGACGTGTCCAGACATCAAACCAAATTCATTACCAGAATGTTTTGTATGTTTAATTATTTTAACACATTTCTTTTATGTGGTTATATTTTGCAATATCTACCTGTTTGATATAGTATGCAAATATCTGTGTGTGAAATGACCCTTTAATTTTTGACAGTCGTTCTTCATACAACACATTTATTTCTTTGTGTTAGCAAATTTCATATTACACAAAATGGAAGGTTGTCATATGTCATGCCAACAACTGTTCACTAACAGACTACTTTCACCAAAAACTATCTGTGACGAAGCAAGGTTATCCAACCCTGCGCCAGTCACTTATTTGGCACAGAAAGGGTTATCAGCCCCCTTTTACTGTCACCAATAGGTCACAATCTAGCCACATCAGGCAAGCTTGTGATTCAGTTTAGTGGGTGCAAGGGTTAACCACACTCCCTAGTCTGTACTAGATGTAAGAGAAATGCCCAAAACTCCCTTTTAATGCCACCCACACTAAACCAACAACCCTATAGCTCCAATACTGCCACAACTTAAAATGTATTAAAGGGAAAATCCTAAGAAAAAACCCAGACTTTACACATTAACTCTCTAAATACAATTTAGCAGAAAATAACCTAAATTATACAGTTCTAATATTCCAGTCTCTTTCAGTAATGTGATTCAATTATTAGACAAAGGCCAAACTTAATAAAGGAATTATTTATTATGCCAAAAATATTATGCACAATGCATTATTGATAAAAAGTTGTTACAAATAAAATTACACATGCAAACAGTGTTTTAAAATAAAAAGGAGAAAAACAGAATTGAATACTTTCCTAGTTTCAAGATCTGTGCCAGGGGCTGGCATGAAAATGATGGCTCCTTACTTCTGTAGAACAGCTCCCCTTGTAAGAATGACAATCTTATTGTTAAGAAATAAAATTCTTATACATATTTCCCATAGATCAGGTTGCCTGACCACACCCTCCTGGGCAGGCTAAGAAACCCCCCTGTCTTTATGACCTTCAATAGACTAATTTCTTGCCTGAAATTATACAATCCATTATAATTTCTGCTAGGTAACTCCACTTCCATATATAACTATCAGAAATCTCCTAGTTTCATTGGGAGAATCAATTTGATACCAGATATGACAGATTTCCCTTAATTTAATGTCATAACAGTTTTAAACACATATATACATAATATACCAATGTCCTTTTAGTGACCTGGTCAGTTTTTGTGATTGAGGCCCTGTTTTGCATCATGCATTCTATTGACAGCCTAAGCCATAAACTCTATCCTGTGTATCACTAGAACTAGGAGCTTGAGTGGCTTTATGACTCAATGCATACACAATAACATTTGGTGGAGCTATTTATGAGGCTCCTGGCACTTCAAAGAAAACACAAGTCACAATACTTCTTGAAAAACAAATAACTGTTTTGGGTTAAAGCTACACAGAATTATCCCCTTCTTAGCTAAATCCTGAGGTTTTCATGACACCTTCCCCAATAAGAGACACAAAAGGGGGTGGCTACGAGCCACTCCCAATGCATATCAAAGGGAGCTTACCCTTGCGGTGATAACGCCATTGCCAGACAAATTGCACATAGCAGTTTTGCCAGCAGGATGCCCTCCTTTTAAAAGTGACACACTAGTTGCTCTACCCAACGATTGAAAATATTGCAGGGCCCCTCCCACGCAGCCTGTAGCTAGTTCTGCCTCATGGGTGTTAGTACCAGAACATTTTGCACCATCTCATATACTCCCTCTCTGTCAGTAAAATCCTGCAACTGTTTTTGTGGGAATATGGCATCTCTGGGTTTTGCAGGTACCTCCCCCAATAAGGCTTGCATCTTATCCCTGAATAACACATCATCCCCTTCTACAGAGGTGCCTGTGAAACCTAGGGTCTTGCTACTTATGGTGTGCTCTCTGAACATATTGTGTACTGTCAGTTGCTGCTTAACTACCATGGCCTCTTGCCCTCCAACTGGAGTAGAATTCCTGTACTCCTGCACTATGTTATGGTTGGTAGGGGGTTGATTAACTGCCCCCCTCCTCTTCACTGTGGGTCCCAGCTGCTGAGCCTGCTGGGGACTCTGATGCTGCACGCCTATCACTGTATTTGCTGACTGGCACTGTGGGGCTGTGTAAATACACTTCTCTGTACTCCCCCCCCCCGTGCCTGCAGTCTGTGTCATTCTCTGTTCCCTAGTCTGTGCAGTCTGTTTATAGGTCACAGCTGAGGTTACTGGGGTCTCTGTCACCCACAATCTTTCCCACTCACTCTGAGGTTCCCTCAAAGAGTATCCTGTACCCTCCTCCCTCACACACTCTGAAATCTGTAGCTCTGCTGCTTCTGTCATACAGTGGGCTAGCTTGCCCCCCTGCTCTCTCTCACAATCAGTCTGCCACTTTGCGTCCTCACACAGAACCTGGGATCCTTCTGACACTGGTGCCGACAAGCACACATCTTCCTTCTGCCATTTATCCCAAATATTGTGTCTTTTCACAGGGAACGGAATTGGCCCTGGCACAGACTGGCACACATCATCCAGTGGCCCAGTCACCCAGTCATCCTCTCCCCCGTCAATCTCACTTCCTTTTATAGAATCCACTGATTCAATCACAGACAGACACGCACCACTCATCTGCCTCCTCTCACAGACAGTTTCTCCCTGTACAGCTAAACTCGGTTCAGGCACAGGCAGACCCACACAGTCTATCAGCCTTTCTCCCCCATCAGTCTCACCCTGTACAGCTAACTGTAATTCTGCAGATACTGCTGATTTAAGTACAGGAAGACACACACCACCTGTCTGTCGTTCTCCCCAGTCAGTCTCCCCTCTTACAGGTTCACCTCTCAGCACAGACACCCCCAGTTCAGGCACATCACTTCGCACACATGCACTCTGTCCTCCCTCCTGGTCATAATGTCTCTGAGCATTTTTACACACAGCCCTTTCCACTAGGTCACATGTAGCATTGTCAGGCACATAAAGAGATAACAATCTACCCAAATCAGTACCCAGTAAAACATCATTAGGAATATTTTCAGATACCCCCACATTTCTTAAACCTCTCCCCGCTCCCCAATCAAGATATACACGTGCCATAGGCAGTGCAAGTTTCATTCCCCCCAATATCTTTAACTGCTAGAGTCTTTCCAGGGATAATGTTCTCAGAGTTCACTAGCTTTGGACGCACAATAGTCACTTCTGCACCTGTGTCCCTAAGCCCCAAGGTTACCTTGTCTCCAACAGTCACAGGTTGCAAGTTCTCATGGTTGTTTTCCTCTGGACAGGTAACAAACAAAACAGATGCTGGTACTTCTGAGGGATTACCCCCTCCAGCTGATTGCTCCAAGTTAATCCTCTCTGGGCAAGTGGAGCTGATGTGGCCCACTTTGTTGCAAGCAAAACATCTGCGGGTATCCCCCTGCCCAGATGCAGCACTCACCCCTCCTATCCCAGAGGGAATAGACACAGGAAACAAACGCACAGCAGGTTTTGTGAAGGGGGATCGTGCAGCAGCTCCTTTCCAGGTGGACCCCCTTAGAAAAGGATTTTCTCCCAATCTCTGGTGACCTGTTGGCTGTGTAAAAATCAGCCAGCTCACCAGCTTCCAAGGCTGTTATGGGCTTCCGATCCAAAACCCATGCTTGAACTTCTGCTGGGCACAGTTGCATAAATTGCTCCTTGACTATCAGATCTTCCAGCTCTTCCATAGTGGCAACTCTTAATCCTCTGACCCACTGTGTAAAGGCTGTCATCAGGTTTCCAACAGTTGTCGTATAGCTCTCTGACAGAGAACGGAATTTCTTCCTGTACACCTCAGGAGTAAGATTATACCTCCTCTGCAGTGCAGCTTTAATGGAATCATAGTCCTGATCAAACTCTGGGGGTAGTTCAGCAAACGCCTCCAGTGCAGGACCTTTCAGGCCAGGGGTAAGGTACTTGGCCAACTACTCCCTTGGCAACTGGAACTGTCTGCAAACTTTCTCAAAGCTACGCAGGAATACATCCACATCTCCATCTTTCTCCAGGGTGGGAAAATTCTCTGCACCCACTGAGCCCATATGTTTAAGAACAGTTTGCAAATATCAGTCCATTGGATCCCCAGATCCTGATGAATCGCTGCCCCCAGCTGCAGACATCTCTCCTGAGACCTCAACTGGTGTGATTTGGCTGTTATCATATTCCACAAGAGCTTGTATTAGTACCTCTTTGTTCTTTCCACGTGTTGGAATATCATGCTCCTGGCATAAGAGTGCCAACATTTCTTTACTCTGTTGCTCGTATGCCTCCATAGCAAAAATAAAATAGAAAAACAGAGAATAGGGAATGGGACTGTTTGCAATGTGTGACTATATAATGCACTGAGTTTTAGCCTTTGGAAATTGTAAGAAACAATTTCTTTTAGTACCGGGATTTTCACACTAGTAAATCCACAAGCACTAAAATCTAATAACAAAAATGATCTACACCACTGCCCACCAATTTGTGATGAACCAAGGTTATCCAACCCTGCGCCAGTCACTTATTTGGCACAGAAAGGGTTATCAGCCCCCTTTTACTGTCACAAATAGGTCACAATCTCGCCACACCAGGCAAGCTTTTGATTCAGTTTAGTGGGTGCAACGGTTAACCACACTCCCTAGTCTGTACTAGACGTAAGAGAAATGCCCAAAACTCCCTTTTAATGCCACCCACACTAAACCAACAATCCTATAGCTCCAATACTGCCACAACTTAAAATTAATTAAAGGGAAAATCCTAAGAAAAAACCCAGACTTTACACATTAACTCTCTAAATACAATTTAGCAGAAAATAACCTAAATTATACAGTTCTAATATTCCAGTCTCTTTCAGTAATGTGGTTCAATTATTAGACAAAGGCCAAACTTAATAAAGGAATTATTTATTATGCCAAAAATATTATGCAGAATGCATTTTTTAAAAAAGTTGTTACAAATAAAATTACACACGCAAACAAGTGTTTTAAAATAAAAAGGAGAAAAACAGAATTGAATACTTTACTAGTTTCAAGATCTGTGCCAGGGGCTGGCATGAAAATGATGGCTCCTTACTTCTGTAGAACAGCTCCACTTGTAAGAATGACAATCTTATTGTTAAGAAATAAGATTCTTATACCTATTTCCCATAGATCAGGTTGCCTGACAACACCCTCCTGGGCGGGCTACGAAAGCCCCTGTCTTTATGACCTTCAATAAACTAATTTCTTGCCTGAAATTATACAATTCATTATAATTTCTGCTAGGTAACTCCACTTCCATATTTACCTATCAGGAATCTCCTAGTTTCATTGGGAGAATCAATTTGATACCAGATATGACAGATTTCCCTTCATTTAATGTCATAACAATTTTAAATACATATATACATAATACACCAATGTCCTTTTAGTGAACTGGTCAGTTTTTGTGATTGAGGCCCTGTTTTGCATCATGCATTCTATTGACAGCCTAAGCCATAAACTCTATCCTGTGTATCTCTGGAGCTAAGAGCTTGAGTGGCTTTATGACTCAATGCATACACAATAACATTTGGTGGAGCTATTTATGAGGCTCCTGGCACTCCAAAGAAAACACAAGTCACAATTCTTCTTGAAAAACAAATAACTGTTTTGAGTTCAAGCTACACAGAATTAACCCCTTCTTAGCTAAATCCTGAGGTTTTCGTGACAGTATCACTGTGCTGGAGGGGGGGGGGAATGAACTAATAATTGATTAAGAATAATGTTATCGTTTTTTAGAATCAAGCAGTCCGTTTTAATAAACTTTATTGAAAAAAAAGAAACGATTTGTTGCCAGAGCACACAAGAGGTAAACATAAAAAATGGACTGACCCGAGGACATTTGGCAACCTAAGATCCTATCAGCATTGCCCATATTGTAAACAGAATTGTCAGGTTTTCCTTTGCCCTTCCCCCAATGCCTATAAAGCTTCCTTCTCAGCTGCAGACAAGTGCTTAGTAATTTGTTTGTAGTGAGCACTGTTTCTGAGCCACATCAGGATTTCTACTCCTGTGATCTTTATTCACACTCTAAGAGATAAAATCTTCAAAGTTAAATCAGATTCTCTGAACTGTTATTTTGCTAACGTTACTTATCTGCACGACTGAGATATTAAACTTCAGTGTGGGAGCCTTATATGAAAACATCGTGGCAGTACACACCTCCTTCTGATTTATCTCCTGTCCTGTGTATATATTTCAACTTGTCTCGCTCTGCCTCACAGCCCACAGAGGAATCCTCTCTCTCTACTGCTGCTGCTAACGGAGCAATTTCCCTGTCACATCTAAGCAGCCAGCTGGATCCTAAACTGAAACTACTCACCGGAACAACAGCTGATCCTGTCTGTATCAACGCTGCAGAGAAAAACATCAGCGTCTGGGATCTTCACACACTGAAACCACGGACAAGGCACTGCCTGCAGTAAATCAGCTTGTGTGAATACTTAACACAACTTGTCCTGCATCCTCCTCTTCATTTAGGAGTCTCCAGGTAAATATTCATTACCCTGAATAAGGGATTTGCATACTCATATCTGTATATAAATTGGAGTTACTTACCTTGAACCTGCAACCCTTAAAGGGACACACATGTTAAGAAGCTACTGCTTAAAGGGATATACTATACTTTACAGCATACCTAAGTTGGGACATTACCTAAAGTCTTACTAATCTTACCTCTGCTCATCTGCCTACTACCTAGGTGGAAACTAAAGTACTGCTACATAACCTGTGTTATAATTATCAGAGGAACTTTATCAGTACATTATAAAAAACTTCACTTCTGTCTAATTCTGTAACCCATTCTATTACCAGGATTGCAGCAGACAAAGTGATACAAAACCTTATTTAGGTCTACAGTTGAGTTCCATAGACTGAATTCTTCAATTAAACTGACATATTACTAAGCCTAAAACGCAATGGAGCCAGTAGACCTACCGCAAGTAGTTTATACTCTCTCACAAAGAGTCGACCAATTGGCACAAGGCCTTAAACAGCTACAATTTGAAAACCCAACTTTACATGAACTTTTAAAGGAAACCCTGACCTCTAAGACCTCTGAACCTGACCCTCAGGTGTCCCTACCAGATCCATTCTCTGGCAATCGTAGACTTTATAGACAGTTCAAAAACTCTTGCAGTTTGTTATTTCAACTAAAAGCCAAGACATACAAGACTGACAAGATTAAAGTTTTAGCTACCATTTCCTTCTTGAGAGGGGAACCACGGGCATGGGCAGACACACTATACGAGACAGATGACCCTATTCTTTCATCTCTAGACCGGTTCATACATGCTATGGATGAACTGTACTTGGATTCCAACCTCCAACAGACCGCCGAGACAAACATGAGAAGTCTCAAACAAGGAAAACGGCAAGTGGAGGAATATATAACGGAGTTTAAACAATACTCCACGGACTCCTTATGGAATACAGTAGCGCTTAAGAACCAGTTTAGGATAGGGTTATCAGACACAATTAAAGATGAACTGGCCCGAATCGACTTACCTGATTCCCTAGAACAACTTATGAGACTTACTACCCAAATTGATAGACGTCTCCGCGAGAGGAGAAGCGAACGGGGTTATCAGGAGAACACACACAGAGCAACCTCCTCACACCGTTTGCCTCCCATACACAAAACAACCCCAGAACCTATGGACATAGGTATAATCCGTGGACCACTCACTTCCGAAGAACGCAACCGCAGAAGGACTCAAATGCTCTGCATGTACTGTGCTAATCCGAACCACACGGTGAAGGACTGTCCAACGCTGATAAAGAATAAGAGAAGTAAGTGCATTACTATTCATACATCTTGTGTTTCACATATGAACTCCACTTACTGTCGTCTCCCATTAACTTTGCAGTGGGACCAAAGCAGACTGAAGACTGAGGCCATCGTGGATTCAGGGGCTTATGGAAATTATTTGGATTTAGATGTTGTTAAAAGAAATAAAATTAAGTTTGTGTGCAAGCAGCAACCTGTTGTTGTTCGTGTAATTGATGGTTCAAACATCCACACAGGTCCTATTACACATGAAACAGTACCTTTGCAGGTACAAACGTCCACAGGACATACTGAATACTTAGTATTTGACATACTTCCTTCACCATTGTTTCCTGTCGTTTTGGGTCTTAGTTGGCTACAAGAACATAATCCTTTTATCGATTGGAAGAATTTAACATTAGGGCTAACTTCTGACTATTGCAAAACCACTTGTTATCCACAGGTACACGTCTTACAGCTATCACATTCCGAAGTCAACCTACCTGAAGTCTACAAGGATTTTGCTGATGTTTTCAGCAAAAGAGAGGCAGAAACTTTACCACCACATCGTAAATACGACTGCCCTATAGAACTTCAACCGGGTGCTGTTGTTCCCCATGGACATCTATATCCTCTCAGCCAGCCAGAGTTAGAACATCTAAAAAATTACCTTGATGAGAACCTCCGAAAGGGCTTCATAAGACCTTCTACTTCCCCAGCAGGGGCAGGAATGTTCTTCGTCAGAAACAAAGACTCCTCACTTAGACCAATCATAGATTACAGAGAACTAAACAGAAGAACTATAAAAAACCGATACCCTCTCCCCCTCATACCAGAACTCATTGAAAGTAGGAAACGCAAAAATTTTCACAAAACTGGATCTTCGTGGGGCTTATAATCTCGTCAGGATTCGAAAAGGTGATGAGTGGCTTACCGCCTTTAGGACGAGATATGGCCTGTATGAGTACAGGGTAATGCCATTCGGGCTATGTAATGCCCCCGCGACGTTCCAGTACTTCATAAATGATGTATTCAGGGATCTTCTGGATGTCTGTCTAGTCATTTATTTAGACGACATACTCATATATTCCGATGATCTTCCTCAACATATCACACATGTCAGATGGGTACTCTCCAGACTCCGTTCTCATCAGTTGTACGCAAAACCTGAAAAATGTGAATTCCACAAGGATACCATATCCTTTCTTGGGTACCACATCAGTTCAGCTGGGATTCAAATGGAAGAAAATAAAGTTAGTACAGTAAGGAACTGGTGTCAACCAACATCAAAGAAAGAACTTCAACGCTTCCTCGGTTTTGCTAACTACTACCGGAAATTTATAAAGAATTTCTCTAAGATAGTAAGACCTCTTACTATTCTCACAGGTACATTACCATTTAAATGGAACAACGAAGCTAACCAAGCATTTATAGAGTTAAAACAAAGGTTTACAACTGCACCGATTCTACAGTTTCCTAACCCTCAGCATCAATACGTAATGGAGGTAGATTCCTCGGATTACGCCATCGGGGCCATTCTATCTCAATGGGAGACACCAGCTACACCTCTCCACCCAGTGGCTTTCTTTTCTAAAGTTCTCTCTTCAGCTGAGAGGAACTACTCTATTGGCGATAAAGAACTACTTGCCATAAAACGTTCACTTGAGCAATGGAGACATCTTTTAGAAGGCACTATCCACCCCATAATTATATACACAGACCATAAGAATTTGGAGTATCTACAGAATAATAAAACCTTGTCTGCTAGACAAGTAAGGTGGAGCTTGTTCTTTACAAGATTCACTTTTACTATTATCTACAGACCTGCTGACAAAAACCGCAAGGCAGATGCCCTATCAAGAAAGGAACCTATTCCTATATTTCATGAGGAGTCCCGAAACATTATACCCAAAGAATGTTTCCTGGGTATCACAACCGACCTACGTATGGATTTAAAGTCTTCCCTACAAAACGATTTAGAGATTCCACATCATGCTGTAACGCTTAAACCAGATGGCTTTTATTATTTCAAGGATAGGTTGTACATCCCAAGAAATCTTAGAGCACACATTCTCAGACTTTACCATGACACACCATTAGCTGGTCACCAGGGAATAAAACGTACCACTGAGAAGCTCTCAAGGGCATACTGGTGGCCAGGTTTACATACTTCTGTGAAAGAGCATATCCAAACCTGTACCGTGTGTTCCACATGTAAGTCTGATAATCAATCTCCTTTTGGTCTCCTAATGTCCCTCGAAGTTCCAAGCAAGCCATGGCAACAGGTGGGAATGGATTTTATAGTCGAACTCCCTGAATCAGAACATCAGAATACCATATTAGTAGTAGTTGACCACTTCACAAAGATGGCTCACTTCATCCCTTTCCACAAGCTTCCAACCTCCTCTGAGACAGCGGATCTTTTCTTGAAGCACATAGTTAGGCTACATGGTCTCCCAACGATTCTGGTTTCCGACAGGGGAACTCAATTCACATCACATTTCTGGAAACAACTCTGCAAGATCCTAAACATCGAACACCGTTTTTCAACGTCTTATCATCCCCAAACTAACGGACAAGTAGAACGCGTAAATCAGTGGTTGGAACAGTACCTTCACTGTTACTGCTCACACCATCAAACCACCTGGATGCAGTACTTACCAATGGCCGAATTCTCCTTTAATGATGCCATGAATTCCACCATCAACATGTCTCCATTTTATGCAAATTACGGATTCCACCCACAGATAACCTTTGCTGAAGGAGTTGTTGCTACTTCACCCCTGGTCGATTCCATGACAAATTCCTTAATAGAAACCTTCAAGGTACTCCAGGAGAACATCAGAGACGCACAGGCCACTCAAAAAAAGATTTTACGACCTACGAAGAAGGGAGCCCCCGAAATATGAAGTGGGACAAAAGGTTTGGCTATCCACAAAAAACCTTAGATTACATATACCCTCTAGGAAGTTATTCACAAAATTCATAGGACCCTTTACCATTAACAAGATCATCAATGTCAATGCAGTTTCATTGGAACTACCATCAAATTTACATGTACATCCGACCTTCCATGTATCCCTATTAAAACCAGCTAGGGACATGAGGGATTCCAATTTGGTACTGCCTCCTACATCGGAGATTGTTCAGCCTGATGAATACGAGGTCCAAACCTTACTGGATTCTAGGTACCACAAGGATCAACTGCAATATCTAATACGGTGGAAGGGCTATTCCAGCCAGGAGGATTCTTGGGAACCCTCCACTAACATTCATGCACCTCGGCTTGTCGCCCTCTTCCACCGCCGCAATCCGGATCGTCCTCGGCCTCAATCTGTGGGACAGCTTGCTTGAAAGGGGGGTCATGTCAGGTTTTCCTTTGCCCTTCCCCCAATGCCTATAAAGCTTCCTTCTCAGCTGCAGACAAGTGCTTAGTAATTTGTTTGTAGTGAGCACTGTTTCTGAGCCACATCAGGATTTCTACTCCTGTGATCTTTATTCACACTCTAAGAGATAAAATCTTCAAAGTTAAATCAGATTCTCTGAACTGTTATTTTGCTAACGTTACTTATCTGCACGACTGAGATATTAAACTTCAGTGTGGGAGCCTTATATGAAAACATCGTGGCAGTACACACCTCCTTCTGATTTATCTCCTGTCCTGTGTATATATTTCAACTTGTCTCGCTCTGCCTCACAGCCCACAGAGGAATCCTCTCTCTCTACTGCTGCTGCTAACGGAGCAATTTCCCTGTCACATCTAAGCAGCCAGCTGGATCCTAAACTGAAACTACTCACCGGAACAACAGCTGATCCTGTCTGTATCAACGCTGCAGAGAAAAACATCAGCGTCTGGGATCTTCACACACTGAAACCACGGACAAGGCACTGCCTGCAGTAAATCAGCTTGTGTGAATACTTAACACAACTTGTCCTGCATCCTCCTCTTCATTTAGGAGTCTCCAGGTAAATATTCATTACCCTGAATAAGGGATTTGCATACTCATATCTGTATATAAATTGGAGTTACTTACCTTGAACCTGCAACCCTTAAAGGGACACACATGTTAAGAAGCTACTGCTTAAAGGGATATACTATACTTTACAGCATACCTAAGTTGGGACATTACCTAAAGTCTTACTAATCTTACCTCTGCTCATCTGCCTACTACCTAGGTGGAAACTAAAGTACTGCTACATAACCTGTGTTATAATTATCAGAGGAACTTTATCAGTACATTATAAAAAACTTCACTTCTGTCTAATTCTGTAACCCATTCTATTACCAGGATTGCAGCAGACAAAGTGATACAAAACCTTATTTAGGTCTACAGTTGAGTTCCATAGACTGAATTCTTCAATTAAACTGACAAGAATGGGCGGGAACAGTATTGGCCAATCAGGGTGGGTTGTGATGTCATGCCTTGTAAGGACTGCAGACTGCCGTGTCCTTATTGCAGTAGCTGAGTGTGTTTAGTTCTGAGGTATTGGTTTGTTTGGTATTTATGGCACATGCTGGTTCGGCCTTTGCTGCTTGTAAATCACCCGTAACAAAGCTCCCTATCTAATGTGTAACCGAATCGCTTTTCTGTTTTAACCATAAGAATTTTGACAGGCTGTCAGGACATTGGCATGTTGTCATGGCAGCAAGCAACGGTGCTAATATTTTCTTTACTTTGCATGTTGTGCGCAGCATATAGTTCAAAATTAAAAAAAACTAAAACTAAATATAGTTCAAAATTTAAAAAAACATGCAGTATGTTTAATCATATATGCAAATGGTTACATTTTCAGTTTTCTATTAAACTTCTATTAAATTAAAAAAGGAATAAAAACTTGGGGTGGGGGCAGCAGAATTTTGAGTGCCTAGGGCAGCACAAATAGTGGATTCAGAGTCACCTACAAGCTGCATAGGAGAGTAAGCTTTAGGATTAGCAGAAGGGGAGGCAAATCTGATAGTTTCCTGAACAACATTGAGTGTGCAGATAGCTTAGTAAATCATTTTATCATGCAAAATCACAGCTTATATTCCATGAGGTCCCAGCTTTCTGCACCTCGCCAGCGCCAGGGATGCACACACAGTGAGAGTCTTATTGCAAGCATCAAGAAATTCCCCAAACCTCCAAAACAAGTGAGTGGTGCAGCTGCAAAAATAAAAGTTACTCCGGCGACAGCTTTAACAAGCAGCCTGAAACCAGGATGTTTCCTCTGCTACTCTTTAGTGATGTTCCGAACTGTTCGCCGGAGAACAGTTCCCGGCGAACATAGCTTGTTCGCGTTCACCGACACAGGCGAACATATGCGATCTTCATTCCGCCCCCTATTCGTCATCATTGAGGAAACTTTGACCCTGTATCTCACAGTCTGCAGACACATTACAGCCAATCAGTAGCAGACACTCCCTTCCAGACCCTCCCAGGTCACGGGCAGCAGCCATTTTAGAATCATTGTGATGCAGCTTTTGAATAGAGAAGAGGTTTAGTGTTGCAGCTCCAGATTTTAATGGGAAATTGATAGCTAGGCTAGTGTATTCAGTCTCCACTACAGTCCTGAAGGACTCATCTGATCTCTGCTGTAAGGACAGCACCCCAAAAAGCCCTTTTTAGGGCTACATCAGTCTTTTTTTTTTTGCATAGGGCTAGAACTCCAGTCGTTCTCATATCTAGTGTAACATTATTTTAAATTAATAAAAAAACAACTTTTACATTAGTTTGCTAATTGCAAGCTTAATCTAATTTTGTGATTAATTCCTCTGTGCCACCACTCATATCTGGTGGTGTAACATTATTGTAAATTTAAAAAAAAACAAATTTAAATTAGTTTGTTAGTGTAATCTAATTTCATTTTCCATCAGGCCTGGGTCTCTCAGGCACACAGCATATACTGTTATTAATTGCTCTGTGTCCCCCCCCCCCCCCACTAACAAACACTAACAAACTAAATTTAAATTAGTTTGTTAGTGTAATCTAATTTAATTTTCCATCAGGCCTGGGTCTCTAAGGCACACACCATATACTGTGATTAATTGCTGTGTGCCACCACTCATATCTGGTGGTGTAACGGAACATCATTGTAAATTAAAAAAAAAAAAATTACATTAGTTTGTTAGTGTAATCTAATTTCATTTTCCATCAGGCCTGGGTCTCTCAGGCACACAGCATATACTGTTATTAATTGCTCTGTGCCACCCCCACCACTTATATCTGGTGTAACATTATTTTAAATTTAAAAAACAAAACTTTTACATTAGTTTGCTAATTGCAAGTTTAATCTAATTTCATTTTCCATCAGGCCTGTGTGCCAGGCCCACAGCAAGCATATACTGTGATTAATTCCTCAGTGCCACCACTCATATCTGTTGTAACATTAGTGTAAATTTTTTGAATTTTTTTTTTTACATCAGTCTTGTAGTGTTATTGAATTTTAGTTGCCAGGTCAGCCTAGTGCCAGCCTGTGTGTCAGGCTCCCAGCATATACTGTGCCTACTTCCATCCTCAGTGCCACCACTCATATCTTCTTGTTTAATAGTAGTGTAAGTGTACATTTAAAAAAAATAAACTTTTTGGATTGTGAAACATCAGTCTGCTTTTTTTTTTCCTGCTCACAGCGTATACTGTGCCCACTTGCCCAGTGCCACCACTCATATCTTGTTTAATAGTAGTGTAAGTGTACATTTAAAAAAAAAAAAACTTTTTGGATTGTGAAACATCAGTCTGCTTTTTTGTTTCCTGCTCACAGCGTATACTGTGCCCACTTGCCCAGTGCCACCACTCATATCTTGTTTAATAGTAGTGTAAGTGTATATTTTAAAAAAATAAACTTTTTGGATTGTGATACATCAGTCTGCTTTTTTTGTGTCAGGCTCACAGCATATACTGTGCCCACTTGCCCAGTGGCACCACTCATATCTTGTTTAATAGTAGTGTAAGTGTACATTTAAAAAAAATAAACTTTTTGGATTGTGAAACATCAGTCTGCTTTTTTGTTTCCTGCTCACAGCATATACTGTGCCCACTTGCCCAGTGCCACCACTCATATCTTGTTTAATAGTAGTGTAAGTGTACATTTAAAAACAAAAAAAAACGTTTTGGACTGTGAAACATCAGTCTGCTTTTTTGTGTCAGGCTCACAGCTTATACTGGGCCCACTTGCCCAGTGCCACCACTCATATCTTTTTTAATAGTAGTGTAAGTGTACATTTAAAAACAAAAAAAAACTTTTTGGACTGTGAAACATCAGTCTGCTTTTTTGTGTCAGGCTCACAGCGTATACTGTGCCCACTTGCCCAGTGGCACCACTCATATCTTGTTTAATAGTAGTGTAAGTGTACATTTAAAAAAAAATGACAGGCAGAGGCAGGCCACCCCGCAGGTGCCGTCGTGGTCGTGGTGCTGTGATTCCCTTTGGCCCTAGAATAATGCCCAGTGTTCAGAGGCCACGTACCATGAACTCGAAAAGTTCTGAGGACATAGTTGACTTTTTAACACAGGACACCCAATAGCTTCCGCTCCGAACCTTGACGCACCATCCGCCTCCAGCTTATCTTCGGACAGCACCTCTCAAGTTACCACTCGCCCGCCTGCCGCCACCACCAACACTAGCACCACAGCCGGTTCACTTGATCTGTCAGAGGAGTTATTTACACATCAGTTGGAAGAAATGAGTGATGTGCAACCATTATTGCCAGAGGATGTAGATAACAGGGATATGTCTCAGTCAGGAAGCATTATACACATGGACGTACGGTGTGATGATGATAATGTTGTACCCGCTGCGGGAGTTTGGTCTGTCACTGTGAAGCGGGCGTTACCCTTACACTACTTGATCGATACAACATCATGCCTGATGTTTTAAAGCACGTTATTCCAAGCAATTTAGGAATGTTAGGTGATTTATGCCCTTTATGGATTAAAACCAGACTCTGCATCAACTATGTAATTTTCCTTGGGAGTTTTGCCATGGATCCCCCTCCGGCATGCCACAGTCCAGGTGTTAGTACCCTTGAAACAACTTTCCCATCACTATTGTGGCCAGAAAGAGTCCCTGTGGGTTTTAAAATTCGCCTGCCCATTGAAGTCAATGGGCTTTCGCCCGGTTCGCCGGTTCGCGAACATTTGCGGGAGTTCGCGTTCGCATTTCGCGAACCCAAATTTTTAGGTTTGCGACATCACTACTACTCTTAGCTGCATTGCAGGGGCAGGGTCCCCTCTTCTATGATACCTTTATAGTCACCCACCGCCTGCACTGCTCCAGCCATCTAAATAACATCAACTAAAATAGAAAGTTCTAAGAACAAAACAAATAATTTGCTTTTATTCGTTTCACAAGCTCCATTTATACCATGCATTAATTATAAAATACTTTATAGGTGGTATTTAACCCCAGTTCATGTATTGTGAACCCCCATTTGAATAACCCACGAGCCGCCACTGATTAATTACTAAAAAAATGAATGCAGATGTGTGTGTATATAGGGACAAGATACACCAAGATTTTGAATCAATTGAAAGTGATGCAAAATATCTGTAAAAGGCTGACTAAAAAATATCAGATTAAAATGTCTATGTAAAAAAGGAAGATATTTTGCATCATAATTTTCCCCATCCCACTGTAAAGGCATGTGTAGTCATAGCCACTTTATTTCCCTCCAAAGTTTAACAATCTTTACTATAAAGTCTTGCAAGATTTCAATGAAATCCCATGAGGTTGCAGCAAAGCAAAGTGTGAACTCAGCACTGATTAAACTGATTGTTACTGTCATCTGTGGTAAAAAAAAAAACAGCCAAAGAGTATCTCTGGATCACAGACCACATACTCGGATGAGCTGAGGAAAATTTGACATAAAATATCTTCTTTTTTTATCATAGAGATGTTCATGTGATATTTTCTTGTCAGCTTTTTTACAGTTGTGTTGCATTACTTTCCAGTGATTTAGCATTAGGTTATTATGTCCCTTTAACACACCACATTTTCCCAAATCTTAAACATGTTGAAATTCTCATGGATATTTATTAGTAATTACCTACATCTCAAATAACAGCAACAACAAATAGTTGTTCCAGCACGTCTATAATCGACGTGCTCGCTGTAGGGTCCTGCACACCCACTAATAGCTCTAAAAACAAAACAAGGAGAGAGGCGCCGTATGTGTGAATCGATAACCAGCAAGAAGGGAGTATAGACAAGTACAGGGTACTCACATTCTGTAGCGGCACTCCAGTGTGCCAACTGCCAATAGAGAAAGGCTATTGGCACACTGGAGTGCCGCTACAGAATGTGAGAACCCTGTACTTGTCTATACTCCCTTCTTGCTGGTTATCGATTCACACATACGGCACCTCTCTCCTTGTTTTGTTTTTAGAGCTGTTGACCATCATACGGTGAAGATAGAGTGCTGCCTTCATTCTTGTGGACTAACACTGTGGACTATTTGTCTCCCACTTTACCTCATATCAAGGACTGTCTGACACATATTGGCGATTATATCATATCCACGCTGCTATTGTGGTTGTTATTTTTCGCATTGGAGTCCTTAATTACTTACTAGCGCCCCCTATAGGGTTTGTACCCTTTGTCTCTGTGACACCCACTAATAGGCCACAAAAATAAAAAAGCCTTCTGGATACATAAATTAGATTAGTGCATGTTTTTTAACACTTGACTGCCTGGTTTTTGATCAAGGTTATGGACTCTCTACAACAACAGTCTTTTTCTCTATTTTTGTGGGGGCCCCACAGCTACCCATTTACACCATATGTGCATTAGACTGGCCACACTTAGCAAAGGTGTCATTACTAGCCTTTAGGCTGCATTATTATGTATAAAGTATTGTGTTTAGTCTTTATCTGTGCTATTTTTTAGAACATCTATACTGCTTTGTTTTTGTGGATGTGATCCTAGCATATTCACGCAGTTTGGTTGCTTTTTATTGTGTGTATGTGTGTTGATCATACAGTATGTTAAAAGGGTGGAGGATAGACTTCCCACTTGTATTTTATCAACTTCATTTGTTGTAGTAATAAAGTGCAGGTTTACCTTTAGTGCAATTTACTTGAAAAAATTAAACTGGCACTACACCATACATTAGTAAGGTAAAGAATCTGATGCCAGATTCCGGTGCTGCTCCTTTAAGATTAATACAACATAAATAGAGACAGAAAAGATAGGGGTTTATATAGCACTCATCCTTACTAAGATAGGTTAGGAGTAATTGTAAAAACAATCATACTTTATTTATATACATTTAAAAATGGGGGGTAAATACCCCTATTGCTATCTAATAACCCACTACCAAACAACCACACTCAGTGCAAACCGACAGTCACTTTTCTGTTTCCTGGCCGATAGCAGGAAATATCAGCATCAGGTGGCTGAAGTAACTGAGCGGTATGCTAGTAAAGTAATTAAAACTATTTTAATTAGTTTGCACTGAGTGTGGTTGTTTGGTAGTGGGTTATTAGATAACACTAGGGGTATTTACCCCCCATTTTTAAATGTATATAAATAAAGTATGATTGTTTTTACAATTACTCCTAACCTAACTTAGTAAGGATGAGTGCTATATAAACCCCTATCTTTTCTGTCTCTATTTACCTTCAGTGCAGCCTTTGTCCTTTTTTGACAGCTTCTTATTTTGTTTTTTTGTCCTTCCTTCAAACCTATCATATTTATTTTGGGACTGCTAGCACTCCAAGTAGCGCATTAGATTGACTTTGTTGCACCTCTATTTTTAGGTATTTTTGCATAAATTAGAATCACTACACTTTTGGGGGATGAATAGAAAAATTTATCGGAATTTGTTTTTATGAAGTAATTCTCTGCCTCTATAAGTATATAGTTGTTGATAAGTAGGTTTTATCATAGGTCAATAGGTGGCGATACTGTGTATATATGTAAAATAAAATATGTCAGATAAATAAGGGGTTAATTTAGGTGTTGCTATGCCACCTGGTGGACAAAATAAAGCTATGATTTTGAATTTGACATGACATGAATTTGGTGTGAGACCTGAAAGGTTGTCTATATTTTTACTCCCCATATTGAAATAAAGATTTTTGTATATTCCACATATCAAATAATTCATAAGTTATTTTTAATATAGCATATTGCTAATCAATGTGGAAATGTGTCAAAAAGTATAAATTAATTTGTTTATAACCAGTGTATGTTTCTGATTAGGCAATAACACCATATAATTCCCGGAGATTTACAGCCTAAAATGCAGAACATTTATATAAAGCATATTAAAGGCTCAAATAAATTTTTACAATAGCAAAAAAAATGTGCTGAAATAAAATGAATTTGTCACTAAACTTTGTACAACATATGTTTTGCAATCTCTAAGGTTTTAATAAAAATCAAAATTAATGTAACTCACATTTAGCACTTCTAATGATTAATCTAATAATTATATGTCTACAAAACATATCATAATTCTCTGGTTTAGTTATTTCTCACTAATATCCTACAAATATTTAGTACCAAAGCAGAGGTGTGACATTTACTCATTGTTAAAAATCAGTACTGTTTTAAAAAAATTTGCAAGCTTTAGTTTATTATTATTATTATTATTATTATTATTATTATTATTATTATTATGTATTGTATGTGATGTGAAGTGACAGAATATTATACTTTTTTAAATAATTGTCTTTAAAAGTTATATTTATTGGTGAGCATATGCAGATCTGTTTCAAACCTTATGAGGTAATCTCATATTTAATTTTCTGCTCTTTCATCATTTAATATTTTCAAGTTATCTTTTACCATGGAATTTTTTTATAGAAAGAGATTTTTTCTTTTCTTTTTTAATTTGTTTGATCTGTAACATTTTGAAGGCGGTTACCAGCTATGAAATAGTAAAACAGGGTAGAGAGAAAAGATACTTCCCAGGGTCAACAGAGTTTTTATTAATTCTTTATGCCTGGGCTAGTGTGCGTTAAAAATCACTACACCACAATACCCATGGTCAGCCCCTTGATTGTGACTATGAGATCTCAAAGACATTTCTTGTTCTATCCAGTGAGACAACTTTTCCATAACAAACAATTTTGCAAATATTTGACTCTTACACGCCTTTACATAAACTATGTTTTCAGCATGTTTCTAAAGTTGTTGAGAATAGAATTGTTTTAACTGCTTAGCAATAGGTTTTAGCTTCATGTACAAGACTTTATGTGTTTGTAACTTAATACAAGCCCAACCCTTGGGCAGAGCAAGCAGGGGCACCACCCCTGGGCTCTGCACTTTGAGGGTCTGTACGGCGATGCCAGTGCTGTGGTGCAGATTGCAACCCATACCATGTCTATATTATAAGTATACCAGGACCTACATTTGTCTGATATTCTAAGCAAGAATTACAAGGAACAGTAAGTGAACAAGAAATAATATAATAATGTTAAATTGTGTAAACAATCTTAGGGCTCCATTTATGAAGCAGCGAATGCTACTTTGGAGGCCCATTATTTCAGGCTCTCTTAAAATGAAAATTAAGAAGCAGTGGTCATAAGACCGCTGCTCCTTAACCTGTCTGCAACCTTTAACCCCTCGAGTTCTAATGACGGCTCTGAGCCGTCACAGAGTTTCCCACTCTGGTGCTAATGACGGCTCAGAGCCGTCACTAGCACTCTCCCAACTTGAGGGAGATCTGGGGGCTCCCACCCGCTCCTACCCCGGCGATCGGTGCTGCATAATGAAAGGAATCGCCGGGGCTTCCGTTTTGCGTGGTGACATCACGCGCAACTTTATTTAACATTAACAATGTTAAATATAGGAGCAGGGGGCATGTATCTCAGGCATCTAAGCAGCTACAGACCCCCAAGACCCACCGTTGGAAAGGTAATCGCCTAACTTTTCCAACAGTGTAAGTCTTGGGGATCTGAAATAAATAAAAAAAAAGTAAAAAAAACGTAAAAGTAAAAAATTTTTTTTTTTTTAAATATTAAAAATAAAAAAACCCTTTAAGAACACCTTAGCACCTAGGTGGGAAAGTGCTTAGCACTCAAAGGGTTAAAGGGACACTGAACCCAAAAAATGTTCTTTCGTGATTCAGATAGAGCATGCATTTTTAAGCAACTTTCTCATTTACTCCTATTATCAAATTTTCTTCATTCTCTTGGTATTTTTATTTGAAAAGCAAGATTGTAAGTTTAGATGCCAGCCCATTTTTGGTGAACAACCTGGGTTGTTCTTGCTGATTGGTGGATAAATTCACCCACCAATAAACAAGTGTTGTCCAGTGTCCTAAACCAAACATTGGCTGGCTCCTTAGCTTAGATTCCTTCTTTTTCAAATAAAGATAGCAAGAGAATGAAGAAAAATTGATAATAGGAGTAAATTAAAGTTGCTTAAAACTGCATGCTCTATCTGAATCACGAAAGAAAAATTTGGGTTCAATGTCCCTTTAAGGAGGCAGATTGAAATCATCCCGATCCGATCTGGATGATTGACAGCCCCTGCTAGCGGCCAATTGACCGCCAGTGAGCAGGGAGCGGCATTGCACAAGCATGTTGAGTGGAAATGATTTGCTATAGTCATGTCCGCTTGACATATAGTAAATCTACCCCTTAAACTGGTTTGTGTGATATGACTTTGCAGTACATATTCATTTTACTCAGAAAAACCCTTGCAAAATACATTAACAAATAAGTGAGGGTAAAGTACTTATGAGTTCCTTAGGCATATAACTCCATACTGCAAGAGAATACTGCAATTCATTACAGCAAAGATGTTGGGTTCTCTTCAGAGTGTATAACATATAGTTACTGCTTAGATATTAAGCCATATGAGTTTGTGTTGTATTCAATTCAAAACAAACCCGTGAATGCAATGTCCTCCTATGCCCAGTCATATGCCATCCAGTCAATTCTGGATACACCCCCCTAAGGAGAAGGTAGTATTGCTGTATTAACGGGACATGAAAACCAAAATAGTTTTGTCATGATTCAGATAGAGAATACCATTTTTAAAAAAAGTTTCCAATTTACTTCTATTATCAAATTTGCTTTGTTCACTTGTTATTTTTAGTTGAAGAGATATCTAGATAGGTAGCATGCAGATGTCTGGAGCACTAAATGACAGTAAATAGTGCTGCCATCTAGTGCTCTTGCTTATGAAAGACAGACACGTGCACACTCCTGAACTTGCATTCCTGCTTTTCAACAAAGGATAACAAGAAAAACAAAGAATGTTTGATTTCAGAAGTAAATTGGAAAGGTTTTATGTTCCTTTAATGGAACTCCTGGAAACTCATGAGTTTCATGTTTGTATCAGAAATGTGCAAAGGAACTCGATGTTGTAATAAAGTTTCTAAGCACTGTAATTAGAATTAAAACATAGGAAAAGCAGGCAAAATAGTTGTTTTACTATGCAAAATAAAGTTTTTTTATTTTATAATCTCAAAGTATTTGCTGTCCCTTTAAAAGAGGGAATTTACTGTGCATAAGAAAATACATATGCCTATATATGTAAAGGCTTGTCTTTATAAAGATTTGGTTGATTTATAAGTGTAATACTGGTAAACGAACAGAATAAGCATTACGGGTGTTAGCGATGCTTAGGCTGTTAGCTTCTAGCAGTGTATTAAATTGCTTTCCTTTAAATGCAGACTTGGAAAAGACTCCAATAGCTTATTCAACAGAAAGGGCATTAATATGTTATGCTTAGCACATTTACTCTAATCAACTTGATGAAGTTAAACAAAAGAGGAATTTAACAGAATATCACATTTAAAAGAAGTTTAATGATTTTGAAATTCAGTAAATTTTAGATGCTTGAAAATCAGTAAATGTAAAATGAGCAGGAATTTACTGAAAGTAAAATATTTTACAAAAGCGTAACAGCTTCCTATGGAAGGCCAAAACTAATTAAATTATAAGCTGATACATACAAAGTATTCTTTGTGTACTTAAATAATCCAAAACTGGTAGAAAAATGTAATTACGTACACAACTAGTAAAACAGAATAATGAGAATAAATTAATTAAAGTGACAGTCAAGTCAAAATTAAAATTTGATGATTGAGATAGGGCATGTCATTTTTTTTTTTATTATTATTATTAATTATTTTATTTAAATGTCAACAGTAATTTACAAAAACAAATGTCAGAAGAAATCACAAAAATCAAACAGTTCAAAATTGTTTTACATTTAAATCAAGAACAGTGAGCAAGTAAATATTCTGCTAAATTTTATCTCTGAATTAGTCAACCCAACCATGGGTTGCCAAAGCCAAAAAAGAAAAAAGAAAAAGAGAAGAAGGAAGAGGGGAAAAAAAAAAAAAAAAAAAAAAGGGGGGAGGAAGGAGAACAGAACAAGAGAAAAAGGAAGGGGAAGAACAAGGACAACTCAGAAAGAATCCACCCCCCCCCCCCCCGCCGAAGCCAGAAACTAGGGAAGAGAGTGCAATTGTATGAGACCAGGGGAATCCCAGAAAATCATCTAAGCTCCTCTCAACTAATAAATTGTTACCAGACACCCAGAAGCACCAGTTACGAGTTTCTGAATGGGAATATTAAGTCATTCATCTCTGTATCTGGCAATGACCTAATAAAGGCTGACCATTTGGCAAAAAATTGTCTGATGTCAGAGTCATTATCTAGATTAGTGTCCCTTTGTTCTAGCAAGCATTGTTTTTTCAAACAATTCTTGATCTCTGGAATAGATGGGGCTATTCTTAATTTCCAATTTTTAAGAATAAGATATCTGGGGCGCGATCCGATATCGATCGCAGTTTGCGGCGCAAGCAAGGGAACCGGCGTCGCCCGCAGTTTCAGCTCGCAACTCGAGCCATCCCATATAGGTCGCCGTCAGATGCTAACGTGCCGTAAGTCTCACAAACCAGCGATGTCCAGAAATCTGCGTAAGTACAAATTTCTGGCGTCGCCAGTGACTTGCGCCACGTTAGAATCTGCCGGCGCCTATAAAACCTGACTAAAGTCTAAAACACCCGCACTGTCTAACACGCCTCCCTAACATAGCCCGCACTGTCTAACACGCCTCCCTAACATAGCCCGCACTGTCTAACCCTCTATCCGCTATCCCCCCTCACTAGCCTAACAATAAAAAAGCTATTAACCCCTAAACCGCCGCTCCTTTACCCCGCCGCAACCTAATAAAGTTATTAACCCCTAAACCGCCGCTCCCGTACCCCGCCGCCAGCTATATTATATCTATAACCCCCTAAAGTGAGCCCTTAACACCGCCGCCATCTATATTAAAATTATTAACCCCTAATCTAAGCCCCTTACACCGCCGCCATCTCTATTAAAATGATTAACCCCTAATTTAATCTACCTACCCTGCCGCCAGCTATATTATCTATATTAACCCTAAGTATATTATAGTTAATATAGGTATTACATTATATATATTAACTATATTAACCCTAATTATATTAGGGTTAATATAGTTAATATAGTTACTATAGTATTTATATTAACTATATTAACTCTATCTAACCCTAACTAAATTTATATTAAATTAATCTAATTCATTTATAAACTAAAATATTCCTATTTAAATCTAAATACTTACCTATAAAATAAACCATAAGATAGCTACAATATAATTAATAATTACATTGTAGCTATGTTAGGGTTAATATTTATTTTACAGGTAAATAGTTAATTATTTTAACTAGGTATAATAGATATTAAATAGTTATTAACTATTTAATATCTACCTAGTTAAAATAATTACCCAATTACCTGTAAAATAAATCCTAACCTAAGTTACAAATACACCTACACTATCAATAAATTTAATAAACTACTAACATCTATCTAAAAATACAATTAAATTAACTAAACTAAATTACAAAAAAAAACAAACACTAAATTACAAAAAATAAAAAAAAGATTACAAGATATTTAAGCTAATTACACCTATTCTAAGCCCCCTAATAAAATAATAAACCCCCAAAATAAAAAAAATTCCCTGCCCTATTCTAAATTCAACAAATTTCAAAGCTCTTTACCTTACCAGCCCTTAAAAGGGCCTTTTGTGGGGCATGCCCCAAAGAATTCAGCTCTTTTGCATACAACAAATACAATACTCCCCCCCCATTACAACCCACCACCCACATACCCCTATTCTAAACCCACCCAAACCCCCCTTAAAAAAGCCTAACACTACCCCCCTGAAGATCTCCCTACCTTGTCTTCACCACACCGGGCCGAACTCCTGATCCGATCCGGGCGATGTCTTCCTCCAAGCGGCAAAGAAGAATTCTTCCTCCGGCGATGTCTTCCTCCAAGCGGCAAAGAAGAATTCTTCCTCCGGCGACGTCTTCCTCCAAGCGGCAGCAAAGTCTTCATTCTTCCGGCGGCATCTTCAATCTTCTTTCTTCGCTCCGCCGCCGCGGAGCATCCATCCCGGCCGACTGCTGAACTTGGAATGATGTACCTTTAAATGACGTCATCCAAGATGGCGTCCGCCGAATTCCGATTGGCTGATAGGATTCTATCAGCCAATCGGAATTAAGTTAAAAAAATCTGATTGGCTGATTGAATCAGCCAATCAGATTCAAGTTCAATCCGATTGGCTGATCCAATCAGCCAATCAGATTGAGCTCGCATTCTATTGGCTGTTCCGATCAGCCAATAGAATGCGAGCTCAATCTGATTGGCTGATTGGATCAGCCAATCGGATTGAACTTGAATCTGATTGGCTGATTCAATCAGCCAATCAGATTTTTTTAACTTAATTCCGATTGGCTGATAGAATCCTATCAGCCAATCGGAATTCGGCGGACGCCATCTTGGATGACGTCATTTAAAGGTACATCATTCCAAGTTCAGCAGTCGGCCGGGATGGATGCTCCGCGGCGGCGGAGCGAAGAAAGAAGATTGAAGATGCCGCCGGAAGAATGAAGACTTTGCTGCCGCTTGGAGGAAGACGTCGCCGGAGGAAGAATTCTTCTTTGCCGCTTGGAGGAAGACATCGCCGGAGGAAGAATTCTTCTTTGCCGCTTGGAGGAAGACATCGCCCGGATCGGATCAGGAGTTCGGCCCGGTGTGGTGAAGACAAGGTAGGGAGATCTTCAGGGGGGTAGTGTTAGGCTTTTTTAAGGGGGGGTTGGGTGGGTTTAGAATAGGGGTATGTGGGTGGTGGGTTGTAATGGGGGGGGGTATTGTATTTCTTGTATGCAAAAGAGCTGAATTCTTTGGGGCATGCCCCACAAAAGGCCCTTTTAAGGGCTGGTAAGGTAAAGAGCTTTGAAATTTGTTGAATTTAGAATAGGGCAGGGAATTTTTTTTATTTTGGGGGTTTATTATTTTATTAGGGGGCTTAGAATAGGTGTAATTAGCTTAAATATCTTGTAATCTTTTTTTTATTTTTTGTAATTTAGTGTTTGTTTGTTTTTGTAATTTAGTTTAGTTAATTTAATTGTATTTTTAGATAGATGTTTGTAGTTTATTTAATTTATTGATAGTGTAGGTGTATTTGTAAATTAGGTTAGGATTTATTTTACAGGTAATTGGGTAATTATTTTAACTAGGTAGATATTAAATAGTTAATAACTATTTAATAGCTATTATACCTAGTTAAAATAATTAACAATTTACCTGTAAAATAAATATTAACCCTAACATAGCTACAATGTAATTATTAATTATATTGTAGCTATCTTAGGGTTTATTTTATAGGTAAGTATTTAGATTTAAATAGGAACATTTTAGTTTATAAATGAATTAGATTAATTTAATAAGAATTTAGTTAGGGGTGTTAGGGTTAGATAGAGTTAATATAGTTAATATAAATACTATAGTAACTATATTAACTATATTAACCCTAATATAATTAGGGTTAATATAGTTAATATATATAATATAATACCTATATTAACTATAATATACTTAGGGTTAATATAGATAATATAGCTGGCGGCGGGGTAGGTAGATTAAATTAGGGGTTAATCATTTTAATAGAGATGGCGGCGGTGTAAGGGGCTTACATTAGGGGTTAATCATTTTTATATAGGTGGCGGCGGTGTAAGGGGTCAGATTAGGGGATAGATAAGGTAGATGGCGGCGGTTTTAGAGGCTCACAGTAGGGGGTTAGTTTATGTAGATGGCGGCGGGGTCCGGGAGCGGCGGTTTAGGGGGTAATAACTTTATTAGGGATTTCGGGGGGGGGGGGATCGCGGTTGACAGGTAGATAGACATTGCGCATGCGTTAGGTGTTAGGTTTATTTTAGCAGATCGCGGTTGACAGGGAGATAGACATTGCGCATGCGTTAGGTGTTAGGTTTATTTTCTAGTTAGTTTAGGGAGTTACGGGGCTCCAATAGTCAGCGTAAGGCTTCTTACGGCTGCTTTTTGTGGCGAGGTGAAAATGGAGTAAGTTTTCTCCATTTTCGCCACGTAAGTCCTTACGCTGCATATTGGATACCAAACTGCGCGGGTTTGGTATACCTGCCTATGGCCCAAAAAACTGCGGGCGACGGCAGAAATATACGCGCGTAACTTCTAGGTTACGCCGTATATGTGATACCAAATCCGCGCAAATATTGGCGTCGCCGGCTTTTGCGGGCGACGCTTTATATCGGATCGACCCCCTAGTTGCCAGTATTGAAAGAAATATCAATTTATCATTTGGATTATGGTGCTTTGTACCAAAGATGATCTGTTGCTGTGTAAGAGCCAGTTGAGAGACTTTTGAACCAAAACTCTAGCTTCCACCAAAGATGCCTTATTTTAGGACAGGTTCAAATCATGTGCATTAAGTCAGCTGCAGGGAGCGCACATTTTGGGCATTTATTAAAAGCAAAATTATGAATTTTATGGCCCTTTTCGGGAGTGAAATATGCATTGTGTAGGATTTGATATGCATCTCCCGCCAGGTGGCTGATAGAGTCACCTGGGCTACTTTGCAAATTGAGGATTGGACGGTTTTTATATCAATGTTTGATTGAGGTAACAGTCGATTCCATAGGGAAGTAATTTTCTCCAGTTCTAATTCACCCTTGCTGAGTTTAATTAGCTGATAACACATAGAGATGGATCTGACACCGTTTTTGAACAAAGTAAGCCAGCTTTCTAATTTACCCAGAGTCCAATTCCATCCTGTCTCACTCATCAACTCACAGAGGAGATGCTGCATGTCATTTTAAACAACTTTCCTATTTACTTTCATCATCAAATTTGCTTTGTTCTCTTGGTATTCTTTGTTAAAAGCTAAACATAGGTAGGCTCATATGCTAATTTCTAAGCCTTTGAAGGTCGCTTCTTATCATAGTGCATTTTGACAGTTTTTCACAGTTAGACAGTGTTAGTTTGTGTGTGCGCGCCATAAGGATAACATTGTGCTCACTTCCGTGCAGTTATTTTTGAGTCAGCACTGATTGGCTAAAATGCATGTCTGTCAAAAGAACTGAGATAAGGGGGCAGTCTGTAGAGACTTAGATACAAGGTAATCACAGAGGTAAAACAATGTGGGTTATGCAAAACTAAGGAATGGGTAAAAGAGGGGTTATCTATATTTTTTTCAAGTAGACTGTCCCTTTAAGCACATCTACAAATAGTAATATTGACATGTTTAGGCGATTCCTGAATTTTGCCCTGTTTCGCCTATATTTTCCACTGTTTTGTTAGTCGGTGGTCCTGCTAGAAAACATAAAGCTATTGTTGTTAACTTTTACTCAACGAAACAAAAATGTTTTGGACAAATCATTTGTCACAAATAAATAAAAAAACAACTATTAGTTTTATCTGAAAAAAACTTTATTTGTCTGCTGTTTCCTATGGGGAGCATCTTCAGGGCAGAGGAACATCTGGACAGAAGCTTGAACCTAAAAAAAATACAAGTAGAGCTACTGCTACAAGTCAGCAGAAATACATAAAAGAATAATGTTAATCTTACACACTTATTGGCTGACACAGGATCCAATTAGCTGATAAGGACATTGTTAAATTGTATACAGCTGAACTTTTGAAGTTGAGATAGAGACAAAATATAATAAAATTTACTTTAGTTACTTTACCTGCAAATATATACTGCAGTGCCTCACCATTAACCCTTTCTTTTTAGTTTATGAATTGTAAAGCTCTAACTCCCCCACACATTTCCTTCTATGGCTGTATCTATATCTATTGTTCTTCTGGAGCATGCCTAGAAGATGTTGGCTGCTCCAGGCAGCTTAGCTATGTAATTCATTTTGCTTATTTTTGAAAATTATTTTAAAATACTTGCCAGCAATTTTTAAACAATTTTTCAATGCAAACTATTAATTAATTAGCCCTTTTAGGATATGCACAGATCTCAACCTGTTTTATGTACCTTTAACTGCAAAAAAACAAATCAACCAATTATTATTGACACATGCACTTGTTCATTTGTTTATATGTATACATCCATCTATCTATCTATCTATCTATCTATCCATCTATCTATCTATCTATCTATCTATCTATCTATCTATCTATCTATCTATCTATCTTCAATCTACCTTTGTAAACTTCAAAATATACCCCTGCTATGTACTCCAACCAACAGGATAAAATAATTGATCCTTTATGTTAAAATCTTGCCTGCCATTATAATGAAAGGGGAAATTCCTTAGCACTTTGGTCTTAGCTATTATATTTAACAATCTAATTAGAAGTGTTGTGTAGCTATTTCCCATTATAAAAGCAAAGACAGTGTAGACCAATTAGACAGCTGTAGTACATATCAGGATTACCCTCCGGCCAGCATATAATGAGCCCCCCAGAAGATAGGTCTTATCTATAAACAAGAGTGAAATGAGCCAAAGTTATGGTAACAGGTGGCTATAAATCAGAATAGTAGCTTTAACTTTTATGTTTGTAACATTCAGCTCACTGGGGATTTGTCCTAACATAAAACAGATAGAATGCTTCACATAGGATTGCGTGCTTTTGTTGTTTTATACTAAGTATGTCTTAAATTATCCTAGACAGCAAGAAGAACACTCTTCAAAGGGAATTGCCTCTGCATAGGGTTTGTTTCCCACAAGAGCTCTGTGGTTATTCGCAAGTCTATTAATTAAAGTGTAAAACTAGTAAAGAATCTACTCAACTGCCTAATCAACCATGCATCCACTTGAAAAAAAAAATCAGACTGCATGCGTATGAATAAAGGAATTCAACTTTTGACATTTCAATGTTTTGACTATTGTTTTTCCTTCTGTTCTATGGTTAATCTTTCTTTTATCACAGCTATTTTTTTCTATTCTTTGTTCTGGAAATTATTAATGATTCTTTTACTGCAATTATATTCTTAAACAGACTTTTACATAACATGTTTGGTTTTTTTTTGTCACCTGATTTGGCAAAATATTTATTGCAGAATTAAATAAGAGCAAATATTTCCTTACAAAGATTTATTTTAATAATCCAAGAAATACTATTTTGGTAATTAATGATAATTCCAAAATATTGAAGAAAAAGTGTGATTTTGCTATTGTTAAACTAATTCATATTATCATTATCATACACATCATACTATTTTTGTTTCTAAAAATGTTAAAAAGTACTATGAACCAGCAAACTTAACAATAATAAACATTAAGGACTAATATTTTTTAATTATAAAGCTCCTAAAATAGTTTCTGTATGAAAATAATTAGACTGATAATCAGTTTTACACTAAAATATTGCTGCAATGGTTTGTCAATTACATTTTTTAGAGCTGTAATTTTTTTCTTCTTTTATTTCATTACCCATACACAGCATTTACATTAACAGTTACCATGAGGTTACCATTATAATACTTCATTCTAAACCCATCACTTTAGCCATAGTTATTTGTTAACCCTTTAAGTGCAGAGGACAGTGCTTTTGGAACCAATTGTACTCCTCCTTGTACTCAAAGCTGGTGTTGAGATGACCAAGAAGTTCAGCATCTCAGGGGGAATCCAGGGATGCTGGTGATGTGGCCATGAATGGGCATCTCAGCTCCCTTAAAGGGATAGTAAAATCAAAATGACACTAGCATGATTCAAATAGAGTATGTAATTTTAAGGCACTTTTAAATTCACTTCTATTGTCAAATGTGCTTCCTCCTCTTGTAATTCCAAAAAGCCTCTTTTATAGCGGCAGCTGTTATTAACATTAACTGACTGGTTGCTTTATAACATTGAGCTAAGCTAAACAAAGTCTCTTCTATAGTGGAGACTATAATTAATATTATGCTGGCTATGTCATTGATTCCAAAGAGTTTGTATAAATTAATATTTTACTGAGTAAGCATCTAAAAAACAAAGAGGTTCTATGACTTGGTGAGAGTGCCCCTGACGTGCGTTTCACATAACGCTTCTTCCTTGCGCTCATGTTGAAGGCATACCTAGGTAAGCTCAGGTTCAGTAATGCATAGTGGGAGCTAGCTGCTGATTGGTTGCTGCATATATATGCCTCTTGTCATTGGCTCACCAGATGTTCTCAGCTAGATCCCAGCAGTACACTGCTGCTCCTTTAACAAAGGATACCAAGAGAAGTTAATTCTATGCTGTGTCTGAATTGTGTAAGTTTAATTTTGGGTGTCATATACTATAGGGGGCACTACTGCCTAAATAACAAATATATGAAAATCTGTATAAAACAGCTTACTAAAATATCAAATAAAACTATAAGATAATATATATATATATATAAGATATATATGACAGTTTACTAGAATATCAAATAAAACTATAAGATAATATATATATATATATATATATATATATATATATATATATATATATATATATATATATATATATATATATATATAAGATATATATGACAGCTTACTAGAATATCAAATAAAACTATAAGATAATATATATATATATATATATATATATATATATATATATATATATATATATAAGATATATATGACAGCTTACTAGAATATCAAATAAAACTATAAGATAATATATATATATATATATATATATATATATAAGATATATATGACAGCTTACTAGAATATCAAATAAAACTATAAGATAATATATATATATATATATATATATATATATATATATAAGATATATATGACAGCTTACTAGAATATCAAATAAAACTATAAGATAATATATATATATATATATATAAGATATATATGACAGCTTACTAGAATATCAAATAAAACTATAAGATAATATATATATATATAAGATATATATGACAGCTTACTATAATATCAAATAAAACTATAAGATAATATATATATATGACAGCTTACTATAATATCAAATAAAACTATAAGATAATATATATATATGACAGCTTACTAAAATATCAAATAAAACTATAAGATAATATATATATATATGACAGCTTACTAAAATATCAAATAAAACTATAAGATAATATATATATATGACAGCTTACTAAAATATCAAATAAAACTATAAGATATATATATATGACAGCTTACTAAAATATCAAATAAAACTATAAGATATATGTATATATGATATATATATATATATATAAGATAAAAACATAAGAGTAAATAATGCAAGAGACTTCTGAAAGTCTCATAAAGTCTATAATAACATCTATTGTTGTGAACAATTTTAGTGGAAATTATCATCACAGATAGACTTTATCAAAGACCTCGCTGAATGTGGAGAGCAATACGTTGCTGGTGCAATGCCGCCCTCTGCAGACTCACGGCCAATCAGCCGCCAGCAGGGAGGTGTCAATCAACCCGATCGTATTCGATCGGGTTGAATTGCGGCAATCTCTGTCTGCCTGCTCAGAGCAGGCGAACAGGGTTATGGAGCAGCGGTCTTTAGACCGCTGTTTCATAACTGCTGTTTCTGGCGAGTCTGAAGACCTACCAGAAACACAGGCCCACACGCTCCATACGGAGCTTGATAAATGGGCCTCCAAGTCTCCCCTTTAAGCCATCTGGGCACGGAACATCCGACTTTGTAAAGGACACACAAAATTGACTGATGAAATATCCAAAATAACCTGAGAAATTTGTTTGAAGTCTGTGATAACGTACACTGAAGTTATAAAGGCCGTCTGTCACAAAAAATAATAAATGTTCTCTTCTAATTTTTAATTTTAAGTGAACAATATTGGTATGAAATTGAATTAATGCTAAATGTAGGACAATAAAACCTGTGTTTTAAATATTTAGGAAATAATGACTTGTGTTGCCATTTATTTTTTACACCATAAAAATTACACAAAAATTGTAACTGTTGGGCATTTCACATGGTGGTGTTTTCTCAAACGATATTTCTGAAACCTAAAGTCATTTAAAAAAATGCTTGATCTATAAAAAAACAAGGTATAATGTATGTGGGCACCGCACAGAAAAAAAAGTTAAAATATATTTGGAAAGTTACGAGGACCAAACAAAACAAAAAAACACTTCTAGCACGGGGGGAGAGAGGGGGGGGGGGGGGTTTGTTGGTTTTCAAAATGGCTCAGCCGCAAAAGTGTTAAGAGTTACCAAAGCAGAGATGGTTGGTTTTGATAGATCCCAATTACACTCACTACAAACTTCCAGTGCTGCAATGCCCTTCACATCATGAGAATTGGCGAAGTGCATCTAACTCTGATCACTTCCTCACTGCATATAACATAATCAGTCACTAAATAATAAAGGCACTGTGCAACACTAATTACCAAAGTTGCTTATAAAGATCAAAAAACATCTGGTTTCTCAATATTTACTATCTAGGTAGTAAGCAAGCAGGAAGTTGCACAGAAATCACTTATGGACATAATTTAACTGTGTAGGATGCACCACATTTGCCCGTTTGCGGGTGCGTGACAATTTAGCGCTCCACTTGTAATCTAGCCCTTTATATATAATAGATCACTGGTTTTCAAACCTGTACTCAGGCCTCCCCAACAGGCCAGATTGAATGAGAGCAGGTAAAATAACCATGTTTACTAATGAGCTGATTGTTTCACCTGTGCTGCAGTTTAGATATCCTCAAAATGTGGCCTGTTTGGTCTGAGGCCAGGTTTGAAAACCAGCGCTATAGATGAATATGATCATTGTCCAGAAATTACTTAAAGGGATATGAAACAAAACATATTATTTTGTGATTCCAAAAGAGCATACTATTTTTAAAAAAAATTCCAATTTACTTTTATTATCAAATTTTCTTGGTTCCCATAATATTTTGTGTTGAAGAGATACCTAGGTAGGCATCTGGAGCACTGAAATAGAACTGCCATGTAGTGCCCTTGCAAATGGATAATATTCTTGCAAAACTGCTTGCCATACTGTGCTGAGAAATTGGCTATGCATATATCTCTGTTTTTCAACAAAAGACACCAAGAGAATAAATAATCATTGATCATTTTTTAAAATTGCATGCTGTATCTGAATCATGAAAGAATAACTTTGGGTTTCATATCTCTTTAACTTTTAGCCTTTCCCTGTCAGCTTCTGCTTCACAATTTAACAGTTATGAAAAGGTTAATGTGTGTTGTTTTTAAATGATATGTGCATAAGTAAGTGTTATTGCTAGACGGACATGCTTCCTAGTGCCGACAGTAAAATGGGAAGTAGCAGGGTATAGTTTGAAATCATGCGACAGGGACAGGTGAGATGAGAAACTTATTGTATTTTTTATGGTCTGCCACAATGCAATATAAACCTAATAGCTTTATGGAAAATTACAGCTAATGACGTAAGGAATTGTGCAAAGGTAAAAACCTCTTAGCATGTCATGTAATTATCAGATGATTGTTTTCTATGGAGAACAACATATCTCTGAATTAAATTGTAATTAACTCTGCAGCATTATTTTTTATTAATAAGGTTATTTTCCTTTAAAATGTTGATTGCAACCCCAGAATATTTGTTTTGTTTTTATTGTTTTTTTTTTTTGTTTTTTTAATGCAGCATATATTTATTATTTTTTAGCAAATATGTCAAAACCCATCTCTGGTAGCTCCCACTTTTTTTTTTTTTTAGTCATCTTAATTAAATAGTATTTGGCCTGATGTGCCATCTTTAACAAGGTTTGTTTTAAAAGTTGTCAAATGCAGACATTATACTCATTTATCTTATGGTTTCTGTGGTATTTTAACAACTTAAAACCACCAATTAGCAGTAGAAAAGTGAAACCAATTAACAAGAGGAAAAAAAAACTCTTTTAGATTTTTTCTCCTTGAGTTGTCAAAGTATAATATGATTCATTACTTAACCCCTTAATGACCACAGCACTTTTCCATTTTCTGTCCGTTTGGGACCAAGGCTATTTTTACATTTTTGCGGTGTTTGTGTTTAGCTGTAATTTTCCTCTTACTCATTTACTGTACCCACACATATTATATACCGTTTTTCTCGCCACTAAATGGACTTTCTAAAGATACAATTATTTTCATCATATCTTATCATTTACTATAAAAAAAATATAAAATATGAGGAAAAATTGAAAAAAACACACTTTTTCTAACTTTGACCCCCAAAATCTGTTACATATCTACAACCACCAAAAAACACCCATGCTAAATAGTTTCAAAATTTTGTCCTGAGTTTAGAAATACCCAATGTTTACATGTTCTTTGCTTTTTGTGCAAGTTATAGGGCCATAAATACAAGTAGCACTTTGCTATTTCCAAACCACTTTTTTTCCAAAATTAGCGCTAGTTACATTAGAACACTAATATCTTTCAGGAATCCCTGAATATCCCTTGACATGTATATATTTTTTTTTAGTAGACATCCCAAAGTATTGATCTAGGCCCATTTTGGTATATTTCATACCACCATTTCACCGCCAAATGCGATCAAATACAAAAAATCGTTCACTTTTTCACAAATTTTTTCACAAACTTTTGGTTTCTCACTGAAATTATTTACAAACAACTTGTGCAATTATGGCATAAATGGTTGTAAATTCTTCTCTGGGATCCCCTTTGTTCAGAAATAGCAGACATATATGGCTTTGGCGTTGCTTTTTGGTAATTAGAAGGCCGCTAAATGCCACTGCGCACCACAAGTGTATTATGCCCAGCAGTTAAGGGGTTAATTAGGGAGCTTTTAGGGAGCTTGTAGGGTTAATTTTAGCTTTAGTGTAGTATAGTAGACAACCCCAAGTATTGATCTAGGCACATTTTGGTATATTTCATGCCACCATTTCACCGCCAAATGCGATCAAATTGAAAAAAAAGTTACATTTTTCACAATTTTAGGTTTCTCACTGAAATAATTTACAAACAGCTTGTGCAATTATGGCACAAATGGTTGTAAATACTTGTCTGGGATCCCCTTTGTTCAGAAATAGCAGACATATATGACTTTGGCGTTGCTTTCTGGTAATTAGAAGGCCGCTAAATCCTGCTGCGCCTCACACGTGTATTCTGGCTAGCAGTGAAGGGGTTAATTAGGGAGTTTGTAGGGAGCTTGCAGGATTAATTTTAGCTTTAGTGTAGAGATCAGCCTCCCACCTGACACATCCCACCCCCTGATCCCTCCCAAACAGCTCCCTTCCCTCCCCCACCCCACAATTGTCCCCGCCATCTTAAGTACTGGCAGAAAGTCTGCCAGTACTAAAATAAAAGGGTTTTTTAAAAAATAAATAATTTTTTTTAGCATATTTACATATGCTAGGGTGTAGGATCCCCCCCTTAGCCCCCAACCTCCCTGATCCCCCCCAAAACAGCTCTCTGACCATCCCCTCTGCCTCATTGGGGGCCATCTTGGGTACTGGCAGCTGTCTGCCAGTACCCAGTTTGCAAAAAGAAAGGGCTTTTTTTATATTTATTTGGCTTTTTTCTGTAGTGTAGCTTCCCCCCCCACACAGACAAACCCCCACCACCTTGCTGATCTTTTTTTTTTTTTTTTAAATATTAGGGCATTTAAACATTTTTACTAACACATTTTCTGTAGTGTAGCTGTTCCCACCCGCTCCCTCCCCGTGCACGCGCCCGCCCCCGCCCTCCCGTGCACGCGCGCGCATCCGTGCGCACCCCGCTCATCCCCGCCCACGATCCCGCCCCCCCTGCACATAACCAGGGCCATCGATGGCCGCCACCCGCCTCCCGGTCCGGCTCCCACCCACCAACGCAGGGAACCACCGATCTCCGGTGCAGAGAGGGCCACAGAGTGGCTCTCTCTGCACCGGATGGCTTAAAAAAGTTATTGCAGGATGCCTCCATATCGAGGCATCACTGCAATAACCGGAAAGCAGCTGGAAGTGAGCAGGATCGCTTCCAGCTGCTTTCCAAACCGAGGACGTGCAGGGTACGTTCTCAGGCATTAACTGCCTTTTTTTTGAGGACGTACCCTGCACGTCCTCGGTCGTTAAGGGGTTAAGTGAGAATACTTCTACAGTAAAAAAAAAATCTCTTTTTTTATTAAATTTGTATCCAAAATATCCTGTAAAGTATAGCACTGTTTGATAATGGACACATACCATTTTCAGAATTATTTTCTATGCATGATTTAACTTTATGTCATTTTATGATTTTCAGACTGGAATAAGGATTTTAAAAAAACAGGTAACATTTTTTTAAAAGTGTATTGCCATTAATTCCTTTTAGTTAGGGCCAGATTTAGCTAAAGTGATATTTGCGCTACACTTTGTAATACCAGCGCACACTATTGTGCGCTGGTATTACAAGTTTACAGCAATGTAAATGCAAGCTCACGTTTGCATTGCTAGGAAGCATTGTGCTCACGAGAGTGCGCTTCCATAGACTTCTATGGGAGCCTCGTTCTGATGCCGTTACAGAAGTTTGTAGCGCAGCGATGAGCAGCAGTTAGTAAATATATTTGTATATGACTATATACTGTACATATATGTTTATGTGTTAATATGTGTATACACATATTAAAACTTAAATATATATGTATGTAAGTATATACTGTACATATATATTTACAGGGAACACACAGTTCCCATAGACCGCAATGTAAAGGTACTTTTCAGTGCCGTTTCTTTTTCTAACACCCCACTCCCACCAACTTTAAAGCCCCAAAACTGCAAGTGCTTTTTTAAAAAGCTACATTTTTTAAAATAAAAAAACTATAATGCCCCCTATTTTGAGGGCATTTGGGGCACTTTTAGAAAATTAACCAGAGCTTGCGGTAGCAATAACCAGCCACTTGTAATGGCTAGTAAATTATCGTGCTCCCACAAACGGGCACATTTGCCTGTTTGTGGGATCGTGATAATTTAGCTCTTCACTAGTAATCTAGCCCTTAGTGTTTGGTCGTTCTGATGGTTCTAAATCACTCCCAGGTACTCTAAAGTTTCCTCCTGGCATTTATTATTTGCATCTCTACTCCCTACTTCCTGCTCTGTGTTTCCTGTTGAACTCTGGATCATTGATCATTGGCTATTCTCCAGGACTCTACAGTTAGATTGACCTTTGTACCTATGCTGTCGTGGATTGACTTTATGGTGACAACTTCCAGCCAGTATTTTGGACTTGGGTTTCGCTACCCCTATATGGCTTGGTTGAATTCCTACACTTCAGGTCTAGTCACTGAACTTTATCTATATGTTCATTGGCTTCCCACATCTGGACTCCTCCCTGGTACAAACTTTCAAGATAATCATTAAAACTGGGCTATTTTCTAAAAACATTGCATTCAAAACCATCACTAATAGATATTACGTTTTGCTTCAGTTTACTTAAAGGGACATTATTATTATTATATTATTATATTGTTTCATTATTCAGATAGAGAATACAATATTAAACAACTTTCCTGGTTACTTCTATTATCGCATTTGTTTAATTCTCTTGTTATTCTTAGTTGAAGGAGCAGCAATGCACTACTGGGAGCTACTGGGAAAGTCAATGACAAGAGACATAGGGCTAGATTACAAATGGCGCACTAAAGTTAGTGTCACGCTGTGACGCCCTAGCTGTAGCTAGGGGCGCGGCGTCTCCTTGCTTCTCCTTTCCTGCTCATTGCCAGGGGTTGTGTCGGACCAGGATGCATGCAGCGCTGACGTCATCACCGCACGCTTCTGATGCCAGTTGGACCTTTGTGGTGTGAATCCTGCGCCTATGTATGTTTCACTACAACGATCTTTCACTGCCCAAGTATAGGTGTTACTTTGTGTGCTCCTGGGTGTGACAGATAGTTGAATTCATTTGCCTATTTGTGTATGAACCCTGCCTGTCTGACTATTCTGCCTGCTATACCCCCTAATTACTGGATTGATATACTGTCGCTAAACCCTGCCTGTCTGACTACTCTGCTTATTAACACCTGTTGTTCTGGATTGCCTCTTTGTTGCCGAACCCTGCCTGCCTGACCATTCTAGTAGTGGGCCCTTGGACAGCTTTACTGTTGCCAAATCCTGCCTGCCTGACCATTCTAGTGGTGTGCCCTTGGACTGCTTTACTGTTGTCAAATCCTGCCTGCCTGACCATTCTATTGGTGTGCCCTTGGACTGCTTTGCTGTTGCCAAACCCTGTCTGCCTGACCATTCTAGTGGTTTGTCCTTGGACTGCTCTGCCGTTGCCGCTGGGGACTGTCCTGTCTGTGGTGAGTGCCGCCTTCCTCATCTTACTAATTTTCTCTGCTCTGGGATATTCCCTATCATTCTGGCTCGATGTCGGGATAACAAGACTACTGGCTGAGTTAGGTCTGATAGAGGAGTATCCCATGAGCATAACATTATACTTGGGCCATGGAGCCAGAGGAGGTGGTATGAACTGTTTATCTTTAGGGACAGATGTTGGGAACCCATACCACACAGTTGCAGAATATGGATTCCAAGCTAGAGGCTATTACCGCGTAACTCTCCTTACTAGTTACAGCGAGGAATACCGCTCCTGTTGTTTCACGACCAGTCCCTACTCCTAGTACTGTGACTTCTTCCTCTGCTTTTGTAAGTATACCCCAGATACCTTTGCCTGACAAGTATGAAGGTACTACTGATTGCAGGGGCTTTCTTAACCAATGCAGGCTGCACTTCCGCAATGATCCTCACACCTTTCAGTTTCACCAGTCAAGGGTCAGCTTTATAATTTCCTTACTGAAAGACATGGCCCTAGCCTGGGTCTCTCCCCTTTTGGAACAAAACGCTCCACTCCTGCATGATGCTGATTATTTAATTTCTGCTTTATATGCTGTGTTTGGGACTTCTGGCCGTACCTCTGCTGCAGAAAATTCTCTCCTGGATCTCCGCCAGGGCAATAGAACTGTGGCACAATTCGCCATCGAGTTTTGCACCTTGGCACTTGAAACCACTTGGGATGGCAGTGCTCTTAAGCCAGCCTTTAAGAGGGGTTTCCATGAACGCATCAAAGATTAACTCACTTATCGTGATATTCCTTCTTCTTTGGATGACTTTATAACGCTTTGTATCAGTCTGGAATCTCGCTTTCAGGAGAGACAAGCCGAGAGAGACAGAACAAGGAGGGTCCTTCCCTCCCATCCTCCTGTTCATCTGGTTTCGGCAATATCCTCTACCCCTTTAGCAGCTCCAGTTACCTCAGTGGCGGAACCCATGGATCTCTCCTCCTTCAAACCTTCAGTGTCTAAAAGACAGAGAAGAAGGAGACTGAGACTATGCTTTTATTGTGGATCTAACTCCCACCAACTAAAGGACTGTGACATTTCGCCAGGAAAATCCAATGCTTAGGGGATAACACAGGGGTACCTCTAAGCATAATCTCTACTAAATCCCCTCACTCCTCTCGGATCCTGGTACCTATTACCCTTACCTTCCTTCAGAATAATGTCCACACTTCATTGATTCAGGAGCAGCTGAAAACTTCCTAGATCACCGTTTCATGATTCAAGCTGGCTTGCCTCTTTTGCAGAAAAGACATTGTCTCAATATAACTACTCTGGATGGCACTTCCCTTGGTTCAGGCTTGATCCATTTTGAGTCAGCACCCCTGACCCTGACTGTGCGTGTCCTTCATACCGAACAGCTGCAGTTTGAGGTCATTCATTACTCAGCACAGCCTGTTATCCTTGGTCTTCCTTGGCTTCAGGTACACAATCCAAAGTTCGACTGGGCTGAAGGACAACTGGCTTCCTGTTTCCACTCCTGCCTTGCTAAAGTTACTCCTCTGCTCCGCATTCCCATAGCCAGTATACAGAATCCTTCAAACCTTCCTTCAGTATACGCGGACTTTGCGGACGTGTTTGAGAAAAAAGCAGCCAACGTGCTGCCACCCCACCGTCCTTATGACTGCAAGATCGACCTCTTTTCTGGAGCCCCACATTCTAAAGGGAGGATTTATCCACTCTCCAAGGCTGAAACCAAATCCATGGAAGAGTACATCCAAGAGAACCTAGCTAAAGGTTTCATTAGCCCTTCCTCCTCTCCTGCTGGGGCAGGCTTCTTTTTTGTCAGTAAAAAGGATGGTGGGCCCAGAGCCTGCATCGACTAAAGGGCATTGAACAACATAACCATCAAGAATCGCTATCCCATACCTTTGATCACCGAACTGTATGACTCCCTCCAGAATGCTCACTTTTTCAACAAATTGGACTTACGTGGGGGATACAATCTGATTTGCATCTTTCCAGGCCACAAATGGAAGACTGCCTTCAACACAAGATCTGGACATTACGAATACCTTGTAATGCTCTTTGGACTGTGTAATGCCCCTGCAGTCTTCCAGGCATTTGTCAACAATGTCTTCCGTGACCTCCTCAACCGCTCTGTCATCGTCTATCTGGATGATATCCTTGTTTTCACTTCCAATTTAGAGGAGCATCATAGACACATGAGACAGGTGCTTCTACATCTCAGAGACAATTCTTTAGTAGCCAAACTAGAAAAGTTTGAGTTTAATCAAGTTCAGATCCAATTCCTAAGGCTATGTCATCTCAAAGGAGGGTTTTGCCATGGATCCTGCTAAACTCACTGCAGTTCTAGAATGACCTCAACCTACTTCTTTAAAGGAATTACCAAGGTTCTTGGGGTACTCCAATTATTAACGCAAGTTTATAAAGAACTTTCACAAAGAGTTGCTCCTCTCACAGAATTGACAAAACGGAACAAAGACTGTAAACATTGGCCTCCCGAAGCCATAAATGCCTTCTCTTATCTGAAAAAGGCTTTCTGTTCAGCTCCTGTAGTCCGCCATCCTGATCCTGACCTACAGTTCACTATAGAGGTTGATGCCTCTGAGATAGGGTCTGGAGCAGTTCTTACCCAAAGGTATCCTTTGACTTCCAAGTCACACCCTGTAGCCTTTTTCTCTAAACGCTTTACTCCTGCTGAGAGGAACTACGATGTGGGTAATCACCTCCTGGAGCCCCCGTGGCCTCTGATATCCTCTTTGTACCTCTGAACCTACGCACCCCTGTTCTATCCTGGGCTCATGATAGTAAACTCTCAGGACATCCTGGTTTGACTAGGACTTTTAAGCGTATTTCCCAACACGTATGGTGGCCTACTATGAAGTCTGACGGTCAGGATTATGTGAGAGCCTGCACAACTTGTGCTGCCAACAAAACTCCCCGATCCTTGCCTCCTGGCTTGCTCCAATCATTGTCCATTCCCATGGACACACATAACAATGGATTTCATTGTGGACCTTCCTCCTTCTGACAACCATACAGTTATCTGGGTTGTGGCGGATCGCTTTTCCAGACTGGCTCATTTTGTACCCGTAACCAAACTGCCTTCTGCCCAATAATTATCATCTCTTTTTCTCTTGCATGACGACTTCATGGCATTCCTGTGAATATTGTTTCCGACAGAGGTCCACTGTTCATCTCTACCTTTTGGAGAGCCTTTTGTAAGTTGATTGAAACCACTGTTTCCTTGTCTTCTGGCTACCATCCTCAGACCAATGGACTAACTGGGAGAGTAAACCAGGATCTTGAAGCCTAACTTAGAGCCTTTGTCAACGCTTGCCATACCAACTGGTCTGAGTTGTTACCCCTAGCTGAGCTGGCAAGAAACACTCATTCGAACTATTCTCTTAAATGTTCTCCATTTCAAGCCACAGCAGGGTATCAACCTCGTGTCTTCCCTCTTTCTGCTCAGTCCACTGGGGTTCCTGCTGCAGACCAACACATAACTGGACTCACCACTCATTAGCAACGTATTTACTCTCATCTACGTTCAGCTGTCTCTAGATATAAGAAGTTTGCTGATCATCATAGAGCTTCTGTATGTGCCACACAAATTGGGGCCCACAAATTGGGGCCTAGGTTTATCGGCCCTTACAAGGTCCTGAAAAGACTGTCTCCTGTTGCCTACAAAGTGGCCTTGCCCAAAACCCTACGCATACACCCAGTCTTCCACATCTCACTACTCAAACCTTACATCAAGAATAGATATACCTGGCTCCAAGCTCCTCCTCCTCTGCTCCTGGTCTGTGGTGACCCCGAATATGAGGTAGCTAAGATCCTGGACTCCAAATACAGACGCAGACAACTGCAGTATCTGATACATTGGAAGTGTTACTCTGTGGCAGATCGTTCCTGGGTTTCTGCCCATGATGTGCATGCTCCATCTCTGGTCTCCAGATTCCATGCTGTTCATCCTTTGAGGCTGACTCTGTTTGCCGGAGGGAACCCTTGAGAGGGGGGCTATGTCACACCGCTCCGCTCTAGCCATTGCTAGGGGCACAGCATCTCCTTGCTTCTCCTTCCTTGCTCGTTGCCAGTGGTTGGATCGGGGTCCGGATGCGTGCGGCACCAACATCAATGCCGCACGCTCCAGATGCTGGTCGGACCTTTGTGGCACGAATCCTGCGCCTATGTAAGTTTCACTACAACGATCTGTCACTGCCCAAGTATAGGTGTTACTTTTTGTGCTCCTGGGTGTCACAGATCGTTGTATTAATTTACCTGCCTGTCTGACTACTCTGCCTGCTATACCCCTTAATTAATGGATTGATATACTGCTGCTGAACCCTGCCTGTCTGACTACTCTGCCTGCTAAACCCCTTAATTACTGGATTGATATACTGCTGTTGAACCCTGCCTGTCTGACTACTCTGCTTATTAACCCCTGTTGTTCTAGATTGCCTGTTTGTTGCAGAACCCTGCCTGCCTGACCATTCTAGTGGTGTGCCATTGGACTGCTTTACTGTTGCCAAATCCTGCCTGCCTGACCATTCTAGTGGTGTGCCCTTGGACTGCTTTACTGTTGCCAAATCCTGCCTGCCTGACCATTCTAGTGGTGTGCCCTTGGACTGCCTTGCTGTTTCCAAACCCTGCCTGCCTGACCATTCAAGTGGTTTGTCCTTGGAATGCTATGCCATTGCTGCTGGGGACTGTCCTGTCTGTGGTGCCGCCTTCCTCATCTTACTAACTTTCTCTGCTCTGGGATATCCCCTATCATTCCGGCTCGACGCTGGGATAACAAGACTACTGGCCAAGTTCGGTCTGATAGAGGAGTATCCCACGAGCATTACAGTAAGTAAGTTGAAAGTTAGCACCACTGAAGTCCTCCCGCAAAGGGTTAGAGCTAAATAAAAGATTGCACCAACACAACATAAATACATTAAAAAATACATTAACACCCATAGATACACTATCTAATAAAAATGATACATATAAATATCTCCGGCTGGATGGATCCTTCAAGCGGCACTTCAAGAACTGTAAGTGGATCGTCGGGTTAGTGTTAGGTTTTTTTAAGGTTTTTTTTGTTTGGGTTTTATTTTTAGATTAGGGTCTAGGCATGTAAAAGAGCTAAATGCCCTTTAAAGGGCAATGCCCATACAAATGCCCTTTTCAGGGCAATGGGGAGCATAGGATTTTTTAGATAGTTATTTTATTTGGGGGGGTTGGTTGTGGGGGTGGTGGGTTTTACTGTTGGGGGGGGTGTTTGTATTTGTGTTTTACAGGTAAAAGAGCTGTTATCTTTGGGGCAATGCCCCACAAAAGTCCCTTTTTAAGGGCCATTGGTAGTTTATTGTAGGCTAGAGGTTTTTTATTTTGGGGGGGGGCTTTTTAATTTTGATAGGACTATTAGATTAGGTATAGTTCTTTTTTATTTTTGAAAATTTGTTTCTTATTTTTCGTAATTTAGTGTTTGTTTTTGCAATTTAGTTGTTTTTTTTTGTTGTAATTAGATACTTTTTTTTTAGATACTAATTTTTGGAGTAGTGTTAGGATTTTTTTAATGTGTAGTTTATTTTAATTTAATTGGTAGTTAGTTTAATTGTAGTTTAATAATTATCTTAGTTTAGTTGTTAGTTTAAAATTAATTTATTTAATTTAATAGGTACATTTTAATTTAATTTTAGATATGGAAATTGTAATTTTAATATAAAGTTAGGGGGGCTTTCGGTTTAGGGGTTAATAGTTTAAGTATACTTCGTTGTAGGGGCTTGTGGTTTAGAGGTTAATAGTTTATTTAAGTATATTTTGTTGTGGGGGGCTTGCTGTTTAGAGATTAATAGGTTTATTATAGTGGCGGTGTGGGCGGACGGCAGATTAGGGTTAATTATATTTAAATAGAGTTTGCGATGCGGGAGGGCAGCGGTTTAGGGGTTATTAGGTCTATTATAGTGGTGAATAGGGGTTAATACATTTTAATAGTGGCAGCGATGTCTGGAACGGCAGATTAGGGGTTAATAAATTTATTATAGTGTTTGCGATGCAGGAGGGCCTCGGTTTAGGGGTTAATAGGTAGTTTATGGGTGTTAGTGTACTTTTTAACACTTTAGTTATGAGTTTTATGTTACAGCTTTGTAGCTTAAAATTCATAACTGCTGACTTTAGATGGCGGTACGGATCTTGTGGTTATAAAGTGTACCGCTCACTTTTTGGCCTCCCAAACTCGTAATACCTGCGCTATGGGAGTCCCATTGAAAAAAAGTGCGGTATTGACGTTGCGTGACAGGATAAAAGGTGTGCGGTACACTTATACCGCCAAGACTTGTAATAGCAGCGTTAGGGAAAATTAAGCGTTATGGGCCATAACGCTGCTTTTTCACTCATAACGCCAAACTCATAATCTAGCAGAAAGTTAGTTAAATTTTCCTTCCTAATGCATCATGTGACAACCATCAGCAAATCACAAAATGCATATACGTTTATCGTTTGAATTTTGCACATGCTCAGTAGGAGCTGGAACCTCAGAAAGTGTGCATATAAAAATATTGTGCACATTTAGGAAATGGAAGTGTATTGGAAAGTTTTTAAAATGATGTGCTCTATCTGAATCATGAAAGTTTAATTTTGACTTGAATGTCCCTTTAAATAAAAAGTAAGCGGATGGAGTATTCCCCTAAGGGTTTCTGATAACCTACTACAAATTCTTCTGACTTGTTAAAATTGGTCATAAGGAATATTCTTCCATTCTTCAATTATTAGAATCAGTAGGTTGTTTTCCTTATTTCTAATGTAATTGTAACCCCATGGAAAAAAACAATATAGCAAGAAAACAGTAAAATATTGTAATTGAAAGGTATTTACTGTCTCATTAAAATGCCTCTAAAACAAATGACCCTTTTTTGTTTTTTAGACATACTTAAATTTTGAAGAAGGTAAATTTGAGTTTAATGTTCCTTTAAGAGGTAAGGATTGTATAAGCACCAAAACTTTTAAGAACAAATCTTCATGTTCTAATAATTGGATTCTCTCTACGATAAATCCCTGTAAAATGTTTAAAGGGACACTAGTCAAAATTATAGTTTTATGATTCAGACAGAGCATGCAATAAAAAAATAAATAAATATACTTTCATTATTAAGAAGTGCACATTCTTTTTTATATGCACACTTTCTGAGACACAAGCTCCTACTGAGCATGTGTAAACGTGCACAGTATATATGTATATTAATTTTGGGATTAGATAGTGGCTGTCACATGATACAGGGGTAGGGAAATTTGGATTCATTTAGAAATTTGCCAGAAAATATTCTACTTCTCATTTCGAATTCAGTGCTATGGCTTTGCTTTTTTATAGTGTTTATCTGTCAGTTATCCAATTCTACTGCATTTAGTGGTGCTTTAATTATGTGTATTAAAAATAAATAAATCATGATTATAATTTATTTTCACTTTTTAGTTCCAATTTTTTCCTGTACTTTTACTCTGAAAATTATGATTTTTGACTAAGTGCCCCAGTAAGACTAAAATGCATCTCGCAGTTTCCAGAACCTTGCTCCTGCAACATTCGATACAGTTATTGCTCGAAGAAAAATGTTAATGTTTTTTCCCTCAGACATATTTAAACAATATATAAAATGACATACTTTTGGATTGCAAGTCACCAGTTCTCATACATTCCATACAATAATATGATTAAAAATACCACAGTTTAGTAAATATATAGGGCTAAATTACAGTTGGAACATATAATAGCGTTAATGCGAAGCCACAAATTGTGCACGCACCTTCAGGGCCGGATTTCCCATTAGGCACAGTAGGCATGTGCCTACAGGCGCATTGCAGTGAGGGGCGGCTGCCTGTAGTCAGTGTATTAAAAAAAAAAAAAAATCCCCTGAGGGCATTAGTTTTAGTAAGAATTGTGTTGCCAGCATTGGGAATATGATACAGCAGTCCAAGCCATGAAGGAGAGAGGGGCAAAGATTAAAACTAAACCCCTCCCATTTTTGCCAGGCATGTTTACTGTGTAAGTTTCACTTTTATTTTATGTACTGTACTTCTGTTGCCTCCCTCACACAGCCAAGCTCCATGCTTATAACTGTGGTGCAGACACTTTTATTTTATGCACTTCTGTTGCCTCCCTCACACAGCCAAGCTTAATGCTGATAACTGTGGTGCAGATACTTTTATTTTCTGTACTTCTGTTGCCTCCCTCACACAGCCAAGCTCTATGCTGATATGGAGCAGACACTTTTTGTTGAAGGAATGAAGGCTTCAGGACAGGTTAGGACTGTACAAGGTTTTTAATGCTGCCTAGAATGACAACATAACAAGCAGAGCATACTTTAACCCCTTGGCTACCAGAGAGGATTGCAGTGTATTCACTTGTTATGTGCTGTAGTGCATTTTGATAGCCAGGGGGTTAAATTCTGCTTCAGGATGAATGTTTATGTTCTATTAAGGCCTTGGAGGTGAGAAGGTTATGTGGGACTAGCTGCTCTGCTCTTTATTACAAGATTGTGATTTACAGCCTTTAGGGCACTTTGACAATGATGTTTGTAGACTGTAAGGCTTTTTCTATAAATGATGAGCTTGATTACTAAAGGTTAACTAGCAAAATAAAAATGTGTATGTGTGTAAACCACTCACATGGCATATTTGTGTGTGTGTATATATATATATATATATATATATATATATATATACACCTCACATTAAATTTTTTTGTTATTTTGTTATTATAAAATCTGTTATTTTATCTAGTGAGTGTGGTATGTTTGTGTTTTGTGGTAAATTGAATTTTACCCCTGACTCGTGACTCCTATTTTTCTGTATTATTTACTATAGATCTATATACAAATACCACTCTCTAGGTCCTAAAAGTAGAGCCCCTAAATATTCTTACTGCCTTCTAATTTTAAACACATTTGTTGACCCCTGGATTACATATAATCTACACTCCATTTTTAACTTTGAGAGCAACATCATAGTATATTTATATTACAGAACAAAAAAAATATAACATCTGTGTGTATTTGTACTAAAAATATCAGAGTTCACAAGATTTTTTTCATGTAGTGGAAAAAATACCTACATTTTATATTTTCTTCCACTGGCTGCAAAGGTTGTTGATGAGCTTGCATGCTGCTAGTTTTAATATTGCTATTGTTTACCCAAAACTGTGTTTAACTTCAACAAAATGTTAAGTACATAGTCAAAGTCATCTCCAGAAAAGCAATACACTAATGGCTTGTCAGTAAACATGTCCTATGAGCCCAACTGGGTCTGCACAGATGTGTATTGCTGTCTCAGAACTGACATTGACTATGTGTTTAACTCTTTTGCAAGAGGCTAACACACTTATGTGCAAGCACTAGTGCAATAATAAAATGCCCTAGCAAACTGTCACCTTTTATGTCCCTTTAAATAGGTTTTTCTGGGGGCGAAGCCAGCCTAAGAGAAGAGCAGACGTGGTGTAATTGAGCTCCTGCATAATGTTATTATTCTCGTTATTTAAAAGTGCTTTATTATATAATTTTAGGTGAGATTCATACATATCTGAGCAGTGGGGGATCTGTGGCAGCGGAGGAGTAGGAGATCTACAGTCCACCTTACCTACTGAAGGAGATTTCTGTGCCGACCCTACAGGCGTCCATATACCGGAGTGGAGCCCAGGGATCCCACATCTTTACTTGCCCTCACTAACTGCAGAAGAAGCGGCTGTTCAAGAAAGAGCCGGTGAGTTGAAGGGACACTGTGGGGCTCACACAAGACTGTCTGAACACTCTAGCGGTACAGGGGACAAAATGGTGTGAAAAGCGCCATTACCCAGTGTCGACTCATATCGAAACCAGAAGAGAAGGTGGGGGCAAGCTCCGGGACAGGACGCAGTAAAGGAGACAGCGGGTTAGCTGCGTAGCCAGAAAGGAGCAAAACCCCGGTGCTCATACTCTGCAATGAGTCTCTGGGCAACCGTGGGGAGCAGGGGATCAAGAGCTCCTGACACACTGAGACTACAGTTCCATTTGGGCTAGAGGCTCACGGAACAATATCTAGACGGCACAGCTAATTCGGAGCTTGGCTGAGAACCAAGAAATGCTGCATCACCTAATATTAATAAAAATAGTGGAAGGTGTATGAACAACGATTTATTGATAAATCCCTGAAGTCACACTAAGCACTCTGACCTACAAATAAAATTAAAGGGACAAATAACCACTCAACATCATACACAGCTCCTTTAATATATTAGTTTATAAACATCCTGGAAGCTCCTTCACTCCTCTGAGCCTCCATATTAACCCCTGTTCATCTTGTCAAGAACTGACTTCAGTGCTTTCTTAGAAGCAGGTTGCACCGAAATAGAACCATTACAGAGGAGTTTTTTTTCTCAACACCCTCTCCCCCCCCCCCTTTCCTGTCAGCCTGGAGTGGTGACAGGTCATATCCCTTACACCCTTTTCCTTCATCAGGGAAGACAATAATCTGCAGCATTGTGATACCAAGTTACAGGCTATACTGGAGATCACACAATTCATATATAAATAATATAAGACAGACTGGTTAATATTTCCTGCAGCTGACACCTCTAACTAATTAAACTGCTCACCCCCCCCAAATACTTATACAGCAACACTTTGTGGGGATATCTACTGACTAAAATGTAAACAGCACCCTGATCTATACTGGGGGAACTAAATTTTGGATATCATAATGAGACCAACATCGGCATGAATCTCTACATAATATGAGAATAAAACACAAACCTCTTGTTGCTTCTGATGGAATGCCTGCCTAAATATAGCATTTAGGGAAAAGTCTGAGTTGCAGTAAGCTTCACTTTGGATCAAACTATCTATAGTTCAATATCTAGGAAGTAACAGCCTCCTCAGCTAATGGGGGGGGGGGGGGGTGGAAACTTTGGTTGTCCTCTGTGGTTCTCTTAACTGTACTTATCCACTGCCAAGATGACCTCTAAAAGACCCACTAAGGGGGATAAAGCATTAAAATCTGCAACTGTGTCTGTATTCTTTAAATCTTCTCAAACAAGTAAACAACTGACGGACGCAGAAGCGGATGAAGAATCTGACACTGACTCTCAACAACTACTACAAGACAAAAGTCAGCTAACAAAAGCTGACCATATAAATTTAGTATCCAAAAAAGACAGCAGATAATTTCGAAAAATTATGGGAGAAAATCGATTCCATACACTCATCAGTGACCAGTAGTCTCTCTGAAATCAAATCTGATTTACTGGAGATGGGTAATAGGATTGAGACACTAGAGGACCAAAAAGACTCCATGGTGGATCAAATGGATCAAATGTCCCAAACCATGTCTACACAACAACAACTACTTGAAGAATTTCAAGATAAAATGGAAGATTTGGAGAATAGGAGCAGGAGGAATAATATCCGTCTCAAAGGAGTTCCAGAAGAAGTAGGTCCTGCAGATATACCAGCCTATCTCACCCAACTTTTCACTCAAATTACAAGCTCTCCAGTGGATTACATTTTTCACATAGAGAGAGCACACAGAGCGTTAAAGGCCAGACCTAAACCAGGCCTACCCCCAAGAGACATTATAATCAAACTAACTTTCTTCCCTGACAAAGAAAAAATTCTACAGGCAGCAAGAAAGCATCCAACGTTTAAATACCAAGGCAACGTGATCCAGTTTTATCAAGATCTCAGCATCAGGACTCTGCAGAGAAGGGGAGCCCTACGTCCTCTCACCACTCTACTTAGAAAACATCAGATACCGTACAGATGGGGGTTCCCATTTGCCTTACATATTACTAAAGATTCAAAAACAATTATACTCAAAGATCCTGAAGACATACCAGAGATCTGTAAGATTTTAACTTTAGAAACACCCACTATCCCAATACTGGCATCAAACCCATCGAAGAGCAAAGACCCAGAAAGACATCCAGATCCTTCCAAATGGCAGACAATCAATCACAAGAAACAGAAAATAAAAGAAACAAGAGGGAACATTTCCTAGAAGATCCTACAATCATCTCGAATCTACAAATGTGTGTATAGCACTTCTTTTGGAGCCTGGATAGCATTCAGAATAGGTTATAGGAACTAAAGATGGAGATAACCCCAGGTGACTTTCAAAATGTTTGACAATAAAGGGGGGGGGGTTCTTTTTGTGTTTCCCAACCTACAGCAAGAGCCTCCTGAATGTTGCCTATTCTTAGGGACTCCTATTAAGTTATAATTGCAAAAGTTCTATGATGTTGTGGGAATATAGTTTCCCCCAGTGTAACATGTTCTTTTTTTTGTTCATCTTTATGATATATTATAGTTCACTTACTAGAGGCCCTATTGTTGAGGACCTTAAATTGCTGTTTTTTTTGTTATTAACGATATACTCTCTTTCTAGTTCCCCTCCCCTTCCCAGTGACGACACAATACAGTCCACCAACTATATTACTGACCGCCTACAATCTATACTACTAGGTTTCCAGTTCAGTGAACCATAGGTAACAAAACCCCTTTTGCACCATGCTAACATACACATACTGATATGTTCCCTAAAATAAAGATATTATCCCATAATGTAAGGGGATTAAATACAGATGTGAAAAGGCGTATGGCGATGACACAATACACCTCCTTACATGCTAACATTTTATTTCTACAGGAGACCCACCTACTTAAGGGGACACTGAGCCCAATTTTTTTCTTTTGTGATTCAGATAGAGCATGCAATTTTAAGCAACTTTCTAATTTAGTCCTATTATCAATTTTTCTTCATTCTCTTGCTTTCTTTATTTGAAAAAGAAGACATCTAAGCTAAGGAACCAGCCAATTTGTGGTTCAGGACCATGGAAAGCACTTCTTTATTGGTGTTGTCCAATCAGCAAGGACAACCCAGGTTGTTCACCAAAAATGGGCCGGCATCTAAACTTACATTCTTGCTTTTAAAATAAAGATACCAAGAGAATAAAGAAAATTTGACAATACGAGTAAATTAGAAAGATGCTTAAAATTGCATGCTCTATCTGAATCATGAAAGAAAAAAATTGGGTACAGTGTCCCTTTAAAGATAGTATCCCAAAATATTGGGCAAAATACTTCAACACCCATTATCACTCGACAGCAACTTCCAAACAACGGGGCACATCCATTCTCATACACACTTCACTTTTACACCGGAAGACATAATTACAGACACTGAAGGGCGATACATAATAGTAAAAGGGCGAACCCTAGACTCGGAAATCACCCTGTGCAATGTCTACACACCAAATGAGAATCAGCACAGTTTTTTCCAGCATATCTCGCACCTGCTCACACAATGGTCCCATACCAAAATATTTCTAGCAGGGGATTTCAATATTACTTTGAGGCCTATTAGCTCAACTGATACTAAACCCCTAACTAACAAGCAAACTAGACATAACCGCATTGTAAAATCAATAAGAGAAAGTCTGTTGCCTCACTCCCTGATAGAAACATGATCGACACTTTACGGCTTGACCAACGATACTATATTCTATTCGGCAGCGCATAAGTCCTACATTAGATTAGACTATATATTTGTAAGTCAGATATTACAACCACTATTAAACAGCTCCCAGATTCATGCCTGTGTATGGTCTGATCACTCGATCATCACCCTACAGGTGGAGGGATTGTGTGATCCAAACAGAAATAGAACGTGGACCTTCGACAAGTCATATGTTAGAAACCCTCAAACACATCATAGTATACTTAAACTGTTAACCGAATATTGGCATATAAACACGAACACTGTAACTAACCCAGGGATTACATGGGCAGCTCATAAGACAGTCTTAAGAGGGATACTTATCAAAGAAAAAACTAAACAGATCAGGGAATATAGGCAACAATTACAACAACTTCATACAGAAATTGAAGACTTAGAAAGATGACACAAACACATTAGGACAAAAGCTATCCAAAAGACCCTCCACTCTAAAAAAACTGCATTAGCTGCACTCCTAGAGTCGCGGGCCACTAGAGCCATTCAGAAAATGCAGGCACAATACTTCATATTCGCAAACAAGCCAGACAGATACATGTCACATAAAATTCGGGAATGTTGTAAAGCATCAGTGATTTCTTCAATTGAGACACCACACAGTTCTGTGACTTCACACCCACAGGAAATAGTAGACACTTTCGCAGCATATTATAGTGACCTATATGACAGGAGGAAGGTTTTACATAATAAGGAGACGGAGACACTCACTTCAACTTTCTTCACCCCCAACTTGCTGCAAACTATAACTAAGGAACAAAGGGAAACATTGAATGCACCCATATCCACTATGGAAGTGATGGGGACTATCAAAGATCTCAAGCCTGGAAAGGCAGCGGGACCGGATGGTTTCCCGGCAAATATTATAAGCTATTTAAAGCTACATTAATCCCACATCTCGTTAAATTTTGTAATCATGTTATGGAAGGGGGGGTTATCCCACCTGAACTCCTAGCCGCAAAAATAGTGGTAATCCCCAAGCTAGGGAAGGATCACAAACAATGCCAAAACTATTGCCCAATATCCCTAATCAACCAAGATCTTAAGATCTTCACAAAGATAATAGCGAACTGGCTCAAGCACATTATTCCCCACCTGGTCCACCCAGATCAGGTGGGTTTTATTAAAGGTAGAGAAGCCCCGGATAACATACGTAGAGTCACCAATTTGATTCAGATCCTGAAAGAGACACGAACGCCTTCTCTGCTCCTATCTTTGGATGCGGAGAAGACGTTTGATATAATTGATTGGGATTATATGTTTTCAGTACTACATAAGATGGGATTTGAGGGGGCAGTTATTAAGGCACTTAAAGCAATCTATTCTGTCCCAGGAGCACAGGTCTCATCAGCAGGTTATAAATCTCAATCATTCCCAATCCGTAACGGGACCAGACAGGGGTGCCCCCTTCTCCGTTACTCTTCGCTCTGTGCATAGAGCCACTTGCCGCCAAAATTTGCTCACAGGTAGATATAACAGGAGTCAAGACAGCCACAACAATATATAAATTAGCCCTTTTTGCGGATATATTACTGACTTTGACGAACCCACTGATATCACTGCCCAACCTCTACCAAACAATACAGACCTTTTCCCTCATGTCGGGATTTAAAATAAATGCAGCAAAATGCGAGGCTCTCCCCATTGCGATTCCCTGACAGACTCAGACTTTATTAGAATCAAACTTTAACTTTAAATGGATGAAACATTCCCTAAAATATCTGGGATCCACCTCCCAACCTGCCCCTCGCAACTATATAAAGTAAACTATATCCCATTGTTTCAACAAATAAGAAGGGACCTATTGAAGTGGAAGGGATTTGGTTTCTCGTGGCTAGGCAGAGTAGCGGCATTAAAGATGACTACCTTGCCAAGGATATTATATTTATTTAGAACCCTGCCTATTAAAATTGTAAAGACAGATTTAGATGCACTACAAAAAGAGATACTAATATTCATTAGAGGTAATAAAACGAACAGAATAGCGAAATCAATCTTAAATAAACATAAGAAACTTGGAGGTATCGGGGCTCCCAGCTTAATAGACTATTATAACTCTGCCAGACTGGCACAAGACATACTACTACTGAAAAGAAACAAAGAGATTATATGGCCTACCGTAGAAGCAAACTCAGGTGGGTGGGGTGAGACTGACTTAATCATCTGGGACCCTGAGAGAATACAAACCCATAAAGAGGCATATAAACCATATACTACAAACCTTACAGTAACCACTTGATGGCAAGAACTAAATATAGCCTTCTGCCAAAATACTCCTTATACATTCCGATTATATATATAGTACCTAGTGAACTCTGGACTCAGCTTAAGAAATGGGAAAATAAGGGGTTATATAGAGTGGCAGACTACATGGAGGGTGGAACTACACTTACATTTAACCAACTTCAGACAAAATTGTACCCCTTGAAATTACACTGGTACGTTTACTTACAGATACACTCGGCTATTCAATCATATCTGAGAAATCCGAGAGAAAACAACATTACCCCAGTAGAAAACTTCTGTAAATCAGAAAGCCGTAATCAACATACCATTTCCATCCTATATATAGCCAATACTGGCTTCACAGACTACTACAAAAAACTCTATTATGCTGGCATGGGAAAAAGAACTATCTATATGTAAAGACATCAAGGAGTGGGAAACAATATTCCAAAATGCAGAAAAAGGGCTTATAAGTGTAGATCTTAAAGAAAATGTCACCAAGACTATCTACCGCTGGTACCTAACGCCCACAAGAACGGCTCATATGCATGCGCAGGGGAGTATATTTTGCTACAGGGGATGTGGAGAGATAGGAACATACAGACATATGTGGTGGGACTGTAGGGAAGTCACAGGGATTTGGAGACAGCTATCTGCCTTCCTCAGTCAAATCCTGGATGAAACTATCGATCTCACAATCCAACAGGCTCTTTTACATGAACATATCAGTATATATAATAAGCATATTAACACATTTATTAAGATACTCTGCACAGTCACGAGGACATGCATAGCTAGACATTGGAAAACTGGTAGCCCGACCTGGACAGAGATATACATAGTGTATGTATATTGGATTGGATTGTATGAGTTGGCATCGAATACTCTAGATAATAAGGAAGTTGTCCAAGCGGTGTGGTATTACTGGATTAGTAAAGGAGTTTTAGATACATAGGACTGTTAGGTGGTCAATACAGCTATAAAAACCTTCACCAATTGATGTACATATAGCACAAACCAACATACGATGTGTCGTCACTTTCCCTCCCCACCCCTGTTACCCTTCTTTAACCCAATCTTCTCAACCTCATCTCTTCTCAATGTTGTACTCTTCAAATCTAGGCTACCTTTAGACAGAGTTGTTAATCCTGGATTACACAAATGTTTTGTTATATTTTAATATGAGATAATTACAGAACCAGATATTACGAAGGCGCAATTTTTGGGAGAGTTTGCCTGATATTGGTGAAGATGTATGGACTAAGCATCGCCGGTATTAGGTGATCTCAAGACTTTGTTAACACTATTTAATTGAAATGGCTTTTATTTAATTTTTCTTATTAGTTACATAACAAAGTAAATGCATTTGTCACATCAACAGAACTTGAAATACATTGAGGCAAGTCTCGGCAGGTCAGCATGTCATTTTTTTAAACAGCAATAAATTTTACCGTACATTTCAGATCACGTTATGAACCAAACTCATTAAACAATAAATACTCCCAGAACCTTGGGTTATCAACCAACAACTCTGGCTTCAGAAAACATTATCCATGGTTCCCAGACAGAGACAAACTGTTTTTCAGTGTCAAGCATGATAGCTGCATTGTTACTCATTTGGTAATAGTATCCAATTTTATTTAGGATAATCTGAAAGTTAGGGATCTCAACTTTCCAGTACTGGGCAATTGTTAATCTCACTATAGTAAAGATGGTAAAAATAAACTTGTTACGTGCCCTGTTAAACCCTGGAATAGGCTCATGCAGAAGGGCTTGAGAGGCTGACACTCTTAAAGTGCGCCCAAAAATGTTGCCCAATAGATTAAAGGTTTGGACCCAGATATTTGCTACCCGTGGGCAATCCCACCACATATGTGAGTAGGTACCTGGCTCATCACACCCTCTCAGACATTTTCTATTACTCATCTCCAATTTATGAAGTCTTGAGGGGTGGAAGTACCAACGAAAAGCAGTCTTCTTATAATTTTCTTTTAAATGAGCGCATATAGAAAAGGAGGGTCCCCTAAACAATACATCATTCCATTTTTTTTAATGACCATATAAATTGAAATTCTTCTTCCCACTTTAGCATAAAAGGGAGCTTATGAGTCATTAGTGAAAAGTTAAAAACGGCATACAGTCCAGTAATAGTCCCTCTCATTCTCTGTCTAACTAAGCAAATTCGCAAGTATGTGGTGTTCCCTTTGTATGAGTTACCTATCACCTCGTTAACTCTTGCCTTCAACTGAAGATATTGATACCAACTGGGTCCATCTTGTTCATTGAGGCTAGCATATGTGTTAAAGTCCATAAAGTTCTGTCCCCTTAAGGTGTCAGCAATTCTGTACAAACCCCTATTGGCCCACTTATTTTGAAGCCCCACGTCCAGTGTAGTAGAAAGTGTTATTAGTGGCATTGCCTTAGAAGTATCTGAAATTAACTTAAATTTAGTGGACAAAAAGTTCCATAACGAGACAGAATGTGCTACTGCTGCAAAAGTTTTCCATATGTCAGGCCTATGAGCTCTCTTAGTCCATAAAAGCTTATAAATTGGCTCCACCCCAACCATATCTGACTCTAGTCGTACCCACTGAATATTATCAACCTTATTATGCCATAACGCAGTCTGAGCCACCCGGGCCGCGTGGTAATACGCTAGAAAATCTGGTAATCCCATCCCTCCCCCTCCTCTGCTTCTGCAAAGAGTTTGTCTATTAGCTCTTGCTCTTTTACCTTGCCAAATAAACGAAATTACATCTTTCTGGAGTTGTGTTAGCATTTTGGATGGCACAGAGACTGGTAAGCACCTAAATAGATATAATATTTTTGGGAGAATTGTCATCTTAATACCAATTATTCTGCCATATAACGAGATTTTCAACTTTTCCCATTTCCGTAGCAAGTTTTTAATCTGCGATATCGAGGGCACGTAGTTTAATTGATACAGATCTTCAGTCCTATTTGTAAGCATCACTCCTAAGTACCTCATTCCCCTCTCAGCCCATGAGAAAGAGAAATTAATCTCTAAGAGTTTTTTAGTGTGTGCTGGCAAATTTACACTAATAGCCTCACACTTATCCTTATTAATTTTATAGCCTGATATTGCAGCAAACTTATCTATAATGGTATACAGTATTGGATGAGAAATAAGTGGCCTTGTAACCGAGAGAATAATGTCATCTGCAAAAAGACTGATTTTGTATTCTTTAGCCTTTATAGGTATGCCTGTAATATCTACATTCCGTCTGATGCTAGCCGCTAAAAGTTCGATACACAGGGCAAATAGAAGCGGAAAGAGAGGGCATCCCTGTCTAGTACCATTTGCAATTTCAATGGGTCTTGACTTATACCCTGAAATTTTAACAAAAGCTGAGGGATGAGAATATATCGTAGAGATCGCTTTTCTAAAGTTTCCCGTTATGCCAAATGCATCCAACACCTTATCAAGATAGTCCCAGTAGATACGGTCGAATGCCTTCTCTGTGTCCAGAGAAAGGAACAGAGAATTTTTGCAGTGTTGCTTGTTTTTGCCCGGCTTTGGAATTACTGAGATTCGAGCTAGTAGGAATTCTTTCAGGATATATCCCCCTGTTACCATATGGTTAAAGGTGTTCACCAATAAGGGACCTAATTCGTCTAGAAATGTCTTATAAAAAATACCGGTGTATCCATCCGGACCAGGTCCTTTGTTGATTTTAAGGTGTTTGATTGTCTGTCTAATTTCAGCTAATGTGATAGGTGCGTTTAGCCCATCTAAATCTTCTGTGTCTAGTTTAGGCAAATCGTCATGGCCCAAAAATTCCTGGTAGTTTTCAAATTGTTGGGGATTCCTGTCCCCCCGGGGGAGTGCATATAATGATTGGTAAAATGATGCAAAGGTGTCTGCTATAATTTGAGGATGACTAGTGGTAGAACCATCCGGCTTCTGCAGTTGGGGGATCGTTATGAGCCTAGTCGTATCTTTCAACCTATAAGCTAACATTCTGTCAGGCTTGTTAGCGTGGATGAAATACTGTGTGTCAATAAGTTTTAAGGATCTAGATGCTTCCTGGGACAACAGTTTATCTAATTCCTCCCTTTTACTATTTAGCCTTTTAAGTGTATTTGCATTCTGAGTGGCGCAGTGATGATTGTGTAGTTGCTTAATTTCTTCCTTTAGCCTCTCACCATAAGCATCTGCTGCTTTTAATTTGGAGCTAGATTCTCTAATTAATAAGCCTCTCATAAAGGCCTTAAGCACTCCCCATACATATGAAGGGTTTTCTACTGACTGTTGATTAGATCCAATAAAAACTCCAATTTCCCTTCTAAGAAAGTCTAAGAGTTTAAATGCCAGCTCTTATTTCTAAGCGGATCTATTAATCCTGAAAGTGTAGTTAAAACCACATTATGGTCCGACCAAGTGCTAACTATTATGTCTGATTTCACAATTAATGGGGCTAGTATTTGGCTCACAAGAATATGGTCAATTCGCGAATAAACCTTATGGGCTGTGGAATAAAAGGTGTAGTCCCTATTATTTCCATTCTGTACTCTCCAGCTATCTAAAAGGTTGTGATCTAACAAAAAATCATATAGTACTTTTCTGAATTTCTGTGTTTGGGATACTGATCTCGTCCCCGATCTATCCATTTCAGGGTCTACCACTGTGTTAAAATCCCCTCCAATGATTAGCCTATACTGTTTCCAGTACTTCAGTAACTTGCTAAGCTTGGCCAAGAAGGGGGCTTGGGATTCATTAGGAGCATAGATATTACCTATTACAACTGAGGTGTCATGGATTTTACCCCTAAGAATTATTTATCTACCCTGTGCATCTATAAAAGTCTCTTCTTCCTGAAAATTTATACTACTGTGCATAAGTATAGAGATGCCACACTTTTTCTTACTACAAGTGGCATGATACTGTAATGAATACGCTCTGTCCCAATATTTGGGAGTTGCTGTCTTGGTAAAATGTGTCTCCTGCATGAAAATAATGTGTGCCCCTAGGGATTTATACATGCTAATGGCTTTACGCCTCTTTACATTGGAATGAAGACCTTTGACATTATGCGTAAGCACCTTAAGTGACATATGTGTAACGGTTAATATCTGCTCTCAACATGTGTACAGTACTAAACATTTCTTTAAATAACCATAGTACATCTCTCCCCACCAAGGGACGAGAACCTGCATGCAATAAACAATATACGGGATGAATCTTGAACACATTCTGATACATACGGAACCTGAAAACCAGCGACTTGGTAGACCTTGACCTGCCGAGTAAAAAACAATAAACATTGCCAACAATAATGTTAAACTGTAGAACTGAATACACAAACAACAATATTTGTACCCCGACATCCGGGTTTGAGAACATAACAAAATGAAAACAAAAAACAACCAGGAAAAAACCTGTAAGAAAAACTGTTAGCAGACTCAGTGGGAAGGGAAAGGGGAAAGGGGAGACAAGGGTAACGGTCCAGCAAGAGAGCTAACATGAACTGAAGTCCGCAAGGGACTCCCATCTGAACCAGTGAACTGAATGAAAAGTAACAGCACTAGTCACTCTTTATTGGGTTTTCCACTCATGTAGAATTAGAGTTGAAAAATCAATGCTGGATATTGGAAGTGTCCCCAACTGCTCTCCTCAAGTAGGGCTCTCTTGATTCCGAGCATTTTTGCTGTTCTTGCCTACAAATGTCCAATCTTTCATGATCGCTTTACGTTGAGGCTTTGGGGAAGATGACTCTGCTTCGTTTGTTTTCTCTAGCTTCAGTTTCTCCAGAATGCTTTGTTCTTCCGAAAGAGATGAACAAGAGTATGATGACTTCTCATACATGAATATGAGCTTGAATGGGAAACCCCAGCGATACTTAATCTGTGCCTTGACTAATACCGAGACCACTGCTTTGAGCTCTCTTCTCCTCCTAAGGGTAGTTGGCGAGAGATCTGTGAATAGCTGCAAGGTATGACCTTCAAATGCTATTTTAGAGACATTGCGTACTGCTTGCATGATTTTATCTTTGATATGATAGTAATGTAACTTGATGATCACATCTCTTGCTGTCGCTGTTGTAGGTGGTCTAGCCAGCACCCTGTGTGCTCTGTCCATTAGAAACAATGAAGGATCTGTATCTGGTACTAACTGTTGGAATAGCTTTAGTAAAGTATCTTGTAGGTTGTTGTAAGATTCTGGCAGATTTTGAATTCTAATATTAGATCTTCTGGATCTGTTTTCCAGATCCTCCAATGCATCCTCCAGCCTCTGTATCTGCTCCTGCTGTGTTTGTATAACATTTTGCAAATTATGTATTTCTTCCGCAATATCATCCATTTTATCTTCCAAAGTTGCCATCCTATCTCCAATTTCTGATATGTCCTGTTTTAATTCTGAGAGAGCTGCCCTCATCTCTTCCTTAAACATTTGCTTAATCTGCAATAGGAGATCACCACTCTGTATACCCCCTTCCGCAGTTATATGGGGGCTTTTTGGGGAGGATGGCTGGGAATCTGCATCTCCAGATAATTCCCCCACACTTTGTTTCTTTTTAAGCTGAGATCTAGAGAGACAGTCTTTGACTGACTGATTTCTTCCTTTCATCATGTCAGGCTAGGTGGATCACAGCAGGTAACAAAAGCCAGAAATCAGTCATTATTGACAAAGCGGCCGGCCAGCCACACCATTCAGTGCAAATATTATAGATGCATAGGAAAGGGTTCCCACTCAGTCCGCCTGTAGAATATGCTTTTAATTCAGCTCCATGTCAATATATACAACAGGTTGCAGCATATGAATCAGCATGTACCTAGAGGGTGCCAGTTCTTGAGGCTTATTGAATGCTACTCCCTTGGCATCCCAAGCCCAACTAACTCCTGCAGGGCTGGGGAGGGAGCCACCAGTGTCTGTAAAGTCCTTTAACTGCAGCAAACACTCCTTTCAGGTACTGTAAATTACTTAGGCTTGTCCTGCCATATATTCTCTCTCCCCAGGGGCTTTGTCCTCACAGGACGATCACGGAGCAAGGAATTGGGGATATGACCCACCACCACAGAGGATGGCAGGAAAGGGGGGGGGGAGATAGAGATTTTTCAAAGTTCCAAGAACTCAAAGCTGCTGTATTGTGGCACTTTATAATGTTGCACAGGCCATCAGAATAGAGGTATTTTCAATGAGAATATAAAGAGTTTTATTAAATGAACACCCCAGCCACTATAAATACTCTTGCAAACTATGAGGGTGTTGATATAGAAGTATTATGAGCAGGCCTGAGAAAAAATGGCGACTTTCCCGCCACAAGCCCCTCTCCTGTATCCTCTTGCCACACAGTCTATAAAATAGTTATGATTTGCAAGTCCCCTGAACAAGCCAGCAATCTCTCCAAATGTGTCCTAACTGTATTTCACCTCCGGTTGCTGTTAGACTACTGCTGCTTAGCTCTGGGATCTCTGGGCTGTTGTGTCTTATTTAAACAATAATTGGGGATAAAAGTAGTGGTCTCTTACTCCAATCCTTAGGCATATGTCCGATGAAGCCCTTAGATCTGGGACAACCGGCCCTCTACGATCTTCCTCAAAGCTTGCAAACTTTCGTATAAAGTGATCCTCCTCACCACACAAGTGCCCCAAGGCTGAGATTAGGACAAATTCAGCTGAATATATCGCCTTTGTAGCCGGTTATTAATAATATTTGTGCAGAGCTGCTGCAAACTGCTTCTGCTCTTGTTGCTGGCTAGCCTGTTAACACTCTTTAATTGTCGATTTATCTTGGATATCCACATTCTACTAGAAATTCATAGCTTGTTATAATACTTAATACCTGAATCATTTATTCTATAGAGATTTAATATTGTAAACCTACTCTTTGAAGCATGCGATGAGGGAGAACAATGAAGAGAAAGGTACTTCTGTAACTGTTTATTATTCTAAATCAATAAAAAATATTCAAACATAAATAGGTTTTTCTTTAGATTTTTTAAATTCAGATACAACATCATACACAAGCACATTTAAAAATACAAGTTAAATATTTGTTTTAATGGTAAATGTATTACAGGAAAAATGTAATGAAGGAAGTGAATAATATACACACAATCACACACACACACACACACACATACATATATATATATATATATATATATATATATATATATATATATATATATATATAAAAATCAGCACAGAAGAAGGGCACTCTCAGGATTTGTAGAAAGCAGAATATTTTCTTTATTCTTAGAACATTAATACATGGTATTGACCATGTATTAATGTTCTAAGAATAAAGAAAATATTCTGCTTTTTACAAATCCTGAGAGTGCCCTTCTTCTGTGCTGATTTCTATAATTATTCCTTATAAGGATTGCACCCAGCTTGTGACTGCTCCACCTGGTTGGAGTGCTGGGCTACAAGCTATTTGACTTTCTGATATATATATATATATATATATATATATATATATATATATATATATATATATATATATATATATATATGTGTGTGTGTGTGTGTGTGATTGTGTGTATATTATTCACACACACACACACATATATATATATATATATATATATATATGTACACACACACTTTAATCAAATTCCTACTCTAACATATATACAAATATATTTGAGCGTGAAAAATAGATGAACAGATCCAGCTATGAATTTTGCACTTTGCTGCATATTTTCTGTTTTTTAATTGTAATATAGTTCTGAACAAGGAATATCATTGACTCCCTGTGACACATACAAGGAATAAAACACAATTAATGAGGCTGTGTTTGAGGGGTCAGACAAGCTGCTGTGTTTGCATATACTGTGGCTGGAAAATCTCATAGGAGTAAGTAACAAAAAACTTAACTGTAAGTAAGTCAGTGTATTTTATTTGCAAATTGATCTATCTAATGCAGAATTATTTGTCCAAGGGGCCATAAAGGGGGGTGACTGAGGGGTACAAAATTTAACCCCAAGAGGCTGAAGAAGTCCTGTGGAGCCTCTGTCAATAAATACACAAAAGAAATTACCAGAGATATCTGCAATACATTTCATAGGTGTATGTTCCATCCATTTTTGATAACAGTCGGTTTAAATTGTATGGCCATTTGAGTTAAGTGAATATTGATTTTTGGTGTAGCTTCCATTACAACAAATATTGTAATTGGTGTATGTTTTTGTGTATCTCCATAAAAGGGAAAATGTAATTACCTTAAACTTTAATGTTTTACATCTAATATTTACTTTTAGTTGTCCTAAATAATAATAATAAAAAATTCCTCTGTTTTTTTTTCACTTTTCTTTTTTTTTTTTTGGGGGGGGGGGGGGGTTGGGGGCGCTTCAGGTTTTTGTGCCTACAGGCACCTGAGATGTAAATCCGGCCCTACGCACCTTGCACATGGTGCTTCTGGATGGGATTACAAGTTGAAAGTAAAAATAACACTTCCTTGTGCCATTTATGTTTTAGCATATATTATTGTGAGAAGATTTTCCACAATATCGTATTCACACTACACCACTTATGCTCTCAAAGGCCTGCTTGGGCTGTGACATCATTAATTGAGGGAATATGAACAATGTTTTTTCAATTAAAACAGACTAATTAATTAAAATAGTGACAACCATTAATCTGTTGGAAAACCACTTAGAACAATTGAATATTAACACGTCTACCATGTCCATATGCATATACAAAATGTAATTATAGAGTAGAAAGGATAACGGTCAGTTTGATTGGATTTATATCTTTAGCACAGTTTATAATGATCGCGGGAGTGTGACTAGGGTTGACACCTCGTCCACGTTTTTATAGACACTTATGACTTATACATGCTGCAGGGTGTACAGAGGGGAACAGGAATAGCAATCTCCAGCCTCAATATATGTGTGCTGTCCTGGGGCACAATGCATGTTACCATATGCACACCCTGAAACATGGGAAACTCAGAACACTGCTACTGAGATTAGTACACTGATCAAACGTCATGTTGGAAACTACTGCATAAAAGTGTGCTTGCATAATGATTACGTGCTAAACATGGTGGAGGCATTATGTAGTTTGCAAACAAACAACTGTTTAGACAGCAATTACATGTGCAATACTTTTGAATAATTTGATTACATTACGTATGCGAATATTAGAAGGTTAACATAAAAAAATACAGAAATATAGCTTCATGTGCACATGTTAATAGAGATTTCTTTAGAATGCGTGAACATTGCTCCAAACATTTTCACACTGTGCGCATATAAATATGTTTATGTAATCGATATGTTAATCTTGAATGGAGTTTTTACTCTTACATTTGCTATAAAGCACAAAGAAATTACCTCTATATAAATACATAGGCCACTACTTTGGATGGATGTGTTTAAAGGGACAGTGTACTAGAATAATTGCACACATCTTACTATACATTTTAATTTAGTTCTATTACATTGAATTTAATTATTTTAAATATTTAAACATTATCATAGTGTTATGAATTACTAAAATACTTTATTCAAATTACAAGATATAGGCAAATACTTTTCTTTTGTTAAAAAATAAGACACTGCAGCTGCTTTAAAGCAAACTGCAATCACATAAAGGAAATGCATTACACTATACCTTAAGTTGTTGTCCTTAAAAAGGTCCCATTATTATAAACATACACAAATAAAGACACAGATGTATTATCATTTTGGAACATTTATTTACGTATTTGTACCACTGGAATATTTTTATTAAAACACAAGAAAATATGGTTACACAACATTGTTTACTTAGGAGTAAAAATTCCACCACCACCAAAACCAAGATAAAAATGCTGTATACATTCAGTTCTGCAATATGCCATACTTCATCCTTTAAGCCTTATAGTTAACATCAACTAGGCATCTGCTAAAATCATTGGATGTAAGGATTTCTCAAGAAAGTCCCAATAATACTAGTGATCATGATTTCATTAAGCATTCCCCCCCCCCCCTGATTTTTGATGTGCTTGAAATCATCTGTAGTTCTTATTTTGTGGTTTTATAATCCATAGCTAAATTTGTATGGAGTCTTTTGTTGTCTTCACTTATAAAGTATATGGTCAGTCTATAGGTATCTGTTATATGCATAATGTAATTAAATTCATTTTCAATTCTAACTGCGACACACTTTATAATCAATTGCAATTTTTTTTAACAGAACACACATCAAACATAATTCAGTTCTTTTTCACCAAAAATACAATTATCATCTGTATTAACAGCCAATGAGATTTTACAACACATTTTACTAATTGTATGACAAAAAAATATAAAATGAACCACTTCCTTAAATTCCATTAGTCTTGAAAAATATTGCCAGGCTGGCATCACTCGTTATCCTGAAAGAAAATGATATGCTTTTGGCCGCCTTAGATCCACATTATATCTACCTAATGGGATTGGGAAGGGGAAGAAAACAAATTAAAGGGATGTCATGTGGAGTGATACCGCAGATATTGTCAACTTGACTGTGTAGAATGAGAAATCTGTTCCGCAGTGTCAGAAAAAGATTTCCCACACCAAAAGGAAGTTTTTAAGGAATAAAAAACAGTTGCACACATTTAAAAAGCTGAAAACATTAATGGAAAATTCGATGACCAAAATTTTAACAGTATGAAAAAGATTTTCTGAACCTTTTCATGTAGGAAAAGGATGTTTATGGTACATGGAAAATCCAGTTTCTGACATGTTGCAACAGATTCATATTTTTCCCCTTCCATCCTTCAAATATTGAAAAATATTTTTAAAAGTGAAGATGAGTATTTAACAGGTAAGAACCTTTTTTTTTTTTTAAATGTCCATTGTCAAATTATGTACAAATCTTTTGGCTACAAAAATTGTTTAATTTATATTTCAGACACTCTGGATTATGACAATATTTTTCAAGACTTCACTATACTGGTATTGGATTCCTCAGGTAACTTGATATTAAATTAACTATTTATAATGTAAAATGTGAAACATTAGCAAATAAAAATATAAATCTATTCATATATATAGACATATATGTATATTTTTATTTGTGAATGGAATTTTGGTATTTAACACTTAGTTTAAAATATTATATTTGCATAGATGAAAACATAAACGAGCAGAAGGGGAAAAAAGGATGAAGGTATGCAAAATATTAACTATTAACAACTACTGTATATCCTACAACCTATGAAATACTTACTATTAATTATTTACAAATCTAACCTAATAACTGTTAACTATATCTTATGAACTATTTAAAAATCAAACCTAATAACTATTAACTATTTCTTATTAACTATGAACTACTTGATTTTGACATTTAACTATTTATTAATATCTTTGAACTACTAGATAATTTATGCTATATATTTCCTTCTAATAACAAATAATTTAGGGTACTTTTCCATTACTGAACTGCCACTGCCAGCAAATCATGCTATATATTTTTTGTCCTTTATTGCCAAAGTATAGTAGAAGCTGAAATTCCCCCATCTCCACTCTCTGGGAGATTCAAGGGGGGCGAAGCATCAATCCACGAATTTCACTTGGGGTGGATGACAGAGGATTGATGCAGAGCACCGCTGATCTTCTGGCATCCACCCCAAGTAAAACTCGTGGATTGACACTTTGCACTCCTTGAATCCCCCAGGCAGAGGCAACAATGAGAGTGGAGAAGGGGGAATTTCAGCTTCTACTGTACTTTGGCAATAACCGAACAAGATTGAATTGTGCCAAAGTGATGCTCCATTAATGGAAAAGTACCCTTACTTATTTAAAAATGCATGTCCATTTGTAAAACAACTATGCATTAGGTTATTAATAACCCTTTAAAAAAAAAATCAGAATTGCAATGTATAATAAGGAGTCATAAAATTTATGACTTCAAATAATCTTTCAGATTTCTTTTTTTTTTTTTTAGAAATTATAAAAATGAATAGACAAGACCAATCTTTTGACAAGATATTTTAAATACTATTAAAAGTCTTTAAAATTAATACATGTATGACATTAACACAATTGCAGATGAGATCCTGGAAATTTAAGCTAAGCCTACAAAATCTGACGCAGTACAAAAACTGAATCATTTTACAGATATGTGAGAATTTTTTTTGAGGACATGTACCACTTAAGTAAATGTGTGTATATACATTTCAAAAGAATCCTGAAAATTTAAAGTAGGCAAGTTCCCTTAGTTTAACATGTATTGGATTCTGTGCAATCTGCAAGGGCACTGATTAGTAAAGTATGTTTATGGTACATGGAAAAGTGCTCCTCAGTCTGCAGCTTCATCCTGCTTAGCCCACCTAAGTAAAGGGAGGAAGCTGGATAGCTCTGTCTTTGTGTACCCTAGCTCTCTAAACTTTCTCAGTTTCACTGCTACATGTCTCAGTCAGGCGTCAAACTCCTACTCCTCAACAAATAAGGGAGTATGATTCTGCTGTGCTATTTGCTGCTTCTATGAAATTAATTCCTGCTAGTGCTCCAGGCACGCCCCAGGCAGCTGCCTAGTTCTCTCACCCTAAAATAACGACCCTGCTGCTGGATGTCTATGTAAACCCAGTTTTGTTATATAAACATAATCTATGGTGGTGAACGTGTAACGTCAGTTAGGGTTACTTGCTTATTAGCCTATATTTGCATAAATTAGTATACTATAGAACTGGGAAACTAAAGCTTTATGAATAAATGAAGAAATTTCTCCATGACATAGCATATATATATATATATATATATATATATATATATATATATATATATATACAGTATATATACAGTGTGTGTATATATATATATATATATATATATATATATATATATATATATATATATGTGTGTGTGTGTGTGTATGTGTGTGGGTGGGTGTGAATGTGTGTGCGTGGGTGGGAATGTGTATGTGTAAATCCCCAAAATAATTTTATTCATATTTGCATTTCAAATGTGATTCTGTTTTTCCTTTTGGATATCTGACAAAGTTTGAAGCCATATTTTAGCACAAAACATACTGGTTAAGATTGTAATGTTTTAAGGTTTTTTTGTTTAATAGAATTCCGCATTGGGATGTATGTTTCATGATCTTAATACAAAAAATACAAATACATTTGCATGTTTCCTTTTGTTTGGATTTTGTATTAAATATTACAGTAAAAATAGTTTAAAATATTACAGGAAAATATTTTCAAACAATTTATCTTTATTATGTGTTTTGATAAAATAAGTATTCAATGTTCATCCTGACTACATTCTGTCCATGCTTAGCAGCAACTTAAAAGTTTGTAAACTTTTTTTAATTACATATGTTTTGACATTATCTTAATTCCAAAGTTTAAACCAAATAATGGGTCTGAAGGATGGTACGGTACTGTGAAAGTAGCTTACTCATTAGACAGACAGTATTTTAATCCAGACATCTCATAAACAGTACGTAGAACATGCAGCTGTATTGGTATTCTCAATATGTTGCCAAAATGCTCAGACAACCAAGCCTGACTGGCACAATGATGTATTCAGACACTCTACAATTGCAATTATGGTGAATACTTCATTTTAGACCAATTGTCTGTCTATAGACATTAGTGTTGCTTATGAATGGTTTCACATTTAAAAGAAAATTAAGCACTGTTCAGCAGAGATCATTATTATTCCGTTACTCTGAAATGACTAAGTTATCCTGCAACAGGCTGCATTTATATACACTACAGTATGAAGTTATGATATTCCGGTAAATAGAACAAGTGTGTGATTAGCAAGCAATTTTAGAAGCTTGAGATATATGCTCATCTAAGGCTGTGGTGTGGATGTACTTTATATACAGCAACAGATGTTTATGGCTTATTCACTAAAGAAAAGAACAGAGGACGTACAGCTGGGAAACTGTGCCAGCTAAAGTACAGCCCAGGATTCTTGAGTCAGTTATTTATCAGTTTTCACAACATTGTTATAATTTGAACTAACTGATTATCTGTTTTAAAGTAATCATTAGATTAAGTCTTTTCCATTTTGTGAGAGGGAGATTATTGTAGTTTGAAATCACCTTTTAATGAATGTTTTGATATTTATAGAACAGCTGCGTTTTATTTATCAAACGTATGTGATAAATATACTTCTCCATAAGGGCTTTTAATCCGTTTTTTTTATAACATTTAAATACATTTCCAAGAAAGTTGAAGTAGAAACTTAAAAAAAGATTATGGTTTCTAAAATAATTATTATGTCAAAAGCATCTTTACTAAGAAAAAGTTTGTGTTGAGTTTTTTAACGTTTTACTCATGAATAAATCAGTAAATAAGTCACAATATCCACATGCGTTTTTTGTCCTCATATTATTTTTACTTTATTTGAGACTATCTTAATTAAATAAATGATTGAATAAAAAAAATATTCCTCCATATTTGAGATAGAATTATACAACAGTCTGATCAGATTTCCTTTAATTGCTGATAGGCTGTTATCCGTATAGGTTCTATTTTGAAATGTGTGCAATATCTACTTTATTTTCAGATTGTGCATTGTCAAAGGAAAACTTCAATGATAGAAGTGGAATATTTTAGATTATAAAGTTTTTTCATTAAATAAAGGTCTTATATTTACCGCTTTTTGAGAAGTGAAACTCCAATGTAAACCACTTTCTGGAACTTTAAGAGTTACTGAAGACTGAGTAGGAGGAGTTATATTGATTTAAATAGAGTGCAAAAGTGTTTTTATTAGCTTTTGAGAAAGGCAGTATAACTGCTGAAAAACATTGAGCATTTCTCTCCATTTTAGTAAATTTGTGAAGCTGTAACTTCTGGGTTGGCCTTGGATTTCATATATTCGATTGTATTCCATATATTCCAATAAAGACGCTTGGTCACTGATATCTTGTCAGTACATCCTATTTAGTACTTACATAAAAGTTGATAATATTGCACAATGGTTTTATTCCTTTAAAGCAAGTGTTTCCCGATTGGTTCTAAAAGCAGCAAATTCCTGGTGCAGCTTTATATCTGAAGAGGCATGGCTCCACCATTTTGACAACATATCTTTACATATGGTGAAGGAGTAGTCATGACTGGCAGCAACCTTAGAAGGGAAGTCTTATTTGGCTGGATATCCTTTATCATCTATTACATGAGGTTAAACAATAAAGGGCCATATTACAAGTGCAGCGCTAATTTATAGCAAGACCACAAATGGACAAATTGCCCGTTCGTGGGCACAAGATAAATAACCAGCCATAACAAGTGGCTGGTCATGGCTACGGCAAGCTTGCAGTAGCAATTAGTGCTCAATTTTTTTAAAAGTGCCCCCAAAATAAAGTTTTTTTTTAGTTTTTTATGAAAAAAAGTAGCATTTTTTATTTTTTCATAAAAAACTACTGCGCTATGCAGTTTTTAGGGGTTAAAAAAGTTGCTGGTGTGGGGTGTTAGAAAAAAAAATGGCTCTGAAAAGTACCTTTAAATTGCGGTCTATGGGCACTGTGTGTTCCCTGTAAATATGTTTGCATATGCTTATATACATATATATTTATGTGTTACTATGTGTATATACACATATTAACAAATACATATATATGTATATATTCATATACATATATATTTAAAATTGCTGGCCATCGCTGCACGACTTACCCCCAATATCCAATCCATAGAAAAAAATAAACCAGAAAGAAACATTAAAAAACAATTCTAATAAACAGCGAGTAGATAGCATGCCAATCAGAAAATAAACCTTCCAAGGTACACAGGAGGCCACACTTGGACCTCAAACGTCAATGTTGATAATGAAAGTTGTCCTGAAGGACAAGAGACTACTCATGGGTCTCCTGTAATAAACCTCTTTTTTCATATAATTAGCTTTAAATAATTAAGGAGGAATTGCCTTTTTTAAAACTCATTAGAATATAAATATGCTTCCTCTAAACAAAATTGAGCTAATGATTAATAATTACTGCACATGTGGGATATCATATACTCCAAGTTATGGAGTTCTCTTGAATCATATCTGTTCAAATAAAGGAGTGCAATTATTAGATTACTGTAGATTACTGTATCTGTTAAAGACAACCATCCAATAAGAAGCGGCTAATACTTGGTGACTCTTAATACAGAATGGTATTACCCAAGTATATAAAAGAAAATACCTATAAAACATGTATGTAGCTATATCAGTGAGTAGGCATACTAGTGCATTAAATATTATGGAATTTGCCATAACATAATGAATGGCAAACATTATATTATAATATCACCACAGTTTGGATATAGTACAATATGCCTAGAGTAAATAAGAAAACCAATAGGTCCACAGTGTACCATACAAATAAATCAGCAGCATGGAATAAAGCTATAGAATATCTAAACAAACAGTTTGGTCTGCTATATAGAAACAGAACTATGAGAAAGCAAAACATTACAGTATAAACATGAATAATACTAGATAAATAGTTGTATTAGCAACAAGTATTAAAGGTATAGTCAAGTTAAAATTAAACTTTCATGATTCAGATAGATCATGCAATTTTATGCAACTTTCTAATTTGCTCCTATAATCAATTGTTCTTCGTTCTCTTGGTATCTTTATTTGAAAAAGCAAGAATGTAAACTTAGGAGCCGGCTTATTTTTGGTTCAGCACCTGGATAGTGCTTGCTGATTGGTGTCTAAATGTAGCCTAAATATTCCTTTACAGAAACAAAACAAAACAAAAGAGGATTTCACACACTTTTCAGGGAAATTTCACAAAACGTTTTGAGAGAAAAAAATATAATCCAAGGTAATGGTAAAACATGAAGGTCAAATTTCTGTACATGTTTAATGGTTTAAAAGTGTGATTCAAATGATATTTATATAGGAAAAAAACCCATAATAAAATGTATTTAAAACAAAATGAACATTCAAAATGTTATTATTGAGTTTGAAAAGTCCAAAAATTATTTGCATAGGAATTCTAATTAAGTGAAAAGGTATTTACAGCAAGAGCAATTTTGCATACAAAGGCTGGAAATTAAAATTGTATCCATTTATATAATTTTTTTCTGTATACTATCATAAAATAAGATGCTAAATTTGTTATGGACAGTAACATTGACCAAGTAGGTTTGGTGAAAGTTACTTTGGAGGAGTGGTGAAGTGAAGTCCCAGACGGAGGTGGGACTGGCACAGGCATTTTAACTTCACAACTGGGGGAGTGTACTGGGGGTCTTGGAAGTCTTACTCTTAAAACACTGTTGCCCTGACCCGTGACATATCCACTTGTTTTTGGGTATATTGCACACAATTTGTTTTTTAATAAAAAGTTGTTTTATAAAAAAGTTTGTTTGCTGACTGGCATTCCTGAGGTTGATTGAACCACTATAATACATGCTAGGAACATTTAGGGTGTTGCACTATGCACACATTTTATTGTATATGTGCTGATCCCTGGAGACTTGAGGACCTTTTCGGCTTAGAAAATCTAATTTTGGGACATTCTATATCCTTTGTTTGTACACAGTGTATTTTCTTGTTTCTTTTTCGCATTAGTATTATAAAATAAGATGCTAAATTTGTTATGAGCAGTAACATTGACCTATATTCAATAAAACTCATTTACAAGACTATTATCTCACTGAAAAACTTACTTCAACAACCCAACTAAAAAATTTAAGAACTCATACAGATTCAAACCTGCCCTATACCACAGCCATCAGTTGCGAGATCAGCTTTGTTATAAGCCAGCGGTTCTTAACCTTTTTTCTCTCCTGTACCCCTGGATTAGGCTTTTCATTTATCAGTCCCCCCTCTCTTCATTACCCCCACCCATCCCTCAAAATAAAGGAAGCACTTTTTTTATAGGGGAGGTAAGCTATACCTGAATAGCATACGACTGTACGTGTATCAACAGGATTAAAGCTCAGATATCATTCTCGGGAGGAGCCCTGCTGTGTGGTTGGCGCTCCTGGCAGCTGCCTGGTTGCCCCTAAACATGGCCCTGGGGGGGGGGGGAGTCAAAGTGTAATGATCATAAAAATAAATATTTAAATTTCTGAGATCAAATCGATATTAACCACCCAGTCACTATGGATGTTTTTAGTTGGAAGTTAAGCAATCTGAATCAAACAAGCACTAGCAGCAGTACTTTACTTACCGGCACTGACTATAACTTATTTGGGGATGCAGACCCGCCTCGCCTGTGTGACTCGCAACCTCCACGGCTCTACCACACGTGGCCACGCAGCTATGCTGCTGCAGTGCAGCTTCTAACTGAGCAGTCAAAATGTTGTGCACCGCACGGGGGTGGGTGGGGCAGGAGGCTAAGCTGTCTGGTGACACAGGGTGATCATTAATATGTGGACCGGAGTCATCCACACCCGGTCCACATATTTCAGGTGCAGGGGCTCCTATCTGCCTATATGCCATGCCTTCACTTGTCACTTTCCAGCTGAGTGCTCCTTCCTTCCACAGTTCCACGATGGTTATTAGTTGATGACCCATTGAGAGTGCCCCACTGACCCTCCCCCCGCATCTTCCGCCATTACCAACAATATTTTCACATCCCCCCAACTGGTTCGCCAAGTACCCCCAGGGGTACGCCTACAACAGGTTGGGAACTGCTGTTATAAGCAATGAAGTTTATTTATCTAGTAGCCATCCACTGTCATCATCAATACCTTGATCCCAAAAACGCCTTTAAACAGTGGTGTATTTAGGTTTTGTGCTGCCCTGGGCACTCAGAATTCTGCTGCCCTCCCCCGCACCCATTTTTGGCCATAATATTTTTTTGCTCAGGGAGTAACGTGTATTTTTATTTTCATGGCATTTCTAATGTAAATGTTCAACAGTGCTTGCAAAACACTCTCATGTAAAAAAAAACACACATAAACAAACACATGACACATAGACACATATCTATCTATTGCTGCAATCTATATATATATAAAAACAAAGAAAACTAAAGGCAATAGCTAGCTTAATAAATAAAAGTTTCAGAGTTACCTCTAAATTGTAAGCTTCATGGGCAGTCTTGTATCATTCCACCCTAGAATGTAAGCTCCTGGGGCAAAATCTCCCATTATATACCTGTATCATACTTCTAAAATAACAGTAAGCTTCTTATAAATATAGCCCCCTCCAATCTGCTGCCTTAGGCAAGTGCCTTGTTTTCCTAGGCCATAATAAGCCCCCACATTTAATACATTACTAAACAAATAATTAAAAAAAACGTTGTCTATAAATAATCCACTCTAACATTTGTCACAAATATGTTAAAGGAAAATTACAGAAAAATTAAAAATTAGACAACCTCATCAGCTTTGAAATAGTGAGACGCGACCACAAGATGAGGGGCAATAGAGTGTTTATGAATGCTACATGGTTAAATAAGGTTTAGGTGAACCATGCCTCTAGAATGCCCCAGAACACTCATGGCCAGCCCCATTCCCCCTCTGCATGGATGTTGAGAAACCTATTGTTCTATCCAGCAAGACTACTTTACTCTAACAAAGCAGACATGGAAATTTTACAAACATTTACAAAACACATTTTGTAAGTGTGTTTCTTAAGTTGAAAAATGGTTTATCTGCAGTGCTAGCAGTTGTTGTTTGGTGTGCAAGATATCATTTGTTGAGGCACTTAAAGGGACAGTCTACTCTAGAATTGTTATTGTTTAAAAAGATAATCTCTTTATTACCCAATTCCACAGTTTTGCATAACCAACAGGTTTATTTTAATATACCTTTTACCTCTGTGATTACCTTGTATCTAAGCCTCTGCAAACTGCCCCCTTATTTAAGTTCTTTTGGCAGACTTGCATTTTAGGCAATCAGTGCTCTCTAATAAGTAACCCCACAGGTATGAGCACAATGTTATCTGAATGGCACACATGAACTAAGGCCCCCTAGCTGTGAAAAACTGTCAAATGCATTCAGATAAGAGTAAGCTTTTAAGGGCTTAGAAATTAGCATATGAGCCTACCTAGGTTTAGCTTTCAAATAAGAATACCAAGAGAACAAAGCAAATTTGATGATAGAAGTAAATTGGAAAGTTGTTTAAAATTACATGCCCTATCTGAATCATGAAAGTTTAATTTTGACTTAACTGTCCCTTTAACACAATTATATTTGTTATAACAGTAATGGCCACTAATGAAATACTATAAAAGATAGGTGAAGTGAGGCTCAAAAAAATTAAAAATGTATCTTGCTTGAACAAAGGGCCTCTTTGGCAGCCTAACAAACATCAGTTAAAAGGACAGTCAAGTCCAAAAAAACTTTTTTTATTATTCAAATAGGGCATGTCATTTTACACAACTTTCCAATTTACTTTTATCTCCAATTTTGCTTTGTTCTCTTGGTATTCTTAGTTGAAAGCTAAACTTAGGATGTTTATATTATTATATTGCTAGTTTCTTAGACCTTGAAGGCCGCCTCTAATCTAAATGCATTTTGACAGTATTTTACCAGTAGAGGGCGTTAGTTCATTTGTTTCATATAGATAACATTGAGCTCCTCCACGTAAATTTACCAAGGAGTGAGCACTGATTGGCTAAACTGCAAGTCTGTCAAAATATCTGAGATAAGGGGGCAGTCTGCAGAGGCTTAGATAAAAGGTAATTACAGAGGTAAAACGTGTATAATTATAACTGTGTTGGTTATGCAAAACTGGGGAATGGGTAATTAAAGGATTATCTATCTTTTAAAACAACAAAAAGTCTGGTGTTGACTGTCCCTTTAATCTAGTTTATTTATATTATAACCCACCTTAAAGGAACAGTAAAAATTAAACTTTTATGAATCAGATTGAGCATTACATTTTAAACAATTTTCTAATTTATTTCTATTGGCTAATTTGCTTCATTTTCCTGCTATCCTTTGTTGAAAAGTATACCAATGTAGGCTCAGGCGCAGTAATGCACTGCAAGAGAGCTAACTGCTGATTGGAGGCTGCATATATATACCTTTTGTCATTAGCTCATCTGATGTGTTCAGCTAGCTCATAGTAGCGCACTGCTGCTCTTTAAGCAAAGTATATCAAGAAAATGAAGCAAAAAAGAACTGAAAAGTTGTTTCAAAATGGTTTAAAAATGGTGGTTGGTAGGGATGGGCGAATGTTTCGCAACATTCGAAAAACGGCATGAATTTTAACACATTCGTTCGTTCGAATCAAATTTCGAATGTTTACATAACATTCTAACATTCGATTTTCGAATGTTCGGTTTCGAATTTTACGATTACATTCGAAAATATTCTTTTCGAAAAATTCGAATTTAGATTGTAATAGTATTTCTAATGCTTTTTCTTTAAATGTAATATTCGAATTATGCAATATTCGAATTCGAAAAATTCGAATTTAGATTGTAATAGTATTTCTAATGCTTTTTCTTTAAATGTAATATTCGAATTATGCAATACGTGTATTCGAATTCGAAAAATTTGAATTTAGATTGTAATAGTATTTCTAATGCTTTTTCTTTAAATGTAATATTCGAATTATGCAATATTCAAATTCGAAAAATTCGAATTTATATTCGAATTTTAAAAATTTGAATTTATATGTTTGTAATAGTATTTCTAATGCTTTCTTTAAATGTAATATTCGAATTATGCAATATTCTATATGGAAACATTCAAAATTATATATTTGTATCTATTATGTATCAATTTACTAGATTCCCACCCTACCACATGAACTATTGAACTTCTGAATAGTATTTGTTAAATAGAATGTTAAATTCGAAATTTCGAATGTGGACATTCGATATAATTATAAACATTCGAATTCGAAAGTGACATTCCAAAACTGTAAATAACATTCGATTTTCGAATTTTTAAGAATATTCGTTCTTATCGACATTCGAATTTCGGTAATAACATTCGTTCTACATTCGAAATTCGAAAATTTACACATTCGCCCATCCCTAGTGGTTGGTACTAGTTCATGAAAAAATGTCAATTGCAGTTTGAGTGCAAGCATCTCTGGACTGAACAAGAACAATTTCATAGGTATTTGACAGCAAAAACAAGCAAAACAAATAATTACATTATATTGGTATGTTATATTTTCATTAATTTTATATTTTGGGGGGATTAAATGAACATTTAGCTCCCTACAAATAAATTTTTGTTTTAATTATTGAAAATAAAACAACACTGCAACATAAGTTAATTGTTAATTTTGGTTGTTTCTACTGTAAAATACCTTGCTTTTGTTATTAAAAAAAAGTGCTTGTCCCACTCTCCATAAGGAGCCAGAAATCAACTTCTGTAATGTAACTATGCTGCAAAATACTGCAAACTACCAAACCTAGCTACTAAACATGTGCTCTGACAGAATCAGATGAATTGTTTGTCATGGTGTTTTATCCGCAATTAAGGCATGGGGTTGTTCTGTTCAACCAAATTGAATAACGAGTGAGTGGGAGCAATAAATAGTGCACCACTCGTAATCTAGCCCTTCATTGGCATGTTAATTTATTGCAAGAATACAATAACAAGAGGTTTTATGTATATTTAACTATATTTTATTCTATTTTAACTAATTTCTAATTGACTATTATTTGAAGTTCCTTTGTGGAATAAAAAAAGTTTTTATTTAAAGGGACACTATACCCACAATTTTTCTTTTGTAATTCAGAAAGAACATGCAATTTTAAGCAACTTTCTAATTTACTCCTATTATCATTTTTTCTTCGTTCTCTTGCTATCTTTATTTGAAAAAGAAGGCATATAAGCTTGTTTTGGGTTTAGTACTCTGGACAGCACTTTTTTATTTGTGAATGAATTTATCCACCAATCAGCAAGGACAACCCAGGTTGTTCACCAAAAATGGACCGGCATCTAAACTTAAATTTTTGCATTTCAAATAAAGATACCAAGAGAATGAAGAAAATTTGATAAAAGGAGTAAATTAGAAAGTTGCTTAAAATGTCATGCTCAATCTGAATTACGAAAGAAAAAATTTGGGTACAGTGTCCGTTTAATTACAAATATGTTGAAAAAATGCTTAAAGGGACATGAAACCCAAACTTTTTCTTTCATGATTCAGATAGAGAATACAATTTTAAACAACTTTCCAATTTACTTCTAGTATTTAATCTGCTTCCTTCTCTTGTTATCCTTTGCTGAAAGGTTTATCTAGGCAAGCTCATGAGCAGCAGAGAACCTAGGTTCTAGCTGTTGATTGGTAGCTGCATATATATATCGATTTTGATTGGCTCACCCATGAGTTCAGTGCATTGCTGCTCCTTCAACAAATAATACCAAGAGAATGAAACAAATTAGATAATAGAAGTAAATTAGAAAGGTGTTTAAAATTGTTTTCTCTATCTGAATCATGAAAGAAAAAAATGTGGGTTTCATGCCCCTTTAAATTGTAACAAAAACAACCAAAATATAGATATTTTATTTGTCATCCTATAAAACTAGTTTATCCAGATACTTTGACTCAATGTGAGTAAAGAAAGCAACTATTTATTACAATGGTACAAGATTAATTGGTAACCTACCTAAATGGTGCATGGTCTAAAAAATATATAAGTAAAATCTTATTGACTTTTCACTGTGTGTACTGCAGAAATGAAAAGGTTAAAGTGATGTATTAAGGGATTTAAGAAAACTCAGGGGAAACGTGTTTAAGGGTAAAACAAATATATAAACAAGAGGTTATGATTAAGAAGTTTAAAGGTAGCAGACTGGGGGATAATTTGTGAAAACACTGCTTTACAAATATTTAAATACACATTTAGCAGAAGTGGTGAGAACAAGTGCAGAAATAGATTTCTCAAGTGTTTTGTATATTTATTTTTAAATATTGTAAGGATTCATTATTTTAAGATTATTTTATTTTATTGATATTGTTTTAGATAATGATAAGATAATAAGCTGAATATACTGTTCTGTTATCTGTTTACAAAATGTATCTTTTTAAAAATTCTTTAAAAAAAAAGTTTAAATAAAAATAAAATGAGCACTTCTTCTGACTAGTAGTCTTGTAGACAGGTTATAACCTTTAAAATAATTACTTATCGTATCCTAATCTGTTTTATGTTTTAAGCACTTCATAATGTTAACAATTTATTGGAAAATATGATATTAATTAAGAAATGGCTGAGAGCTTTAAGACATCTTTATTCATTGGCTTAATGGAAGTCTTTGATATTGACACACATTCTTGACATTTCACATTTAAATATTATGACCTTATTCCATTTATAACAGTTGACTCAGATAATATTAATAGCATTAAAATTGTCAAAATGTTCTTTCTTTACTATTAACACATCACCCTTTAAATAATATACATATATATATATATATATATATATATATATATATATATATATATATGATGTACATAAGGGTTTGACATTTCAAGTGTTCCACTAGTCCTGTAGTCCTGGACAACTTAAAAACTGCAGAAGACGGTTTAACATTTTTACTTTTTCCTATCTTTAAAGGGCCATTATACACTCATTTTTTCTTTGCCTAAATGTTTTGTAGATGATCTATTTATAAAGCCCATAAAGTTTTTTTTTTTTTTTTAAAAATGTATAATTTTGCTTATTTTTAAATAACATTGCTCTGATTTTCAGACTCCTAACCAAGCCCCAAAGTTTTATTTGAATACCGTCAACTACCTTCTCCAGCTTGCTCCTGTTTGTGTAAAGGGTCTTTTCATATGCAAAAGAAGGGGGAGGGTCTTATTTCCCACTTGCAGTGGGCTTTCCAGCTACCTTTTCAACACAGCTAAACTGAAAGCTTCTAAGTACGTTTTTAAACCATTTTATACTGGATTTTTATATCAGTATCTGTGCATCTTATTCTTTATAGTAGTGTCTATTACATGCAGTTATATGAAAATGAGTGTATACTGTCCCTTTAACATTGAGAGAACTAGTAGTTTTTTTCCCTCTGTGCTAGAAGCTTTATACTCCTGACTAGTAAACAAGTAAACAATAATTATATTTTTCCACCCCTGTATATATATATATATATATATATATATATATATATACATAGACACACACACACACACTGTATATATTTGTTAATGACAATATTGTAGGACTATATATCAGACAGTAAGCATTCATGGGAAGTACACATTTGATACTGCAAAATCACTTTGAATTTCTAATCATACAGTTATTACTTAATAGATATTTTAAGACCAGCAATGCAAATATGTTTTATACAATTGCAGCAAGTGTTTTGTTTTCTGTGCAATATTTGATATTGTTTATTTAATAAAGTCATTTTAATTAGCATTTTTTTATGTTGCAAAAGCCAATTCCTAATGGTAGCAAATGGTTATGTTAAAGGGACAGTACATTCAAAATTAAGGGACCATTAAATATAGTAGAATTGCAAAATTAAGTGCATAATAAAAAAGACAATACAATAACACTCTCAATTTCAAATTGTGCATATATATATATATATATATATATATATATATATATATATATATACATAGACACACACACACACTGTATATATTTGTTAATGACAATATTGTAAATTAAAAGTGCATTTATATGTTTTGTTTCATATAAAAGAGGACATATCAAAATGTATTGCAGTCTTTCCAAAAATGAATTTTCTTGTCATGAATAAACTAAAATAAATCAAGATAAAGTAGATCTGTAGGGACGTTGTTGGTCCCGAAACGTCACAATAAAGGATTTTTGATTGATATTGCTGTCCACAGTCCAGTGAGTGCTTTTTATTTTTCAGTTTCTATATATATATATACAGGCAGTCCCCGGGTTACGTACAAGATAGGGACTTTAGGTTTGTTCTTAAGTTGAATTTGTATGTAAGTTGGAACAGGCACTTTTTTTAGGTGAAACTCTAGCCAAACATTTTTTTTGTTTTGGATAGCATAGGATAAAGTTTGTTTTGCTATCTGTGCCCCTGTTCAGAAAATTTCACATCACTTTCTGTCCTTGTGACAATTGGATTTTCAGTATTTTGGATTATCCTGGAAAGAAGGATTGTCGATAAAGCTCTATTTTCTCTGTATGTAAGTACGAGTTGTACTTAAGTCAGATGTCTGTAACCCGAGGACTGCCTGTATATATAAAATACTATGCAAAATTAATTTTATAATAGAAGTACATTAAAACTGTGTGTTCTAACATTATCATAAAAGTTTAATTTTGACTTTATTGTCCCTTTTAAATGATTATAATTCATAAAGATTTTGCAATTTAAACAATTTTCTTATTTTCTTATAAAATTTGCTTTGTTCTTTTGGTTTCCTTTGCTGATGAGTTAACCTAGGTAAGCTGAAAGGAGCTTAGCAGTGTGCACATGTGTTTAGAATTATATTGCAGCAGTGTTCTTAATCATGTATAACATTGCTATAAACATTGTTGCAGACACTGTTGCCAGACAGCTAAAGCCACATGCATGCTCCTAGTATTACTTTTTAATAATGGATACCAAGAGAACTAAGCAAAATAGATATAATAAGTACATTGGGAAGTTGGTTAAAATTGCATGCTCTATCCAAATCATTTAAGTTTAAAGGGATACTGAACTCAATTTTTTTATTTCATGATTCAGTTAGAGCATAACATTTTAAGCAACTTTCTAATTTACTCCTATTTTCAATTTATTTAAAATACATGGCATGTAATATAAGTTGATGACCTAATTATACTAAGAAATGGTTTTGTTAGATGGGTTACTATAGCGGTATTAGCTGCTATTTACAGTTGCAAGAAAAAGTATGTGAACCCTTTGGAATGATATGGATTTCTGCACAAAATGGTCATAAAATGTGATCTGATCATCATCTAAGTCACAACAATAGACAATCACAGTCTGCTTAAACTAATAACACACAAAGAATGAAATGTTGCCATGTTTTTATTGAACACACCATGTAAACATTCACAGTGCAGGTGGAAAAAGTATGTGAACCCTTGGATTTAATAACTGGTTGAACCTTCTTTGGCAGCAATAACTTCAACCAAACGTTTCCTGTAGTTGCAGATCAGACGTGCACAACGGTCAGGAGTAATTCTTGACCATTCCTCTTTACAGAACTGTTTCAGTTCAGCAATATTCTTGGGATGTCTGGTGTGAATCGCTTTCTTGAGGTCATACCACAGCATCTCAATCGGGTTGAGGTCAGGACTCTGACTGGGCCACTTCAGAAGGTGTATTTTCTTCTGTTTAAGCCATTCTGTTGTTGATTTACTTCTATGCTTTGGGTCATTGTCCTGTTGCAACACCCATCTTCTGTTGAGCTTCAGCTGGTAGACAGATGGCCTTAAGTTCTCCTGCAAAATGTCTTGATAAACTTGGGAATTCATTTGTCCTTCGATGATAGCAATCCGTCCAGGCCCTGACGCAGCAAAGCAGCCCCAAACCATGATGCCCCCACCACCATACTTCACAGTTGGGATGAGGTTTTGATGTTGGTGTGCTGTGCCTCTTTTTCACCACACATAGTGTTGTGTGTTTCTTCCAAACAACTCAAATTTTGTTTCATCTGTCCACAGAATATTTTGCCAGTACTGCTGTGGAACATCCAGGTGCTTTTGTGCAAACTGTAAACGTGCAGCAATGTTTTGTTTCGACAGCAGTGGCTTCCTCTGTGGTATCCTCCCATGAAATCCATTCTTGTTTAGTGTTTTACGTATTGTAGATTCGCTAACAGGGATGTTAGCATTTGCCAGTGACTTTTGTAAGTCTTTAGCTGACACTCTAGGATTCTTCTTCACCTCATTGAGCAGTCTGCGCTGTGCTCTTGCAGTCATCTTTACAGGATGGCCACTTCTAGGGAGAGTAGCAACAGTGCTGAACTTTTTCCATTTATAGACAATTTGTCTTACCGTGGACTGATGAACAGCAAGGCTTTTGGAGATACTTTTATAACCCTTTCCAGCTTTATGCAAGTCAACAATTCTTAATAGTAGGTCTTCTGAGAGCTCTTTTGTGCGAGGCATCATTCACATCAGGCAATGCTTCTTGTGAAAAGCAAACCCAGAACTGGTGTGTGTTTTTTATAGGGCAGGGCAGCTGTAACCAACACCTCCAATCTCATCTCATTGATTGGACTCCAGTTGGCTGACATCTCACTCCAATTAGCTCTTGGAGATGTCATTAGTCTAGGGGTTCTAAAACAAGTGGGGGGAGGGGTGCGCTCAACTACAGAGCTGTGAGTGGGACTCTGTTATGTATGACTAATATATATTTAGACTACCTAGTGTAGGAACATATAATATAGTGATAGCATACGATTGGGATATTTCTATTAATTTATATATTCTACCCGTGGTAGCTTATGATTATAAGGTGGGAGAATGTTAGATGTGAATCCTTATATAAGGTATATGTGTGTGTGCAATGATTGTTATAAATAGTGCTACAATATGTTGCAATATGTTGCAAGAAACAATGCTTGAAGTGCAATATGTGCAATAAATTCGGTGAAAGTAACGATATGTGCTTCTTAATAAAACCAACAATATGTGCTTCTTAATTAAAACAAAACAATTGTACAATTGACTTATTAATGAGTTTATATAAGTAAATAAAAACAAATAACAAATAAAATGGTCATATCATTGCATTGAAATACAACAACTGGTTCACTGAATTGTGAAAAAATGGTGTCGGTGAAACTGATTTATCAGCATAGACAAAAGTACTGGCATTGGTCAATAGACACTTAAAGACAAAATTTGTCCTTAAAAAGATACGATGATTATAGTTCAGCGTAAAATATAAAAGTTATAGGTTAAAAGTTGTGGCCACAACTATTTGTAAAAGATCCAAAAAGCTCCAAAGAGCTGTTTCCTGTTAGGATAGCTTGTGTAGCTTGTAATGTCCCGTTATTAAAAAACAGTAATATGGAATTCTTATGGTGCTCACCCCTACCGGACTACCGATATCCCTTACCTCCTCTTGTACTAGCGTGGGTTATGGGAAGGATTGCAATGAACTCGGGATATGTCTCAGTTCGGCGTTTTGCCGTGTAGCTGTGGTAGTATGTGAGCGTCTCACCTTCAAATTGCCCGGTCAATCCTTCCTACCCTGACGTCTACGTTGAGTAGTCACGTGGTCCTCGGAGGTCCAATCGGATAGCCGGGTCGTTGGGGGGAGTGGTGCAATAGCGATCCTGTCTGATTTGCTTGCTGGAGCCAAATTCGGTCACACTGGATTGTCAAAATCTACGCGTTTCAGCGCTGGATATGCGCCTTTATCAAGACTTCCTATTATTGTGTGAGATCTGTGGCTCTATTTCTAGTATTCTGGGCGTTAAAAAGCTCCTCCCATAGTGTCATATATCAGGAGATATTATCGCTTACTTGTCTATGCCTTTATTAAACCAGTTATAATATAAAATAAAAACTAGTAATAACAATAGCACATTATTGTGCACTTAAAACAACAGTGACAATGTTACACTCGAACATTAATGGAACTATGTAATTGATGTTAATCCAAAATGTGGATAATGTCACACAAATTGGAACATATATGAGACATATAGGACACTTTGAAGTTAGGCAAAATTAAAGGAATAAGAGGATTAAGATGTATGGACATTACTATCCTAATGAATACAACTCCTATTACAATAGACAAAATTATTCTGGATATAATGACGACAGACAGTATCGTCATGAGGGATATAATTCTAATTATAATTATAATTATAATGGACATCAAAGAAAAAACGAGAGAATAGGTAATACACATGAAAACATTGAACTTAAAAATAGATATGAAGTACTAAGTACTACAAACGAAAACAAAAATAATCACCATTTTTTAGAGATAAGACCAGAACAACCATCAACATCAAAAAACGCCAAGTTAGAGAATCAAGAAAGGTTAAAAAATCAAAAGAGAAGAAGACCAGAGGATGTAGAGGAGGGGGGGGGGAGAACCCACAGGAAATCACAAGAAATCGAGATAATAAATAATACTACTACAATCAGCGAGGAAAATACCCCCAATAACAATAATGGTATATTCAATCTAAGCGATAAAACATTAAACAAAGAACAAGAACATATCTTAACAAAAGGATTATCCTTCGCCCCATCTACAAGATTAAACAAATTCAATACTCTAATCAATGCTAATCAATTCATACGCAAATTGACCCTTAAGAGACATTTTCTGAAGAATCCATTAGAAAGACAAACACCTAAAACAGAATATTTACATACATCACTTAAACCAAAATCACAATATTACCCAACACAGGATAAAGGGAAACATATCGAGATGTTTGAGAAACTGATAAAAGAAGATATAAAGAAATGTGAAATTAATAAGAGGAAACCATTAAATCTCACTAAGAAAGAAAGAACTATTCTGAGAGAACTTAAAGATGATCCATTAATCACAATAAAACAAGCCGATAAAGGAGGAGGAGTAGTAGTATTAAACACCAAAGATTATATAAAAGAAGCTGAAAGAATATTAGGAGACACAGACACTTACAAAAAACTACCATTTAATCCCATTCAGAAACAAATAAAAAAGTTTGCAAGTATTTTGAATGAAGCCAAACAAACAGAAATAATAAACAATCAAGAATACCAATTTCTAACTATCACACACCCCAAAACTCCTGTTTTCTACTACCTTCCAAAAATACATAAGACTTTAGACCATCCGCCAGGACGACCCATAATTTCAGGGATAGGCAGTCTAACTTCTAACATGTCACAATACGTAGATACATTCTTACAAAAATATGTACACAGTTTACCATCATACCTCAAGGACACAACTGATTTTCTAAATACAATAACAAACATAAATTGGCAAACAGACTATACATTGGTTACTTGCGACGTGAATTCGCTTTATACTAATATCCGACACACATTGGGCATTGCAGCATCAGAACATTACCTTAACTCAGATCATGAAATGAAAACACCACAAATAAAATTTATCACAGATTGCATAACATTCATTTTAGAAAATAACTACTTCAACTTTAATAACACATTTTATTTACAACTCAAAGGCACCGCTATGGGCACGAGGTTTGCACCCAGCTACGCCAATTTATTCATGGGGAGGTTTGAAGAAGAACACATTTTACACTCCCCATGGGGTGCAAACCTCGTGCTCTATAAGCGATTTATCGACGATATATTTTTTATTTGGAAAGGTGATGTCGAATTACTGCACCTGTTCCTGGAGGACATTAACTCCAACAATTGGGGAATAAAATTCACTCACGAATACAGCAAAGAACACATACATTTTCTAGATGTCCAAATAAAGATCAATAATAATACCATCACTACTGAAACATATTTCAAACCTACTGATACCAACAGTTACTTACATCCAGATAGTTGCCACTTTAACAAATGGATCAATAACATACCTAAAGGTCAATTTTACAGAATAAAGAAAAATTGCTCAGAAAATGAAACTTTCATCACACAAGCTAACACATTAGAAAAGAAATTTCAGGACAAAGGATATGGAGATAATATAATCAAAGAGGCAAAAGCACAAGCAATAAGAAAAGATAGAACTGAACTATTAACATATAAGAAGAAGGATGCTAATAAAGATACAAATAATAAAATATTATTTATAACAGAATACAATGAAGACCATAAAATTATAAAGAAGATCTTAGACAAACACTGGCACATTATTAAAAAAGATCCAATTCTGTCAGATATTATAGACCAACACCCTACTATAATATATAGAAAAACAAAAAATTTAAAGAGCATACTAGCACCTAGCCAATTCAATAAAAATACTACATCAAAACAACAAGATTTACTAGGGAAAAATCTTCATGGTTTCTATCCTTGCAATAGCTGTAAAGCTTGTAAATTTGGTAAAAAAGACAAAGAAGTAACATCATCTAATAATAATTATAAGCATCTGATAAAAGAGACAATCAGATGCTCAGATATTAATGTAATCAATCTAATACAGTGCCAATGCAAATTACAATATTTAGGACAAACCAGTAGACCTCTACATGATAGAATAAGAGAACATCTCTCAAATATTAGACGTGGTAACTGTAAGCATTTACTATCAAAACACTTTACAGAAATACATCACAAAAAACCAACAGGTTTCAAATATTGGGGTATCAAAAAAGTATTCAATAATAGAGGAGGAGATATAGAAAACACTTTATTATTAAAAGAAGCAGAACTAATATTCAAATTTAATACATTGACACCTAATGGTCTCAATGCAGAACTTAATTTAAACCCCTTTATATAAAATATAAAATAAAAACTCATCTTCCAGCATATCCCAAAAGAATTATCTAGTAATTTCACTTTTGTTTTTAGTAATCTATCAAATTATAGATATATCCCCATCTATCCATGTCGTAATATTTAAGATCCCCAATTACTGTTATCTTTACACATTAGAATATATTGGGTCTCTTCACAATTATTTGGTTCCCTCATCGAATATAGAATCATTACCTAAATCATTTTCTTACAACTTTAAAACATCATTTCCCAAAACTTTAAAACTCCATACATCTTAATCCTCTTATTCCTTTAATTTTGCCTAACTTCAAAGTGTCCTATATGTCTCATATATGTTCCAATTTGTGTGACATTATCCACATTTTGGATTAACATCAATTACATAGTTCCATTAATGTTCGAGTGTAACATTGTCACTGTTGTTTTAAGTGCACAATAATGTGCTATTGTTATTACTAGTTTTTATTTTATATTATAACTGGTTTAATAAAGGCATAGACAAGTAAGCGATAATATCTCCTGATATATGACACTATGGGAGGAGCTTTTTAACGCCCAGAATACTAGAAATAGAGCCACAGATCTCACACAATAATAGGAAGTCTTGATAAAGGCGCATATCCAGCGCTGAAACGCGTAGATTTTGACAATCCAGTGTGACCGAATTTGGCTCCAGCAAGCAAATCAGACAGGATCGCTATCGCACCACTCCCCCCAACGACACGGCTATCCGATTGGACCTCCGAGGACCACGTGACTACTCAACGTAGACGTCAGGGTAGGAAGGATTGACCGGGCAATTTGAAGGTGAGACGCTCACATACTACCACAGCTACACGGCAAAACGCCGAACTGAGACATATCCCGAGTTCATTGCAATCCTTCCCATAACCCACGCTAGTACAAGAGGAGGTAAGGGATATCGGTAGTCCGGTAGGGGTGAGCACCATAAGAATTCCATATTACTGTTTTTTAATAACGGGACATTACAAGCTACACAAGCTATCCTAACAGGAAACAGCTCTTTGGAGCTTTTTGGATCTTTTACAAATAGTTGTGGCCACAACTTTTAACCTATAACTTTTATATTTTACGCTGAACTATAATCATCGTATCTTTTTAAGGACAAATTTTGTCTTTAAGTGTCTATTGACCAATGCCAGTACTTTTGTCTATGCTGATAAATCAGTTTCACCGACACCATTTTTTCACAATTCAGTGAACCAGTTGTTGTATTTCAATGCAATGATATGACCATTTTATTTGTTATTTGTTTTTATTTACTTATATAAACTCATTAATAAGTCAATTGTACAATTGTTTTGTTTTAATTAAGAAGCACATATTGTTGGTTTTATTAAGAAGCACATATCGTTACTTTCACCGAATTTATTGCACATATTGCACTTCAAGCATTGTTTCTTGCAACATATTGCAACATATTGTAGCACTATTTATAACAATCATTGCACACACACATATACCTTATATAAGGATTCACATCTAACATTCTCCCACCTTATAATCATAAGCTACCACGGGTAGAATATATAAATTAATAGAAATATCCCAATCGTATGCTATCACTATATTATATGTTCCTACACTAGGTAGTCTAAATATATATTAGTCATACATAACAGATAAGTCCCACTCACAGCTCTGTAGTTGAGCGCACCCCTCCCCCCACTTGTTTTAGATTTTCACTTTCTGATACTGTGAGCATATCAGAATTAGGGGCTGCACAGTTGAGTCCTGCACATATATCACCACACATTTTGAATAGCATTAGTCTAGGGGTTCACATACTTTTTCCACCTGCACTGTGAATGTTTACATGGAGTGTTCAATAAAAACTTGGCAACATTTCATTCTTTGTGTGTTATTAATTTAAGCAGACTGTGATTGTCTATTGTTGTGACTTAGATGATGATCAGATCACATTTTATGACCAATTTGTGCAGAAATCCATATCATTCCAAAGGGTTCACATACTTTTTCTTGCAACTGTAAGTGTTAAATTAGTTAAACCTGTATTAGAAAATATAAGCACATGCATTTGGGTTTTCATACCAGATGGTACACCATTTGAGAGTGCTGGTTCAAAAACCGAAAGGATGGTAACCGTAGTAGGTACTGGTGGTCGATATAAGCAATATCTAATTTAGGTGAAATAAGATAGGCTATCAATATGATATTATTTTTTATACAACAATTTAAAGATTAGAATTCTTGAGAGCCTGTCAAATTTTTGTCCAATTTTGTTCTTACTGTTCCTTTTTTTTTTCTCATCTCCACTGCACGTTATCTAGAAATCATAAAAGAAATCTAACACGCACTTAATTACAATCACATATTACACCTAATATTAAATACATATACACAAGGTATTGAACATATAATTTAAGATAGTTTAATCACAAGTTGAACTTGATACACTCCCACATTTTTCTTTTTCTTTTCTCACAAATCCCCACAACCTCACAATGTCTAGAAAACAATAAACACAAGAAAAGAAAAACAAGTCTCAAGTAGAAAATCATATAGTGAAAACTCTCTAGATATTAGTGGAGAAGAATGTAGTCTATCAGGAGAAGGTGATTTAATAGTAAATAAACTCTCCAAAATGTTTATACCACGTTTAGACAAAATCCAATCTGAGGTATCTAAATTAGCAGAGGATCTGAAACAATTTTCAGGCAGAATGGTTGAAGCTGAAGAACGTATTTCTGAAATGGAAGATAGACAAATTGGGCTTGAATAGTGCCAAACCCAACATAAATCACAGTTATTAGATCTGACCACTAAGGTTGAGGATCTTGAAAATAAAGCACGTAGGAACAATGTAAGAGTCATAGGTTTAGAGGAAGGAAAAAAACATCAAGATTTGCAAAAATTAATGTCATATGTTCTACCCAAAGTTTTAGGGTTTGAAGAAAAAGACCTCCCTATAAGAGTTGAAAAAAACACACAGAATAGGTACCCTGAGAGAACAACCAAATGGTAGAGGTTGCAGACCTGTGATAGCAAGATGCCAAACTTTCAGGATAAGATTAAACTAATGAACCTTGTTAGATAAAAAAAATAATCTAGAAATAAATGGGAAAAGTACATTTTTAGTGATTACTTTCTTTAAACTCTTAATAAGAGAAGGAAAATGACTCCATTATGCTAAAAATTCATAGCGTTAGGACATAAAGCTGTAGTAATTAACCCTGCCAAATTGAAGCTTACCACCCAAGAAGGTATTAAAAATTTTAATGAGCCAGGAGTAGTAAAGAGATACTTTAACCTGATGGATGAGTAATGTAGACATAGGTGATTGGGTCAAATTGAGCAGAGAAGGTTGTTGGTAAGATCATCTTCCTCCCCTATCCCCCCTTTTTTTTTTCTTTTTCCCCACTTTCATCTATCCTCCCTCTTCTTCATGTATTTTTCCCCCTGTCTCCTATAGGTCCCTTGTCTAGGTCTGGACATATGTTATAGGATGACAAGTATATGGAAAATATAGGAAAAAGTAATTTTAAGTTAGTTTCGTGGAACGTTGGAGGAATCACTTCTCCTATCAAGCGGAAAATGATCTTAAAGCATCTGAGGAATCAGGGAACAGATATAGCTTTAATACAGGAGACACATTTAAAATCACCTGAGATTATAAAACTTAAATCCCGGTGGGTAGGAGAGGTGATAGCCAGCAAAGGAAATAATAGAAAGAGAGGAGTAGTTATCCTCATAAATAAAAATTAGAATTTTAATATTTAAAAAAAATATATAGATCCTAATGACCGAATCCTAATTATAAAGGTTTCTATTAATTCAGAAAATTTCTCAATATGTAATGTTTATTTACCTAACAGATTTGATTTAAAATTTTGGGAAAATTTAAAGAATAGATTATTAGATTACACAGACACTAAACTAATTATAGGAGGGGATTTCAATATGGCCCCAAGACGCCAATTGATAGATTTAAATTAGGACATAAAATACAACAATTCGGAGGTTGAAAAAGGGAAACCAAATAGTTTAATAATAAATGTCTGAACCTAGATGTTCATGATATATGGAGATATAGGCCTCTATTTATCAAGCCGTCAACTTACTTGCATTCAACGGCACCAATACGCTCGCCTAAGATCACCTAACATCACTGCAGCGAACCTGAATACGATCTCCAAAGTTACCAAAAAAAGCTGTCAAAAATCCGCACACCAAGTACGGGGTGATGAGCAGTGGACTGTTGTTAACTAACAGTCATCAATCTCGCTGCTTTTTGGCTTTTTCCCAGCTTTATTGGTACCCTGTCACTAAGCACCGCCACTATACTATACTGTTTTACCCCTTAACCGCCACTCCCGGAGCCCACCACAACTCGAATAAAGTTATTAACCCCTAAACCACCGCTCCCGGACCCCGCCGCATTAAATAAACTTATTAACCCCTAAACCGCCACTCCCGGACCCCGCCGCAACAAATAAACGTATTAACCCCTAAACCGCCACTCCCGGAGCCCACCGCCACCTACATTATGTTATTAACCCCTAATCTGCCGCCCCCTACACCACCGCCACCTACATTTATTAACCCCTAATCCTCCGCCCCCAATGTCGCCGCCACTATTCTAAATGTATTAACCCCTAAACCTAAGTCTAACCCTAACCCTAACACCCCCTAACCTAAATATTATTTAAATAAATCTAAACAAAAATTAATATTATTAACTAAATTATTCCTATTTAAAACTAAATACTTACCTGTAAAATAAACCCTAAGATAGCTACAATATAACTAATAGTTGCATTGTATCTAGCTTAGGGTTTATTTTTATTTCACAGGCAAATGTGTATTTATTTTAACTAGGTAGAATAGTTAGTAAATAGTTATTAACTATTTAATAACTACCTAGCTAAAATAAATACAAAAGTACCTGTAAAATAAAACCTAACCTAAGTTACAATAACACCTAACCTTACACTACAATTAAATAAATTAAATAAATTAACAACAATTAAATAAATTAAATTAGCTAAAGTACAAAAAACCCCCACTAAATTACAGTAAATACAAAACAAATTACAGATATTTAAACTAATTACACCTAATCTAATAGCCCTATCAAAATAAAAAAAAAAAAAAAAAAAAAAAAAAAAAACCCTAGCCTAAACTAAACTATCAATAGCTCTTAAAAGGGCCTTTTGCAGGGCATTGCCCCAAAGTAATCAGCTCTTTTACCTGGAAAAAAAAAATACAAACAACCCCCCCAACAGTAAAACCCACCACCCACACAACCAACCCCCCAAATAAATTACTATCTAAAAAAACCTAAGCTCCCCATTGCCCTGAAAAGGGCATGTGGATGGGCATTGCCCTTAAAAGGGCAGTTAGCTCTTTTGCAGGCCCAAAGCCCTAACCTAAAAAATAAACCCACCCAATACACCCTTAAAAAATCCTAAGACTAACCCCATGAAGATTCACTTACCAGGAGACGTCTTTATCCAAGCGGCAAGATGTCCTCAACGAATCCGGCAGAAGTGGTCCTCCAGATGGGCAGAAGTGGTCCTCCAGACAGGCAGGGCATCTTCTATCTTAATCCTTCCGGCATGGAGCGGGTCCATCTTCAAGACATCCGACGCGGAGCATCCTCTTCCAACGACGTCTTCTTGCTGAATGACTATCACTTTAAGTGACGTCATCCAAGATCGGAATTAAGGTAGAAAAAATCCTATTGGCTGATGCAGTCAGCCAATAGGATTGAACTTCAATCCTATTGGCTGATCCAATCAGCCAATAGGATTGAGCTTGCATTCTATTGGCTGATTGGAACAGCCAATAGAATGCCAGCTCAATCCTATTGGCTGATTGCATCAGCCAATAGAATTTTTTCTACCTTAATTCCGATTGGCTGTTAGAATTCTATCAGCCAATCGGAATTGAAGGGACGTCATCTTGGATGACGTCACTTAAAGTGATATTCATTCAGCAAGAAGACGTCATTGGAAGAGGATGCTCCGTGTAGGATGTCTTGAAGATGGACCCGCTCCGCGCCGGAAGGATGAAGATAGAAGATGCCATCTGGATGAAGGCTTCTGCCCGTCTGGAGGACCACTTCTGCCCGACTTGGATAAAGACTTCTGCCCGTCTGGAGGACCACTTCGCCCGGCTTGGATGAAGAGTCTCCCAGTAAGTGAATCTTCATGGGGTTATTGTTAGGATTTTTTTAAGGGTGTATTAGGTGGGTTTTAGTTTTAGATTAGGACTTGGGCCTGCAAAAGAGCTAAATGCCCTTTTAAGGGCAATGCCCATCCAAATGCCCTTTTCAGGGCAATGGGGAGCTTAGGTTTTATAGATAGCTTTTTATTTGGGCGGTTGGTTGTGTGGGTGGTGGGTTTTACTATTGGGGGGGTTGTTTGTATTTTTTAAAGATAAAAGAGCTGATTTCTTTGGGGCAATGCCCAGCAAAAGGCCCTTTTAAGGGCTATTTGTAGTTTATTGTAGGTTAGGGTTTTATTCTGCCCGACTTGGATGAAGACTTCTGCCCGTCTGGAGGACCACTTCGCCCTGCTTGGATGAAGACGTCTCCCGGTAAGTGAATCTTCATGGGGTTAGTGTTAGGATTTTTTAAGGGTGTATTGGGTGGGTTTTAGTTTTAGATTAGGACTTGGGCCTGCAAAAGAGCTAAATGCCCTTTTAAGGACAATGCCCATCCAAATGCCCTTTTCAGGGCAATGGGGAGCTTAGGTTTTATAGATAGCTTTTTGTTTGGGGGGTTGGTTCTGTGGGTGGTGGGTTTTACTATTGTACTATTTGTAATTTTTTTAAAGATAAAAGAGCTGATTTCTTTGGAGCAATGCCCCACAAAAGGCCTTTTTTAAGGGCTATTTGTAGTTTATTGTAGGTTAGGTTTTTTTTTTATTTTGGGAGGGCTTTTTTAATTTCATAGGGCCCTTAGATTAGGTGTAATTAGTTTAAAGCTTTGATAATTTCTTTTTTATTTTTTGTAACTTAGTGTTTATTTTTTTGTGTAACTTAGTGTTTGTTATTTTTTGTAACTTAGTTAGTTTTTTGGAACTTTGTAATTTTTTAGTGTAGAATTAAATTATTTGAGTAGGGTTAAGTGTTTAAATATATAATATATTTATTTTAATTTGTAGTTTTATGTTATTTTAGTATAAAAGTTAGGTTAGATTAAGTATTAATTTAATATAGTTTAATGTAATTTTATTATAACAGTTAGGGTAGGTTAATTAATAGTTTAATATAGTTTAATGTAATTTTATTATGATAGTTAGGTTAGATTAATTAGTAATTTAATATAGTTTAATGTAATTTTATTATAACAGTTAGGTAGGTTAATTAATAGTTTAATATAGTTTAATTTAATTTTAAAGGTAAGTTTAAATTTATTATAAGATATTAATGAGTTAATATTTAATATAAAGTTAATGGGTTGTTAGGTTTAGGGATTAATAGGTTAATTTAGTTTATGGCGATGTGGGGGGCTGGTGGTTTAGGGGTTAATACAATTTTTCAGTTTCGGTGGGCTCCAGGAGCGGCAGGATAGGGGTTAATAACTTTATGTAGGTGGCGGCGGTATAGGGGGTGGCAGATTAGGGGTTAATAAGTATAATGTAGGTGGCGGTGGGCTCCGGGAGCGGCGGTTTAAGTTTATTTAGTTGCGGCGGGGTCCGGGAGTGGCGGGATAGGGGTTAATAACTTTTATTTAGGTGGCGGCGGTGTAGGGGGTGGCAGATTAGGGGTGTTTAGATTTGGGGTGCATGTTAGGGTGTTAGGTGTAAACATAACTTTTATTCTCCCATAGGAATCAATGGGATATCGGGCAGCAGCGAACATAAGCTTTCGCTGCTTTCAGACTCCCATTGATTCCTATGGCATCCGCCGCCTCCAGGGCGGCGGATTGAAAACCAGGTATGCTGGGCCGGAATAGCTGCAAGCATACCTGGTAGTTATTTGATAACTAGCAAAAGTAGTCAGATAGTGCCGAATTTGCATTCGGAACATCTGTAGTGACGTAAGCATCGATCTGTGTCGAACTGAGACCGGCGGATCGTATGTTACGTCACAAATTTCTACTTTTGCCGGTCTGTAGCCTTTGATAAATAAGGCGAATCAAGCTCTCCACAATTACGCTGCGGAAATCTAGCGTATTTGCGGTTGACGGCTTGATAAATAGAGGCCATAGAAATCCCTAGGCTAAAAGTTATACCTGTTTATCTTGGGCACATAAATCCCACTCAAGAATCGATCTATTTCTCATATCAAATAAGATTATTTCCCTGGTTGAAGAAACTAATACACATCTAATTATAATCTCAGACCATGCTCCTATTAGCTTACTGTATGGGAAAAGGGAAAAGCGAAGTAATAATTTCTGTTTTTCTCGATATTTAGCATCCAATACAGAATTTATTTCAGTATTAAAAGCTAAATGGAGGGAATTTGAATTTCATAATTATGAACATATAGAAAAACCAGTTATATACTGGGAAACGGCGAAAGCAGTATTGCAAGCAGAAGTTATTACTTTATCAGCTCAAAGACAAAAGAAACAAAAAGCACGGGAAATACAACTTTCCACTACATTAAAGGGACACTGAACCCAAATGTTTTCTTTTGTGATTCAGATAGAGCATGGCATTTTAAGCAACTTTCTAATTTACACCTATTATCAAATTTTCTTCATTCTCTTGGTAACTTTATTTGAAATGCAAGAATGCAAGTTTAGATGCGGGCCCATTTTTGGTGAACAACCTGGGTTGTCCTTGCTGATTGGTGGATAAATCCATCCACCACTAAAAAAGTGCTGTCCAGAGTTCTGAACAAAAAAAACGCATTTTCAAATAAAGATAGCAAGAGACCGAAGAAAAATTGATAATAGGAGTAAATTAGAAAGTTGCTTATAATTGTATGCTCTATCTGAGTCATTAAGGAAACAAATTGGGTTCAGTGTCCCTTTAAATATCACATATAATAGATATTTACTTAATGCAACCCCACTTAATTGGAAAAAATATATCTCAGTCAGGGATCAGAGGAATACATTCATATTGCAAAAAAACAACACAAGAGGATTTCAGAGTTAAAAGCAAATTTCAAAAATATGGATAGAAGGTTGGTAAATATCTTGTATATTAGATTAAGTTAATAAAAAGAGTACTGTAATCGAAGGTATAAAAGTAGGAAATAAATTTCAGGTAATGTGGTGGATTGTATAACAGCACTATAGTCTTCTCCTAAATCAGCACTGCTGATAAATAATCAGCAAACTGAGTATATATTTTTACATAGAGGCACACGTTTAATATGGCTTTAGAACCTTTGCTGATTAACTATTAGATCTGTTTGGAACATTCTCGAAGGATAAAATTAACAAAGGGAAATCAGAAATTATGTGGTTACTCAAAGCAAATAAGTCAATCTAAAACATTCCATTGAAAACCGCAACTAAGTATATTAAATATTTACGAAATACTATGATCCTCTATTTATAAAGATAGTGGAAGAGATTAAAATATGATCACATTTCCCAATTGGCCTCCCAGGGAAAATAAACATTGTTAAAATGATAACTCTCCCCAAAATACTATATCTTATTCAAAATCTACCACTAAGAATTAGGAATAGTTACTTAATTAAGCTAAAAAAAATAATAATATATTGATTCTGGAGAGGTAAGAAACCTAGAATATCCATTTCAAAACATTGTATCTCAAAAGAATGGGATGGGTTAGGATTACCGGATATATACATTTATAATTGGACAATCCTTTCAAAAATAGTAATTGCTTGGTTAACAGAAAATAAGAACTTTATTGATCTAGAATTAGAGAAAACCCTAGTCAAGCCATATGAACTTAACGCGCTAATTTATATTGATTATAAAAAGCTACTTCCTAAAATCAAAAGTAATTTAATAGCCTCTTAGCATAAAATATGCAAAATCCTTGAAATAGACTATTCTTTCTAAAAATACCTTGCTATTAAGGGCAATCCAGAAATTATGATCAATCTTAAAACATGTAATAAGTGGCAAACAAAAGGGCTTACCCCTTTATAACAATTTATTGATGAAAAAAGAAACATCCTCCAGGATTTTAATTACATGAAAAATAATTTTGGATGCTCAAATACACAATTTTATATGTATCTGCAACTCAGACTTTATTGTAACAAAATAGGAAATAGTATATATGAAATAAATAACTGGAATATACTTAATCCAATTATAGCCTTAATTTAACAATGAATTAATTCATGTTAATTTGTATATAACATTGTAAATTACCAAGATCCCAATTTATTTATGAATCTATCCATAAATGGTTAAGACTTCTCCTGGAACATACTACAACAAAAGAATACATAAGATCTAGTTTGAGAAGAACAAGAAATGCAACATTAATTTCTAGCTGGAGGGAATCACAAACTCAAATAATATACCACTTATACATAACCCCATTTTTAATGTTAAAAAATCATGGGAAAACTCATGTAAAAAATGTAAGCATAAAGCCCTCCTAGAGCTTAACTTCACTAATCTACTTAATACTATATCGACAGATTTAAAGACTTGGAAGGACCGTCCCTTTTCATGGTGGGGTAGACTCCAAATTTTGAAAATGAATGTACTCCCTAGATTGCTGTATGCGATTCAAGCTGTCCCTATCACCCTACCACAGGGCCTCCTTACTCAGATACAATACGTTTTAGATTCCTTCGTTTGGGGTAGCATAAAACCCAGAGTTAAGAAGGCAACTATGTACAGGTCAGCCAGAGAGGGAGGGTTGGGTCTACCTAAGATAGAAACCTATTATCAGGCCACGGGCTTACAGAGAATCATAGAGTGGCACAGAAATAGGGACTCTAAGGCTTGGATTCCAATAGATTCACATATACTTCACTCCCCCTCTCCGGGAGCTTTATGTTGGATAGCAGGGCAGAATCGACCCCCATGGTTGAAGGTATACCCGCTTTTACACCATGTGTTCGAATTATGGGACACTTTGATAAAGAGATTCCCAGGAATATCAACACTCAGATCACCCATGTCCCAAATTTCCCTGAATGCTGAGCTATTAGGGGGGGTAATGTTTGACAGGAATAACCTGAATAATTGGGAGATGGGTTACACGGTTCCCCTATTTAATTTACTCAGTGAGGGCAAACTCAAAAACAGGTCAGACCTTACAGACATCCTATGTGGAGTTTTTGTTAGGTGGCTAAAATATAACCAAGTTCACCATTTTCTCCATACTCAGCCTCTCAAACAGTCACTTACAAGAAATATCACACCCTTCGAACAGACATGCGCTATGACAAGTTCAGCACATCACACCTTATCATGGGCTAAGAGACTCCTAGTTAATGCACAGAGCTCGAAACTTCCTGATTATATAGAACGCTGGCATAGGGAATTGAATAAGACTATCACAGAAGGTTAAAATTTTTAATAATACAAGAAAATCTTCATCCTCAGCTAGATTTTTAGAGACAAGTTACAAACTCCTGACTAGGTGGTACTTGACACCTACCAGACTTAAATGCATTTTCCCTGCCTCGTCGGACCTTTGTTGGAGGGGTTGTGGGGAAAGGGGGACGATGACACACATATGGTGGGCATGTCCTAAATTGTCACCTTTATGGGAGGGCATACAGAATATCCTACAAGTCATAATGGGGCGGGGGGATTCCTATCAGCTAGACCCGACAACGGCCCTACTGAACCTGTTACCTAAATGTAAATGTAAATTAAGAACACAACTAATTCAGTTGGCATTGAATTCTGCTAGATCCTTAGTCGCTAGGCTCTGGAAATCTCAAATCTGCCCGACCCTAAAGGACTGGCACTCTCACATGACAGATACCTTGAGAAGAATACGGTTTCTTTAAATCAAATAGGTCAGGATTCTTCCATGATTTAAAATTCATCTGGGATGAAATCCAAAATGATCTGAGGATATAAGGGGGAGCTTTACACAAGTTACAGGAGTGACCTAGGAGGAATGACAGGCCTAGTGTTATCTTAGAGGGGTATGGCTGACATGGTCCCACCCCTGCCTGATACTCTAATAATGACCTCTTTAGCTTAGCAATGCTCTCAAAGGTTGATAGTTAAATACAAAGTTGAGGGATACCACTAGATGTGTAGAATATATACAAAGTGATCTTAAATTAAGAAATGTCGGCATAGTTTTGTTGTTGTTTGAGTTATGTTTTGTACATTGGTGTCATTGTCAATCACCATGCATTTATATGGAGTGGGGCTACTGCTTTCAAATGGACTTATCACGGACAGTCTAGCTCTACTATTTCATTTTACTATATGGGAGTTCGTTCTCCTTTCTTTTGGAGACTGATGGTTTCTCCCTCTTTTGTTTCTGTTTAAACTTTTGTATCAACAATGACATCCTTTTGTACCATGCTACAACCTAACGACGAATGAAGGTTCCTTTAAATGACATCATCCAAGATGGCATCCCTCGAATTCTGATTGGCTGATAGGATTCTATCAGCCAATCGGAATTAAGGTAGGAAAAATCTGATTGGCTGATTGAATCAGCCAATCAGATTCAAGTTCAATCCGATTGGCTGATCCAATCAGCCAATCAGATTGAGCTCACATTCTATTGGCTGATCGGAACAGCCAATAGAATGCAAGCTCAATCTGATTGGATGATCCAATCAGCCAATCGGATTGAACTTGAATCTGATTGGCTGATTCAATCAGCCAATCAGATTTTTCCTACCTTAATTCCGATTGGCTGATAGAATCCCATCAGCCAATCGGAATTTGAGGGACGCCATCTTGGATGACGTCATTTAAAGGAACCTTCATTTGTTGTTAGTCCATCGGTGAGGAAGGATGGCTCCGCGTCGGCTGCTTCAAGATGGACCGGCTCTGCTCTGGATGGAAGAAGATAGAAGATGCCGCCTGGATGAAGACTTTGGACCCTCTGGAGGACCTCTTCTTGCCGGATAGGATGAAGACTTTGGAACCTCTGGAGGACCTCTTCCTGCCAGATAGGATTAAGACTTCGGACCCTCTTCTGGACGGATCGGTGATACCTGCCTGGGTGAATACAAGGTAGGGAGATCTTCAGGGGCTTAGTGTTAGGTTTTTTAAGGGGGGTTTGGGTGGGTTAGATTAGGGGTATGTGGGTGGTGGGTTGTAATGTTGGGGGGGTATTGTATGGGTTTTGGCTGTATGGCTGATTTCTTTGAGGCATGCCCTGCAAAAGGCCCTTTTAAGAGCTGGTAAAGTAATAGAGCTGTTAACTTTTATTTTAGCATAGAGTAGGGCATTTTTTTATTTTGGGGGGCTTTGTTATTTTTTTAGGGGGCTTAGAGTAGGTGTAATTAGTTTAAAATTCTTGTAATCTTTTTTTATTTTTTGGAATTTAGTGTTTGTTTTTTTTTGTAATTTAGTTTAGTTGATTTAATTGTAGGTAATTGTAGGTAGTTTATTTAATTAATTTATTGATAGTGTAGTGTTAGGTTTAATTGTAACTTAGGTTAGGATTTATTTTACAGGTAATTTTGTAATTATTTTAACTAGGTAGCTATTAAATAGTTAATAACTATTTAATAGCTATTGTACCTAGTTAAAATAAATACAAAGTTGCCTGTAAAATAAATATAAATCCTAAAATAGCTACAATATAATTATTTGTTATATTGTAGCTATATTAGGGTTTATTTTACAGGTAAGTATTTAGCCTTAAATAGGATTAATTTAATGAATAAGAAATAATTTATTTCGTTAGATTTAAATTATATTTAAGTTAGGGGGGTGTTATGGTTAGACTTAGCTTTAGGGGTTAATACATTTATTATAGTAGCGGGGAGGTCCGGTCGGCAGATTAGGGGTTAATACTTAAAGTTAGGTGGCGGCGCATGTTTAGATATGTACTTATTGAAATGTTCTCTATATTGCCTTGTATTATATAGGTTAAAGTTTACTGTTTTTTAGTTATGGTTAAATAATTGATTTTTACAGGGCGGGGCTGGTTATATTAGCCCTTATTTACTCTGTTCTTTAGCAAAGTGTTCTCCCCCCTCACTTAGAAGCCCATACTAGGGTTCTTTTGAGGTGAACTATTTCCACCACACCTTCAGACACTTTACTAGTGTCTAAACTACCCTACCTGCCCCTACCCTAACCCCTTCCCCTCCCATCTATCCCCACTCAACAGCTTATTTACATTACTTCAGCTTTACCCGCAACCCAGTTATTGGGTATGTCCACTGTCCGGTTACTTACCCATAATGTTAGAGGCCTCAATTCTCCTCACAAGCGCAGTTTGCTGATTCGATCTCTGAAGCATCATAACCCAGACATTGTTTTTCTACAGGAAACACACTGGTTAGTGAACCCCTCAAACTCACCTCCACGTTCTTCACCCACATTGAATATGCCCCTTTTACTAAGAAAGCTAGATGAGTGGCGTTCTTACTCCATAAGCGACTTTCTTTCAAATTAATCCAGGTCATTAAAGATCTCCAAGTAAAGATATGTCATTCTAATTTGTAAATTGAACCATTTAGTTTACAAGCTGGCCTATACCCATCAGCCGAAATGTCTAAAGCATATCCTACATGTCCTAGACCAGGTCAAGCAGGGTAGAGTTCTTTTGGCTGGGGACTTTAACATGGTTTGGGACCATAGAGCCGATAGGAAAATTACTAATGCAGACAAGGCACATTCGCTTGCTGAGCATTTAGCTAACAGGTTTCGTAATCTAATGTCCTGCTCAGGATATAATGACGTTTAGAGAGCCCTTCATCCAAAGGATATGGACTATACACACTTCTCGCACCCTCATAGACTGTACTCTAGGCTTGATTACATATTCTCCACAGATGATTCACTGGACCTAGTAACACAAGCCAAGATTTCCCTATGTGCCTGGTCTGATCATGACCTTGTGCTAGCTGACATCCACTCTGCAAATGTCTCACATTCCAGGCGTTTGCCTCACCACATTTTTAGAGATGTCCCGTTTAGGGAAGAGCTTCATAGAGACATCATACACTACATACAAATTAATGATAATGCATTAGTCTCGGATGACACTTTATGGGGGGCCGCAAAAGTCACTATAAGGGGACTTTTGATGACCTAAGGAAGCACACCTTAGAAAGCAGGCCTGCCTCATCCTCTCACAAGCCCACATTAAGCTTTGAAACCTAGAAGCCCAAAATAGGTGCATTCCAGCTCCAGTCTTAATACACCAAACTGCCACTGTCAAGAACCACATTTCGCAAATTGAGCTCCGTAGAACACAACTTAATCTCACTAAATTAAAGCAGCTGTTTTATTATAAAAGTAATAAAGCGGACACCTTGTTGGCCAACAAAATAAGGAATAGGGTGGGGGCCTCACGTATCCACAGCATACGATCTTTACACTCCCTCCTTAAAATCCCGTCACAAATAGGTGGGGCATTTGTCGAATATTACTCTAACCTGTATAATATAAATAAATATGAAAGGCCCCATGCAACCTCCCTAGACAATATACGCACTTTTTTAGATTCCCTAAAGCTCCCCACACTCTCTCCTGAGCAGCGTGACCTCCTAAGTTCTCCTTTTTCGCTTATGGAAATCCAGAAGGTTATTAAAAGTGCAAAGTCTTTTAAGTCCCCTGGTCCAGACGGGTTCCCAGTTCACTTCTATAAAATCTTTAATCGAGAACTCTCCCCCTCATTACTTAGGCTCTATAATCTGGCTAGAGAGGAAGGTAGCTTTAAAAAAGGAATTTCTAGAAGCCGCCATTGTTACTAAAATCGAACAAAGACCCCTCCTTGTGTGCCTGTGCCAGCTATAGGCCAATATCCCTCATTAACACAGATATAAAGTTTTATTCTAAGCTATTGGCTAACCGTTTGGTGAGCCTCTTGCCATCCCTCGGATTAGGTGGGGTTTGTCCCACAATGAGAAGGCCCGGACAACACTAGGCGTCTCCTTAACATTCTTAGTCTTTCTTCTAAACTTAATAAGCCTTTATCGATTATCTCTCTCAATGCCGAGAAGGCTTTTCGACCGGGTGAGGTGGCAGTATTTGTGGGAGGTACTTGAGAGTTTTCAGTTTCCTAGTGAAATAGTAAAAGCAGTTAAAGCCCTTTATTCTTCCCCCACGTCCTCGGTGAGCTTCTTTTTTCCATAACAAATGGCACCAGACAGGGTTGTCCACTGTCGTCGTTATTATTCACGCTGGCCATTGAACCATTGGCGGAAAAAATTAGAACGGACCCTCAAATAAAAGGAGTCACTTTGTTCGGCACTGTACACAAAATAACACTGTTTGGGGATGACGTTACTCTTTTCTCATCAGATCCTGCACAATCTATTCCCAAACTCATTGAGATCTTGACATCCTTTGGAGCCCACTCTTATTACAAGCTGAACCTATCAAAAACAGAGGTATATACGCAAGGTATCCCTGGTGACAAGCTAGCTTACCTGAAATCTGTCTTCCACCTGGCAATCAGGCTCTCTGGCTGTTTCCCCCAGATAATTAAGGACAATTACCTCCCTCTTCATTCAGTACTCCGCTCCATTAAAAGTGATTGGAATTTATCCCATGTATCCTGGTTAGGTAGGATAGCTGCGTTAAAAATATCCTTTCTGCCCAGGCTTACCTACCTATTTAGATGCCTCCCCATTAGGATCCCTAAGCACATACTACTGCAGTTTTAGAGCGAGATGACAAAATATATCTGGCAAGATAAGCCACCTAGAGTGACGCACAAAATACTCCAACTCTCTAAAACCTCAGGGGGTATAGCATCACCATCTGTACTTTGGTACTATGAGGGAGAAATGCTCATCCATGTGGCACAAAGGGGAGTTAAACACTCCCTATCTAAATGGAGATCAATTGAGCAGGCTTCCCTACCTTATACTATCCACCTTCGAGACCTAGTATGCCGTAGAGAATTAGACTTGATTAATCCCGTGGTTTGTGAGTGTCTAGATATGTGGGACAAGCTTCGACACCATCCCCTTATAGCTCCACATCCCTCTCCTATAACTTCTATGACTGGCCTTCTTACAGGATTGCAGGAAACTCACCCATGTAAATGGGCTCAACTAGGAGTCAATTTGGTCTCAGACCTATGGTCCTCCTCTCAGGATTCTTTTAAGCATCTCATCCAGTTTGGTACTGGAACCCTAATCTCACCTTTTTTACCCTTTGAGTTTCATAGAATAAAAAGTTTCTTACTTAGTTGGGGTTTCAAACCAGGCTTGGCTTGCCCCCTGACCCCCTGGGAGACCGTCTGGAACTGGGGTGATAGGCTATGTAGACCTCTATCCCTACATTATTTATTACTTGGAGGAACCCCATTTTCTGAAACACCAACTCATTTGATGCGATGGGAGTCCTTACTGGATGTCCCAGTACCCCCCCCCCCCATGTATGGGAACGTACTGTAGAACTCACTCAGAAGGCTTTGTACAAAACCTTCTACAACCTCCTATCCCACTGGTACTATGTCCCCACTAGATTAGCTAAGATGTTTCAGAGTGCGTCACCTGAATGTTGGAGAGGTTGTGACCAGAGGGGCCACACAATGCATATTTGGTGGGGGTGCTCTGGGATCCAACCCCTGTGGAACCAATGTTTCTAAGCCCTGTCCAGCTTGGGTATTCCCCTTCCCAAATCACCATCCATAGCTTTACTACATATAGGTGTACATACCTTACCGAAGCATCACTCATACATATGTATCTACCTTTTCACGACTGTTAAAAACGCTATAGCCTGTACATGGAAAAAGAAATCCTCTCCTAACTGGTCCAAAATTTGTAACACCATGGTGTGTGTGTATATATATATATATATATATATATATATATATATATACATATATATATATATATATACCATGGAGAAGGATATATACTATAAACTTAATAACTCAGACTTATTTCAACTTGTCTGGGCAGACTGGAAAGAGAAATATGACACAGGGTGGAGACCTAACCTCTTGACTTCTGACTCCTGATTGAGTATAATGTTATATAATGTGGGTGAGACTTACATTTCAGCCCAATAAGCAAACTAGTACCTGTTCCCTCCATCCTTCCCTCCCCCCTCCCTTCCCCCTTCCTTGATTCAACGAACTAGAAAAGTTGAGGACCTATGTGCCCTCTCTGCACTTTAATTTTAAATTCTAAGTCTTCATATTTCCCTGAAGACAAGTTTTTTTGTGATTTTATTGCATAATGACCTGACTTGTTATCGAGATTACATTGTATTGTTATTCCAAATATTTAGGTCTGTGGACAGGGCCGGACTGGGACCAAAAAGAGGCCAGGGCATATTAGGGCAAAGAGGCCCCCTCCCCCCCCCCCCCCCTCCCCCGCTCACCATTTCTTATTTAAAGGGACAGTCTAGTAAAAATTAAACTTTCATGATTCGGATAGGGCATGTAATTTTACAATTTACATTTATCATCAAATTTGCTTTGTTCTCTTAGTATTCTTAGTTGAAAATTAAACCTGGATAGGGTCATATGCTAATTTCTAAGACCTTGAAGGCTACCTCTTATCTGAATGCATTTGACAGTTGTTCACAGCTAGAGGGTGTTAATTCATGTGTGCCATATAGATTACATTCTGTGAAGATACTTGTGAGAGAAAATATTTAAATTTATATTTATAGTGATACTTATATAGTAATAAAAATTATATTAATTTCAGTTACAGTTACAAAATGGTGCATGAATAGATTTAAAAAAAATAAAAATAATTAATAATTAGAATTATCCTGTTTCACCTTTCTACCTGCTTTTCAAAAAAGGATACCAAAGGAACAAAGAAAAATTGATAATAGCAGTAAATAACACTAACACATTAACCAAACACCAGAGCCCATGAACTGAAATTAACCCCTACACCACTCAAGTAAACCAAAATACAACCTCCCCTTATTACACCTGCCTTTAACCCCTTGATCCTCCAATTGCCTTAGCCTCTTATCCCATAGTCACCACATTTATTTAACTGATCTATTCTAACTCCCTGTACCCCATACCTCCCCATGACAAAATACTAATTGTGACCTGGCTGCCACAGCATATAAATCCCTTACTATTACCACCCCTAGCTTACCCCATAACTATAACAGCACCTAAGACAAATAATAATAATGACCCAGGTCATAGCACACAGTTCTGCTCCCAAATACCCGTTCACTCCAAATAAAGTACAACCTCTCAAGTACAGGATTACTTCTACCATGAATTAACACTGCCCATAGAATTCCTCTCATAAATCATAATGGATACTCATCACCCATGATAGACAAAAACATAAAGTCGTTGAGATGCACATTAAAAAGTTGTTGAGATGCACATTAAACTGTAACATTACATACATGAGATCGATGTCAGCTTCTTATCAGACTTTTCTAGGGCTACACGTATGGCATATGCTGGTGGTCCTATCCCCATAAACATCAGGAGGAACATCAGGAGGAACGCCGTTACGCCAACTACAGCAAATGTCTGACCGCAACATGCCAAGGATGGGGAGACCTAGCTGCGGCTGTGCTGCCTGCGCAGCTGTAGAGTGTTTTGCGCCATTAACACTGCAGAGTGCAGCAGCTCCACCTGACACTGTCAGACTCACTCAGACCTCAGACAGAAAGATCGGTAGTCCGCGTGCGGCCGCAGCGCAGTCAGATTTGGGCTCCCAGCGGCGGCAGGCCACATTACACTAGTGCAGCCGTGTCTGTGTGTGAGAGCTGAGCTCAGTACTTAGAGTCAGTCTCAGACAGTGAGCAGCTGCGGCACTGGCACTGTATATTATGTCGCACAGAGTCACAATAAAATTTTGGGGCAAACATTTAAGACAGAAGCTAGTCACAGGCACAGCACTCAGGGAGGCCCAACGGGCATATGCCCGGTATGCCCTATCGCCAGTCCGGGCCTGTCTTTGGACCATTCATGTAACAAGAGGATTTCCTCTGTTCTTTACTTTTACTATTCCTTTGTAATTTATGTTGAATGGTCAATAACGCTTTTGAAAATATATATATATATATATATATATATATATATACTGCGTATATATATATATACATATATATATATATATATATATATACGTGTGTATATATATATGTGTATATATATATAAGTGCATTGGAGCCCTTTGCAGTTAAGGGCTCCATGTACGAAGCAGTGAGAGCTGCTCCAGAGCCCTTGCGGGGCAGGTTTGCATATGCAAACCTGCTTAATGCAATGTAAGAAACAGTAGTCATTAGACCGCTGCTTCTTACACCCTACGCCACCACTGAGGTGGCAAGGGAAAATCACAGAGAGCTTGCTCGCTCTCGGTGATTGACAGCCCCTTTAATCATGGGAATGAAGGGGCAGGCATTACACACTGCAATGAGTGTGTAGTGATGCATACGGGCCAGCAGGCAAACAGTATGTAGCGAAGGCGGGCATACAGCTTCGCAAGTTGCGAAGCTGTCCATCTGCTTTTTAGTACATGGGGCCCTAAGTAGCTGAAAACATGAAAAATATGTATGCAATATTATTTTTTAATCAATACTGTGTATTTACTGTGAATATTTCACATTCCAATGTTCTTCACATATGGGAATATGTTCTATGTATTTATAAATAAATATTCTTATATATATATATATATATATATATCTACTCCTATATATAATCATGTATATATATATATATATATATATATATATATATACAGTATATATATATATATATATATATATATATATATATATATATATATATACAGGTATAGATATATATGTTAGCAAAATACTATCAGATATATGTAAAAATGAATAAATATTATATATTCTGCTATGTGAAGAACATTGTAATGTGAAATATTAATATATTAAAGTAGTTTAGTACACAATAGATAAATAAGATGTTTATGAGGAGTACCAGATGTACCCTCATGAATTATTCTTATCTTTGTGGTTATATAGAAAGTGTCTCATTTGATGATATCTAAATTAAATAAAAAAGAAGCTGGGTTCTTGTTCATCTATATGTTGCATAGGGTGAAATTTCCCAGCTTCCACAAAGGAAAAAATTGGAATGAGACGTCTAACGATAGTGATCGATGTGGAAATGCATTGTAGGCCTATTGGAAAATGAATGTTGTGCAATATTGAAGTGGAGAATTTAGTAGAAATACCTGAGTTATTATGTAAAACCTGTAACCAATCAGAAAACATTTTTAAGATAAAACTATAAGTTTTATTCGTTTTATTATTTAAAAAATGCATCAAGAAGCCAGCATGCACCGCCAAGGTACAGGTGTCTTGTAAGTAGGTTTAAAACCATTTTTAAAATAACAAAAGAAGACAAGAGGCGCCTCATAGGGTGAGTATGTCAAGGTGAGAAAATAAAACACTTGATGCGGTGACAAGTGGCAACTCAGATTTCGATGGGCATTACATGTAGTGCGTGTGTGGCAGACTGGAGCATATCGGTCCCTCCAGCAAGACAAGCCCAGGCTTTAACAGCTGTGAATAAGGAACAACAGCTTACAACAAGTTGACACCACAATGTGGGTTTTCCTCAACCAGGTAGTGTAGGGGTTCAGAATGACGTCACAGTCACGTGTTCAGCTCCGTCAGCTTCTAATTTCATCTTCAGACCGCACTCTGCATCCCAAACATATAACTCGATTACAAATAAAATGTCAGTTCAGCAGTAAGAAAAACCACAGAGCCAGTGGAATAAAAAGAAGTTCCTTTGTAGTAGATAAAAGATTTATTTAAACAAGCGACGTATTTCTCAGTGGCACTTCCACCGTTTCATCAGGCTTGTAAGAAAGAAAACAAACACAGACTTATAGTGAGACATAGAGTCCGCCTACTAGTTACATGCTCAGGTGAAATAATTAACATACGTGTACATAGGAGGCGTGTGTTTGGGACATAGTAATTATACAATGATAAGAAAAATTAAAACCTATAATAACAATGTTAAAAACAAAGGAACTGTAATAAAAGTTACATACTAAAAGGTAGTAATAGTGTATAATCTAAAGGAAAAAAAAGTTTAGTGATAAAAATAATAATAAAATATAAAGTAGCGTACATTGAGGGTGTTACTGATAAAATTCCCATTTACACGGCTAGATTTGGAGTTTTGTCGGTAACGACCCGAAAATCTAACGCCGGCTTTTTTCTGGCCGCACCATAAAAATAACTCTGGTATTGAGAGTCCACATAAAGGATGAAGTCTTCTATCAACGGCATCTTCAATCTTCTTTCTTCGGGAGCCATCATCTTCCATCTGACGCGGAACATCCTCTTCTCCCGACGCCTACTAGCCGAATGACGGTTCCTTTAAGGGACGTCATCCAAGATGGCGTCCCTCGAATTCCGATTGGCTGATAGGATTCTATCAGCCAATCGGAATTAAGGTAGGAATATGCTGATTGGCTGATGGAATCAGCCAATCAGAATCAAGTTCAATCCGATTGGCTGATCCAATCAGCCAATCAGATTGAGCTTGCATTCTATTGGCTGTTCCGATCAGCCAATAGAATGCGAGCTCAATCTGATTGGCTGATCGGATCAGGCAATCGGATTGAACTTGATTCTGATTGGCTGACTCCATCAGCCAATCAGAATATTCCTACCTTAATTCCGATTGGCTGATAGAATCCTATCAGCCAATCGGAATTCGAGGGACGCCATCTTGGATGACGTCATTTAAAGGAACCGTCATTCGTCGTTCAGTCGTCGGCCAGGATGGATGTTCCGCGTCGGAGGTCTTCCGGATGCTGCCGCTTCGCTCCGGATGGATGACGCTTGGATAAAGACTTCAATCGGATGGAAGACCTCTTCTGCCCTGCTTGGATGAAGACTTCAGCCGGATCATGGACCTCTTCAGCCCCCCGCTTGGGCTTGGATCAGGACATCGGAGGAGCTCTTCTGGACGGATCGGTGTGATACCCGGTGAGGTGAAGACAAGGTAGGATGATCTTCAGGGGCTTAGTGTTAGGTTTATTTAAGGGGGGTTTGGGTTAGATTAGGGGTATGTGGGTGGTGGGTTGTAATGTTGGGGGGGGGGGTATTGTATTTTTTTTTTTACAGGCAAAAGAGCTGAATTTCTTGGGGCATGCCCCGCAAAGGGCCCTGTTCAGGGCTGGTAAGGTAAAAGAGCTTTGAACTTTAGTAATTTAGAATAGGGTAGGGCATTTTTTTATTTTGGGGGGCTTTGTTATTTTATTAGGGGGCTTAGAGTAGGTGTAATTAGTTTAAAATTGTTGTAATATTTTTCTTATGTTTGTAAATATTTTTTTATTTTTTGTAACTTAGTTCTTTTTTATTTTTTGTACTTTAGCTAGTTTATTTAATTGTATTTATTTGTAGGAATTGTATTTAATTAATTTATTGATTAGTGTAGTGTTAGGTTAATTGTAGGTAATTGTAGGTAGTTTATTTAATTAATTTATTGATAGTGTAGTGTTAGGTTTAATTGTAACTTAGGTTAGGATTTATTTTACAGGTAATTTTGTAATTATTTTAACTATTTTAGCTATTAAATAGTTTTTAACTATTTAATAGCTATTGTACCTGGTTAAAATAAATACAAAGTTACCTGTAAAATAAATATTAATCCTAAAATAGCTATAATATAATTATAATTTATATTGTAGCTATATTAGGATTTATTTTACAGGTAAGTATTTAGCTTTAAATAGGAATAATTTATTTAATAAGAGTTAATTAATTTCGTTAGATTTAAATTATATTTAATTTAGGGGGGTGTTAGTGTTAGGGTTAGACTTAGCTTTAGGGGTTAATACATTTATTAGAATAGCGGTGAGCTCCAGTCGGCAGATTAGGGGTTAATGTTTGAAGTTAGGTGTCGGCGATGTTAGGGAGGGCAGATTAGGGGTTAATACTATTTATTATAGGGTTAGTGAGGCGGATTAGGGGTTAATAACTTTATAATAATAGCGGTGCGGTCCGCTCGGCAGATTAGGGTTTAATAAGTGTAGGCAGGTGGAGGCGACGTTGAGGGGGGCAGATTAGGGGTTAATAAATATAATATAGGGGTCGGCGGTGTTAGGGGCAGCAGATTAGGGGTACATAAGTATAACGTAGGTGGCGGTCGGCAGATTAGGGGTTAAAAAAATTTAATCGAGTGGCGGCGAGGTGGGGGGACCTCGGTTTAGGGGTACATAGGTAGTTTATGGGTGTTAGTGTACTTTAGAGTACAGTAGTTAAGAGCTTTATAAACCGGCGTTAGCCCAGAAAGCTCTTAACTACTGACTTTTTTCCTGGAGTTTTGTCGTTAGATGTCTAACGCTCACTTCAGACACGACTCTAAATACCGGAGTTAGAAAGATCCCATTGAAAAGATAGGATACGCAATTTACGTAAGGGGATCTGCGGTATGGAAAAGTCGCGGCTGAAAAGTGAGCGTTAGACCCTATTTTGAGTGACTCCAAATACCGGAGGTAGCCTAAAACCAGCGTTAGGAGCCTCTAACGCTGGTTTTCACGGCTAACGCCAAACTCCAGATCTAGGCCACAGAGTGTAATAAAGAATTCTTTGTACGAGTGAAAGTACAATTGTGATGAGAATTTGCCAAATAGATGTTACCCATAAAAATGAGTGAGATTATAAAAGTGAAATGTTCAAAAGAATGTATATAACCGGTCTGTAAATCTAGGACTTTTTTGCTGTATCTACATGAAGGTATTTTAAAATATTCAACATTTGTACAGTTTATATATTTAAAAAAGAAAAAATCAATAATCTTGTGCTGAAAAAATAAAATAATATATATATATATATATATATATATATATATATATATATATATATCAAAAAAAGGAGGTGTGGTCAGCAGCCCTCAATACTTTCAATAATGGGGTTAGTAGACCCCTGTATATTATTTTTAACCCCTAATCTGCCGCTCCGTAAACCGCCGCTATTTACATTATCCCTATGTACCCCTAATCTGCTGCCCCTAACACCGCCGACCCCTATATTATATTTATTAACCCCTAATCTGCCCCCCACAATGTCGCCCCCACCTGCCTACACTTATTAACCCCTAATCTGCCGACCGGACCTGAGCGCTACTATAATAAAGATATTAACCCCTAATCCGCCTCACTAACCCTATAATAAATAGTATTAACCCCTAATCTGCCCTCCCTAACATCGCCGACACCTAACTTCAATTATTAATCCCTAATCTGCCGACTGGAGCTCACCGCTATTCTAATAAATGTATTAACCCCTAAAGCTAAGTCTAACCCTAACACTAACACCCCCCTAAATTAAATATAATTTAAATCTAACGAAATTAATTAACTCTTATTAAATAAATTATTCCTATTTAAAGCTAAATACTTACCTGTAAAATAAATCCTAATATAGCTACAATATAAATTATAATGATATTATAGCTATTTTAGGATTAATATTTATTTTACAGGTAACTTTGTATTTATTTTAACCAGGTACAATAGCTATTAATAGTTAAGAACTATTTAATAGCTAAAATAGTTAAAATAATTACAAATTTACCTGTAAAATAAATCCTAACCTAAGTTACAATTAAACCTAACACTACACTATCAATAAATAAATTAAATAAAATACCTATAATTATCTACTATTAAACCTAACGCTACACTATCAATAAATAAATTAAATACAATTCCTACAAATAAATACAATTAAATAAACTAACTAAAGTACAAAAAATAAAAAAGAACTAAGTTACAAAAAATAAAAAAATATTTACAAACATTAGAAATATATTACAACAATTTTAAACTAATTACACCTACTCTAAGCCCCCTAATAAAATAACAAAGCCCCCCAAAATAAAAAAATGCCCTACCCTATTCTAAATTACAAAAGTTCAAAGCTCTTTTACCTTACCAGCCCTGAACAGGGCCCTTTGCGGGGCATGCCCCAAGAAGTTCAGCTCTTTTGCCTGTAAAATAAAACATACAATACCCCCCCAACATTACAACCCACCACCCACATACCCCTAATCTAACCCAAACCCCTCTTAAATAAACCTAACACTAAGCCCCTGAAGATCTCCCTACCTTGAGTCGTCTTCACCCAGCCGAGCCAAATTCTTCATCCAAGCGGAGCAAGAAGAGGTCCTCCATCCGGTAGAAGTCTTCATCCAAGCGGGGCAGAAGAGGTCTTCCATCCGATTGAAGTCTTCATCCAAGCGGAATCTTCTATCGTCATCCATCCGGAGCGGAGCGGCAGCATCCTGAAGACCTCCGACGTGGAACATCCATCCTGGCCGACGACTGAACGACGAATGACGGTTCCTTTAAATGACGTCATCCAAGATGGCATCCCTCGAATTCCGATTGGCTGATAGGATTCTATCAGCCAATCTGAATTAAGGTAGGAATATTCTGATTGGCTGATGGAGTCAGCCAATCATATATTTTACAGGTAAATTTGTAATTATTTTAACTATTTTAGCTATTAAATAGTTCTTAACTATTTAATAGCTATTGTACCTGGTTAAAATAAATACAAAGTTACCTGTAAAATAAATATTAATCCTAAAATAGCTATAATATAAATATAATTTATATTGTAGCTATATTAGGATTTATTTTACAGGTAAGTATTTAGCTTTAAATAGGAATAATTTATTTAAGAAGAGTTAATTAATTTCGTTAGATTAAAATAATATTTAACTTAGGGGGGTGTTAGTGTTAGGGTTAGACTTAGCTTTAGGGGTTAATACATTTATTAGAATAGCGGTGAGCTCCAGTCGGCAGATTAGGGGTTAATAATTGAAGTTAGGTGTCGGCGATGTTAGGGAGGGCAGATTAGGGGTTAATACTATTTATTATAGGGTTAGTGAGGCGGATTAGGGGTTAATAACTTTATTATAATAGCGGTGCGGTCCGCTCGGGAGATTAGGGGTTAATAAGTGTAGGCAGGTGGAGGCGACGTTGAGGGGGGCAGATTAGGGGTTAATAAATATAATATAGGGGTCGGCGGTGTTAGGGGCAGCAGATTAGGGGTACATAGCTATAATGTAGGTGGCGGCTCTTTGCGGTCGGCAGATTAGGGGTTAATTATTGTAGATAGCTGGCTGCGACGTTGTGGGGGGCAGGTTAGGGGTTAATAAATATAATATAGGGGTCGGCGGTATTAGGGGCAGCAGATTAGGGGTACATAAGTATAACGTAGGTGGCGGTTGGCAGATTAGGGGTTAAAAAAATTTAATCGAGTGTCGGCGATGTGGGGGGGCCTCGGTTTAGGGGTACATAGGTAGTTTATGGGTGTTAGTGTACTTTAGAGCACAGTAGTTAAGAGCTTTATAAACCGGCGTTAGCCCAGAAAGCTCTTAACTACTGACTTTTTTCTGCGGCTGGAGTTTTGTCGTTAGATTTCTAACGCTCACTTCAGACACGACTCTAAATACCGGAGTTAGAAAGATCCCATTGAAAAGATAGGGTTCGCAATTGACGTAAGGGGATCTGCGGTATGGAAAAGTTGCGGCTGAAAAGTGAGCGTTAGACCCTTTTTTGAATGACTCCAAATACCGGCGGTAGCCTAAAACCAGCGTTAGGAGCCTCTAACGCTGCTTTTCACGGCTACCGCCAAACTCCAAATCTAGGCCTATGTGTCCTTTAATATACCATAATTGACCATATTTATCAATTAATTTATTTCCTGTAGTCATATTTCTACAAACTGAACATTTTGTACAGCGAAAGTTCCTATTAGAGGTTTTATATTAAGATAACCAGTTACTGTTTCTGTGTAGAACAAAATGGCTTCTAACTAATTTATTCTTAAGGTTTGGTGCCTTTCTTGCTGTCATTTGTGGGGCAGTACCCACATTTCTCGCTATTGAAGTGTCATACTCTGCAAGGGAGCAGGTTCAGGAGTAAGGAGCTGTTGTGCAGAGGTGTCAGGTTTTGGGGTTAATGTTGTGTTTTGTCTGCGTGAGTCTTTCCTTTTAGGCATAATTAAACAGGTACAATGTTTTAGGAAATAAAGGAGATGGTTTTATTTATAGGATAAAGCGATGTAGAGATATGCAATTAGATAAGACAAAGTCTATAGGTTGTAGTATTAGGCAGGAATACAGTTCTTTGTAATAACAGGCAGGAATGCAGAACTTTGTAATAACAAACAGGATACTTGCATATGCTGTAGAAGTGGAACTGTGTAATAACAGGCAGGAATGCAGGCCTTTGTAATAACAAACAGGATATTTGCATATGCTGTAGACTGGAACTGTGTAATAACACTCAGGAATGCAGCGCTTTGTAATAACAAACAGAATACTTGCATATGCTGTAGACTGGAACTGTGTAATAACACGCAGGAATGCAGTGCCTTGTAATAACAAACAGGATAATTGCATAGGCCTAGATTAAGAGTTGGGCGGTAGCCGTCAAAACCAGCGTTAGAGGCTCCTAACGCTGGTTTTGGGCTACCGCCGGTATTTATAGTCAGTCATTAAAGGGTCTAATGCTCACTTTCCAGCCGCGACTGTTCCATACCGCAGATCCCCTTACGTCATTTGCGTATCCTATCTTTTCAATGGGATCTTTCTAACGCCGGTATTTAGAGTCGTGGCTGAAGTGAGCGTTAGAACTCTAACGACAAAACTCCAGCCGCAGAAAAAAGTCAGTAGTTAAGAGCTTTCTGGGCTAACGCCGGTTTATAAAGCTCTTAACTACTGTGCTCTAAAGTACACTAACACCCATAAACTACCTATGTACCCCTAAACCGAGGTCCCCCCACATCGCCGCCACTCGATTAAATTTTTTTAACCCCTAATCTGCCGACCGCCACCTACGTTATACTTATGTACCCTTGATCTGCTGCCCCTAACACCGCCGACCCCTATATTATATTTATTAACCCCTAACCTGCCCCCCACAATGTCGCCGCCAGCTACCTACAATAATTAACCCCTAATCTGCCGAACGCAAAGCACCGCCACCTACGTTATCCTTATGTACCCCTAATCTGCTGCCCCTAACACCACCGACCCCTATATTATATTTATTAACCCCTAATCTGCCCCCCACAACTTCGCCGCCACCTACCTACAATTATTAACCCCTAATCTGCCGACCAGAGCTCACCGCTATTATAATAAATGTATTAACCCCTAATCCGCCTCACTCCCGCCTCAATAACCTTATAATAAATAGTATTAACCCCTAATCTGCCCTCCCTAACATCGCCGACAGCGACTTTAAGTATTAACCCCTAATATGCCGATCGGAGCTCACCGCTACTCTAATAAATTGTTTAACCCCTTAAGCTAATTCTAACACTAACACCCCCCCTAAGTTAAATATAATTTTTATCTAACTAAATAAATTAAGTCTTATTAAATAAATTATTCCTATTTAAATCTAAATACTTACCTGTAAAATAAATCCTAATATAGCTACAATATAAATTATAATTATATCTTAGCTATTTTAGGATTAATATTTATTTTACAGGCAACTTTGTAATTATTTTAACCAGGTACAATAGCTATTAAATAGTTAAGAACTATTTAATAGCTACCTAGTTAAAATAATTACAAAATTACCTGTAAAATAAATCCTAACCTAAGTTACAATTAAACCTAAAACTACACTAGCAATAAATTAATTAAATAAAATACCTACAATTATCTACAATTAAACCTAACACTACACTATCAATAAATTAATTAAATACAATATCTACAAATAAATACAATTAAATAAACTAACTAAAGTAAAAAAAAAAAAAGAACTAAGTTACAAAAAATAAAAAAATATTTACAAACATTAGAAAAATATTACAACAATTTTAAACTAATTACATCTACTCTAAGCCCCCTAATAAAATAGCAAAGACCCCCAAAATAAAAAAATGCCCTACCCTATTCTAAATTACAAAAGTTCAAAGCTCTTTTACCTTACCAGCCCTGAAAAGGGCCATTTGCGGGGCATGCCCCAAAGAATTCAGCTCTTTTGCCTGTAAAAAAAAACATACAATACCCCAACCGCAACGTTACAACCCACCAACCACATACCCCTAATCTAACCCAAACCCCCCTTAAATAAACCTAACACTAAACCCCTGAAGATCTTCCTACCTTATCTTCACCTCGCCGAGTATCACCACCGATCGGTCCTGGCTCCTAAATCTTCATCCAACCCAAGCGGGGGCTGGCGATCCATAATCCTGCGGGTGAAGAAGTCCAGAAGAGGCTCCAAAGTCTTCATCCTATCCGGGAAGAAGAGGCGATCCAGACCGGCAACCATCTTGATCCAAGCAGCATCTTCTATCTTCATCCGATCAGGAACGGCTCCATCGTGAAGACCTCCAGCGCGGATCAATCTTCTTCCTCCGACGTCCAACTGAAGAATGACGGTTCCTTTAAGGGACGTCATCCAAGATGACGTCCCTCAAATTCCGATTGGCTGATAGGATTCTATCAGCCAATCGGAATTAAGGTAGGAAAATTCTGATTGGCTGATGGAATCAGCCAATCAGAATCAAGTTCAATCCGATTGGCTGATCCAATCAGCCAATCAGATTGAGCTCGCATTCTATTGGCTGTTCCGACCAGCCAATATAATGCGAGCTCAATCTGATTGGCTGATCGGATCAGCCAATCGTATTGAACTTGATTCTGATTTGCTGATTCCATCATCAGGTGGAGCCAGAGAGCCAAAGTTGCAGCAAACAGAAAAACACAATATTCTTTTCTTGTGATCAAGCCATCTGGTGGCATAGTGGTAAAAAAACAGGCTGGGAAAGACCAGCAGCAGAAATAGAGACAGGTCCCAGGTTCAATTCCAGGCTGAACCTCAAGGACGACCTCTGGGCGGACCCAGCATTCTTGTATAGCACCAGATCCTTAATACGTACTAGAATGCCATCAGAGGCATATGTACAATCAGGGGGTATTTTTTTTTTTTTTTTGAAGGGCTCTTCAGGAGAGGATTCTGGGGACTGGATTTAGTATAAAGTGCCCTAACAGGACTGATCTTTGGTTTCTGTGCAGTTCTAGGCTTGTAGGTTCTGGAGAGGTGGGTCTGAGGTAGAGGTGGTAAAGGACCTTTTGACCGCACAGCAGTTTGAAGCACTGTCCCTCCAGTGTCAGAATCAGTATCTTCTTCAATGGTTGAATAGTTAGACATTTCCTCTGGAAAGCACAAAGATAAGAATGTAGCTGGATCTGGTAGGAAAATCTCTGGATTCATAGTACTAGGATTCTGTGGATGACATGTTAGTACTTCACAGGAATCAGAGTCTTTGGAAGGTGCAGTCCTAGGCTGATCAAATTGGGGATGTAAAATAGAACCCATGCAGAGCTCATCTCCAGAGGAATCCGAAGTGGGATAACAGTTTGACTTCCTCTCTGTAGCCTGTCCATTTGATGACTCAGGATTTAGAGGGGGAGACCGAGGAACAGACTTCTTAGGGGGTCTCACTGGACAAAAGGAAATTACATGCCCAGTAGCTCCACAATAGAAACATAAGCAATTATTTCTGATTCTGGCCATTTCATCAGTGGTAAGAGGGGTTGAAATCCTCCTTTTGATTGATAAGTATACAGCCTTTGGGGTAGTGGGCACAGGAGTAGGAGTGCCAAACCCAAAAAATTTTTTATTGAAAAAGTCTTTCAGGCTATCCTGTAAAGTCTGGAATCCTGCAGTGAAAACTTGGATAAGTGACTTCAATGCATCTGAAAAAGATTTTAGAAGTTGGTTAAGTTGTAGTAGATGAGAGTCCACAGACAAAATTCTCTCTGACACTTCAGTCAAAGAGTGAATCACCTCTGCAAGCTCCAATTTAGGGCCTTGACATTCTGTCATACTCTGCAAGGGAGCAGGTTCAGGAGTAAGGAGCTGTTGTGCAGAGGTGTCAGGTTTTGGGGTTAATGTTGTGTTTTGTCTGCGTGAGTCTTTCCTTTTAGGCATAATTAAACAGGTACAACGTTTTAGGAAATAAAGGAGATGGTTTTATTTATAGGATAAAGCGATGTAGAGATATGCAATTAGAGAAGACAAAGTCTATAGGTTGTAGTATTAGGCAGGAATACAGTTCTTTGTAATAACAGGCAGGAATGCAGAACTTTGTAATAACAAACAGGATACTTGCATATGCTGTAGAAGTGGAACTGTGTAATAACAGGCAGGAATGCAGGCCTTTGTAATAACAAACAGGATATTTGCATATGCTGTAGACTGGAACTGTGTAATAACACTCAGGAATGCAGCACTTTGTAATAACAAACAGAATACTTGCATATGCTGTAGACTGGAACTGTGTAATAACACGCAGGAATGCAGTGCCTTGTAATAACAAACAGGATAATTCCATAGACTGCAATTTGGAACTTTGTAGAAACAGACAGGATACTTGCAGAGACTACAATTTGGAACTTTGTAGAAACAAACAGGATATTTGCATAGACTGCAATTTGGAACTTTGTAGAAACAAACAGGATATTTGCATAGACTGCAATTTGGAACTTTGTAGAAACAAACAGGATATTTGCATAGACTGCAATTGGAACTTTGTAGTAGCAGGAAACAAGCAAGCAACAGTACCTATGTCAGTCGTTAGGAAAGAGAGTTTTAGGCAAGATCAATTGCCAGCAAATCAGTCCCAAAATGAAACACAGTGCCAAGGGATTATCCAGAAGAGTAGTCAGTAATTGAAGCAGAAATCAGGAACCAGGAAATCCAACAAATCTGTATTTCACACAGGATACAGGAGCAGGGAGTCTTTCAGATTATCACTCTTAATGTCAAGGCACAGAATTGCAAACAAACCTCCCAGATAAAGCAGGCTGCTGATTAAATGATTTGTTTCAGCTGGCAAGCACGTGGAGCCAGAGAGCCAAAGTTGCAGCAAACAGAAAAACACAATATTATTTTCCTGTGATCAAGCCATCTGATGGCATAGTGGTAAAACAACAGGCTGGGAAAATCCAGCAGCAGAAATAGAGACAGGTCCCAGGTTCAATTCCAGGCTGAACCATGACCTGAAGAGTCAAGAGTTAAGACATGCCAATGTCTGACAAGGATAGACCTTATCTTTGCCCATGAATCATTATAGGTACTTATGAATCTTACAATATCATTTTTGTCTAAACTTGTATCCTTATATAGGATTTCCTGCCTGTCAAGATGTCTTGTTTTACTATAAGCTCTTTTAAAACACTCTTGTGTATATCCTCGTTCTTTGAATCTTTGTTTAAGATCTCTTACCTCTATTTTAAAGGTATCTACTTTTGTACAATTACGTCTATGTCTCAAGTATTGGCCGTATGGTATATTATAGAGTAAATGAGCAGGGTGCGTTTGTTAGGGAGACACAGGCTGTCGTTACTTACAGCAAGGGATTTCGCTTTGAGGCGTCGTCACATCAAACATCTTGCACACTACAGCGCTGAGGAGGCAAACACCCTGGAGGATACTTACCCAGGAGGTGTTGATCCGTGGAAAGTGGAACTTCTCAATTCAAGCCGCAAGTATTTACCGCAAAAGCGGATAAAGTGTGTTTCCTTTTTTGCATTGAATCGCTATGACTACCTGTGCATAGGAACCAGCTATTTTGCACTTGGATAGGGTAGTAGTGAACTGAAATTGTTTGTTACAGACGGCCTCAGACCACACGCTGTTTTCCCATACAGGGGAACCTTTATATTGGAACTGAATTATTTAACCATAGTGCTGGAAACTAGCAACTATTTCTGTTACTTTTAACAGGAACTGTTAACCCTTATATCTCATAGTGTTTGAGAATGCATTCAATTATTTTGCTGATTGGTCATTTTTCTTTCTTAATTTAAGTGTGTAATCTTTATGGGGATTCATAGTGCACTATGAGTATTATTTCAGTATTCTAGAAATTATTTTGCCGTGTATTAGCCCTAATAAATGCTGCATATATGCTCCCCTGTGTTATTTATAATCTTTTCAAAATTGGATATATATTAAAAGTATTGGTATGTTGAGGAATTTTCAACCTAGGCAATCATTCCGCATATTTAAATAGGTAATAGTTTAGTGCTGGACAGGAACTGCTTGTATTTCTTCTTCTAGTTAAATACATATATATATATATATATATATATATATAAAAACACACAGATGTCCGGACAGGATTTCTCAAAACAGGTTCCTTTATTGAAGAAAATAGCATGTAAAAGCTTGCACACAGCAGCTCTGCAGGTAACTATAAAGAGTTAGCTTGTAAAATAGTAACTTGCAGGCATAGGAGGTAACATGGCCAGATGGATGAGGGCTGTTAGTTTCACAGATAGTGGGCTATGTCTGATGCGTTTCAGCTCCTATAGAGCCTTATTCATAGACTGCATAGTGCCCACTACTAACATGCAGCTTTAAATAGGCTAACCTAACTTTATTATTGGTTGTAATGTAGCCCTAATCATGTAACAGGTGTGTACATTTAAATGGGGGAAGTATAGGGAAATGTATGGTTAACTTGAAAGCAAGCTATTAGATGTGTTATGTGCTGCATTCATATCCACTCTTAGTAATATATTAGTATATATTTAATTAATTAAAGACTACAGAGAGGAAAAAACAACAACAAAGGTGTTGTTGAGCAGTACATAACATATCAAATAGCTGCAGCTTTGGGGAGACCCATGTAATGATACATTTGTAATTGAATTGGTGCGAGTATAGGTTAAGTTCAGAGCAATAGAGCACTAAACGTTTGTATTTTGTGGTTTTTGGTATTGATCCTGCTTAAGTTAGTTATCTAATAGCCAATCACATTTGAGTGGCATATAGCCCACATATATGCTCATAAGATGTGCAATACATGCTTGCACATCCCATGAGTACTCACGTACTATTGTATATACTAGGTGTCAAATGCCTATTACTGAATACTGAAAAAGAACTTAATCTTAAGACTTACACCATATGAACTAAGTTATATATGGTAATGCTTGATTAATTCTGCATCTATTATATACAGTATCAAACGGCCTACTAATGGCACTTCTAGTAATTATATACGTGATATTTTCAATATGATAACTTATTTGTGATGAAATTACTATACTCAAGGCACCAACAAATAGGATGTTGGGTGTCCCTAGTCCTTGCTATCTCCCTGTGATATAGTAATACCAGTAGACCTCAATCTGAATGTCCATTGGATCATAATGGATCACTGGAACTATTCAGGTGTTGCTTGGTAATGATACCCATAAATCCAATTTGTTAAAAGGATGTATGTATGATAGTATATAGCAGTAACAATATCTTTTTCTGGTATTGATAAATGTTAATGTATCCCTGGCTGGGATTGGTGGGAAATCACTCTAGGATTGCCAATGGTTAATAAGATCTGTTTCTATATTGAGACCTAGGGGTTGTCTGGTTCCCAGTGTGAAGATCCAAAAGGCCTCCTTTCTAAGGAGGTCCCTTGATCTATCACCTCCCCGCGGCTTCTTTGGAATATGATCTATAATTAACCATGTAAAATTCCTGACATCTCTGTGATGCACCTCTATGAAGTGCTTGGCTGCTCCTGTAGTTAGGATACCCCGCTCAATATCATTGAGATGGGCTCTTATCCTCTCTCTCACCTCTCGGGAGGTACAACCTACGTACTGCTTATCACATGCCAAGCATGTAATCATATAGATAATATATGTCGTTCGGCAGTTTGTACAGTAGGAATGTGTGTATACCTTTTGTGTGACTGTAGATTGGAACGTCCTATTGACACTCACATAGCCACAAGCTTTGCAAGTGCTGTTCCCACATTTGTAATGCCCTTTTTGAGTTAACCAGCTGCTTGTCGGTTTTTGCTTTTTGAGTAAGGAGGGGGAAACTCGGTTCCCAATTGTTATGTTCCGCTTTGGGACACAAAAGCAACCCTCCCTAATCTCATCTTTTAAGATGTCATCAGCTAACAGAATCGGAAGATTCCTCCGCAAAATTTTGCAGACCTGATAATATTGGGAGCTGTACGTGGTTACAAAAGTAGGTTTGTTCCTGGAAGGCTTTTGTTTTTGTTTCTCTTTAAGTAAAGTAGACCTATCTTGATGCAAAACATCATTGAAGGCCCTATTTATAGTCTTTTTATTGTACCCTCTCTCAAGAAATTTTTGGGTAAGGGAGTGACTCTCTCGTAAGAAGCTGTCATGCTCTGAGCAATTGCGCCTTAATCTTAAAAATTGGCCTTTTGCAATCCCATAGCTTGTATGTCTAGGGTGACAGCTCCTAGCATGGAGGAAAGTGTTGGATGGGATTGGTTTAGTATATAGTGAGGTACTTACTTTGTTCTCCAAGGGCCTACCTATCAGAATGACATCCAAGTATGGTACCTGGACTTTATCAAAGCTGTGGGTAAAGCTTAAACCCACCGTGTTGTCATTGATATACTCACAGAAGTTTGCTAAATCTCCTTGTGTGCCAGACCATACAATTAGAAGGTCATCAATATAGCGTTTATAGCTAGTGATTGATGACAGGAAGGGGTTCTGATCAGAATATAGGTGCGTCAATTCCCACCAGCCCATGAAAATGTTAGCATAGGCTGGTGCGAATTTCGCACCCATAGCTGTCCCTCTCTGTTGGAGAAAAAAGCTTCCTGAAAACTCAAAATAGTTATGAGTTAACAGAAAATCTAACACTCTCACTATATATACCTTAAGGTCAGTGTTGTAGTTGCTGAAATTATCCAGCATGTATCTTGTGGCTACTATCCCTTTATCGTGTGGAATGGCCGAATAGAGGCCAACCACATCAATCGTTAGCCAACCCATTTTGTCATTCCAAGCAGGTTCTTGCATCAGTCTCAAGAGATGTTTGGTATCCCTCAAGTATGATGGCAATCCATACACAAGGGGTTGTAATAAGGATTCCAGCCAATTTGATAGATTCTCAAAAAGGGAACTATCGGGCGTCCTTTCACCTCCTCCAAAGATTTATGTACTTTGGGGAGGTGATGGAATATCGGTACTATCGGATGCTGAACATTTAAATAGTCAAATGTTTCGTCATCAATGATCCCCTGATGTTTTCCATCATCAAGCAGATCTAGTAGGAGGGACCCAAAGCGTTGTGTTGGATCCCCAGGCAATCTTGTATAAACCTCTTTGTCAAGTAATTGCCTTTCTGCTTCCTTAATATAATAGGATTTGTCCAAAACAACTATGGATCCCCCCTTATCAGACTGCTTGATGATGATGTTGTCCCTGTCTTGTAGTTGTTTGAGTGCCTTTCTTTGTTGTGTGGTAAGATTCTCATGTTCCCTACTCTGAGACTTCAGAGTTTCCCTCTCCAATTTCAAGAGATCCTCCTCCATCCGTTTTTGGAAGCTCTCTAATGCTTGGCCCCTGCACTGCGTGGGATAAAAGATAGATTTTGGCTTATAGCCAGTGTGGCTATCTATTGCTACTTCATCTGTTGTATTCAGATGGAGATTTAGAAAGTCCCTAGCTTCTGCTGGATTAAGATAATCATGCCTAGCACTTGTGTCAGGTATATGAAACTCTTTCTCTATAGTAGGGTGTAGTTGGTAAAACTTTTTGAGAGTGAGACCACGTATAAATTTATTAATGTCAATCAAGGTGTCAAAGACATTAAACTTAGGAGTAGGAACAAAATTAAGGCCTAGACTCAAAACATCTAATTCTAGGTTAGTTAAGGGGACACTGGATAGATTTATGATGTTGGATCCCTGTATTTGTTGGGCTGTCTGCCCCATCTCAGTTGGTACTGGTCTCGATGTAAACCCCGTCTGGTGGATCCTCTTCCTCCTCCTCCTTCTCCTGGTCCCTGGGCCAGCTGAAAAACCTGTTGGCTCATGGTTCCATCTGCTGCCTGTACTGACTGAGCCTTTTTATACTTGTTGCCCCTAGGTGGCTTAGGGGCATCAATTTTTTTCAGAATGGCTTTATTAGGTTCTAATTTGTCAGTAATCTGGGTATTAGATGCTACAGGGCCAGATTGAGTGGGTGGTGGGGGATGAGAGGGTGGCTGTGTTGTGATGTTATCAGTTGATGTTTCTTCTTCATCAGAGGATTGTCCACTGGACATAAAGGCCACAAAGTCCTGAAGGTCATCATCTTCGTTGGACTCAGGGTCAGTATCAGAAAATGACACCTTTTTATCCATCTTCTTTCCTTCTTTGAGTTGTTTAGACTTGTTATAATTAGCTGATTTCCTTTTTCTTGAGTTCCTCTTAGGGTTCCAATTGTAGATCCTATTTACTTTATAGTCATCTAGATCTCTGGAATATTTTTTGTATTTAATAATATCCAGTTCTTTCTTGGTCTTATCTACAGTCACTTGTAGGATGCTGTCAAGCTTAGGATAATCAGTATGTTCCATGAACGTGTTGAGATCTTTCTGTATATTCTCAATATTATCTCTTGCCTCTTTTAGCTTGATTTCTTTGTGTTGGATGATAAGGGCCATAAGCCTCAAAGAGCATTCTGTCAGTATGCTATTCCATTCTGTGATGAACTTTTCATCTGTAGTGATAAATGCAGGCAGTTTTTTAATTCGTAGGCCTCTAGGAATCATGCCTAGAGATGTGTATTTTTCTAGAGTCCGTTTGTCCCACCATAACTTATACTCCCTGACGAGAGCATTCTCCATAGCCATAAAGACATCTGCAATGTCTAACAAATTTGATTTATTTTCAAATGTTTCCTCCAAGCTTGGTCTATTCCCCTCCAGGGTAGCCACTGTTAACATGGAATAAAAGCGGTGTGCCATGTTTCTATCGCTGTGTATGGTGCTATAATAATAATGTTATACTGTGCAAGGCTATATGAGATATTAATAGCCAACTAGTTAGACCAATGAACAAGAATTGCACAGTCTTAGGGGTGAGCAGATAGAGGTATTTAGTTGAAGGTAGGGATCCCTTATGTGAAGTCAAACTGAGAGTATGAATGTATGAATTAAGTGATTAATGATAATGAAAACAAATTGCATGAAGGGTATCACACTCAATCAGAAGAGCTTCACAATACAGGGAGTGAGAACAAAATTCAATTCAAAGTGTCACTTAGTTATATCCTGGCAATTAAATAGTGCTTGTGGAGAGGAAAGGTAATCGCCCTCTTACAGTCAATAGATACCAATGGGCATACAAACAAGCAAGCAAGAAAAAGAGCAAATAGCAAATAGCAAAAAGCAAAAAGCAAAAAGACTGTGGTCGCTTCAATGTAAAAGTCCAAACTTTATGGTAGGTGCTTTTGAATAACAACAAAAGTGGACAGAGATATCCTCCTCTTACCCTCCAAAGTGCTGCTCATGCGGCTGACCTTTTTCGTTTGTTTGCTTCTAGACCGTGGGCTGAACTGTGGCGGTCTCCATGCCGCGCTCCATCTCCTCCGTCCGTGTCTGATGACGTCACCAATCCACCCGTAGTCGCAACTACTCTACGGCAAATGCGGATAGTCACAATGCAGATAGATGCCAGGAATAGTTAAAATGAAGTGGTCACTGAATCCTCCTTAATGCGGTACCTCACTGCTCCCTTTGAACCGGTCGAGTGTTCGTCCGTGTAAGCGGTCTCCACCGCCTGGAAAAATGCAGAAAAACACACAGATGTCCGGACAGGATTTCTCAAAACAGGTTCCTTTATTGAAGAAAATAGCATGTAAAAGCTTGCACACAGCGGCTCTGCAGGTAACTATAAAGAGTTAGCTTGTAAAATAGTAACTTGCAGGCATAGGAGGTAACATGGCCAGATGGATAAGGGCTGTTAGGTGCACAGATAGTGGGCTATGTCTGACGCGTTTCAGCTCCTATAGAGCATTATTCATAGACTGCATAGTGCCCACTACTAACATGCAGCTTTAAATAGGCTAACCTAACTTTATTATTGGTTGTAATGTAGCCCTAATCATGTAACAGGTGTGTACATTTAAATGGAGGAAGTATAGGGAAATGTATGGTTAACTTGAAAGCAAGCTATTAGATGTGTTATGTGCTGCATTCATATCCACTCTTAGTAATATCTCCTTAAGAGTAGTTAGAAACTTAATAATGTCTCCTCCAAAGGAGAAAAAAGTAATAAATTAATTAATTAATTAATTAATTAATTAAAGACTACAGAGAGGAAAAAACAACAACAAAGGTTTTTACTGTTCGCCAATAAGGGGTCTATTCCATCCATTAGAAGAGCTCTAAGAGGAGGTTTCTACAGGCTTCTTAAATTCAAGCTTATTCTAATCAAACATTTGCTAATTGTGTGGTTACACTATGACTTTGAACTGTGTAAACTCTACAGGCATGTTTATATACTGCTCAAAAAAGTTGCTACCTGTAATGGAATACTGATCAAATGATAAGGCATTACATAGAAATATTTGTTTTTTAGCATATTCTTTATTGAAAATGTTGCCAAAATTCTACCAATCAATATAAAATCTCTAATTAATAATAGTCATAGCATATGGTGAACCTTTTATGACACAGTGGTGATAATTGTTTATGGGCTCCATTTATGAGTTTCAGAGCCCCATCGACTGCAGGTTTAGACGAGCGAGCGTGCAGTCGAATGGGTCGGATTGTACAGTTCGTTGAGTGTGCAATGATAAATGCAGGCAGCGTATTGCTGCCCGACAGTTGTGATGCCAAGCAGACAGGGATGAAGAGGTACACCCCGCCCGCCGGTCTTTAATAAATCTGGCAAGATATGTGTGTTCCATATCATATTAGTTTTTCTGACTTGTGTATAGTGAATCATTGTAAGTATATAGCATCGAATTGTCCATATGGTGTTTTTGCATATAACGTTTTTCAGCTTTAATCAAATTTTTTTAATCAGGTTTTTAATGATAAAACTGGGTAATAAAAGTCATGTTTTTTCTCAGTGGTAACACCTGTATGGGGACATGGCATTTAAAGCATAATGTGTTATTTATTATTGATGGATCATTTATTGGTATTGGAAGGTGCTTTGGGATGCTTCTTTTTGTATTTTCTTTTGGCCAGATTACGAGTTTTGCATTATGAGGGGTGCGGTGCTAACTTGCAGGTTATTGTCACCGCTCACTTACCTACTGCGCTGGTATTACAGATTTTCCTAAACCCAGTGTTAAAAGACAAGAAGTGAGCGTAGAGCAAAATTGAGCTCCATACCGCACTTCAATACCAGCGTTGCTTAAATCAGCGGTGAGCTGGTTGTACGTGCTTCTGCACGATTTCCCCCTAGACATCAATGGGGAGAGCCGGCTGAAAAAAAGCCTAACACCTGTCTTACACTAACACCTAACCTTACTCTACAATCAAATAAATTACCTAAATTAAATACAATTAACTAAATTAAATACAATTACCTAAATTACAAAATTAAACCAAACACTAAATTACACAGAATAAAAAACAAATGACAAGATATTTAAACTAATTACACCTAATCTAATAGCCCTATCAAAATAAAAAAGCCCCCCCCCCAAAATTAAAAAAAAACCTAGCCTAAACTAAACTACCAATAGCCCTTAAAAGTGCCTTTTGCGGGGCATTGCCCCAAATAAATCAGCTCTGTTACCTTTTAAAAAATTACAAACAATCCCCCAACAGTAAAACCCACCACCCACACAACCAAATAAAACCTTAACTAAAACAACCTAAGCTCCCCATTGCCCTGAAAACTGCATTTGTATGGGCATTGCCCTTAAAAGGGCATTTAGCTAAATTGCAGCCCAAAGCCCTAACCTAAAAATAAAACACACCCAATAAACCCTTAAAAAAACCTAACACTAACCCCTGAAGATCCACTTACAGTTTTGAAGAGCCGACATCCATCCTCAACAAAGCCGGGAGAAGTCCTCATTCAAGCCAGGAGAAGTAGTCCTCCAGACAGGCAGAAGTCTTCATCCAGACGGCATCTTCTATCTTCATCCATCCGGCGCGGAGCGGGTCCATCTTCAAGACATCCGGCATGGAGCATCCTCTTCTTCCGACGACTACCCGATGAATGAAGGTTCCTTTAAGTGATGTCATCCAAGATCGCGTCCCTTAGATTCCGATTGACTGATAGAATTCTATCAGCCAATCGGAATTAAGGTTGAAAAAATCCTATTGGCTGATGCAATCAGCCAATAGGATTGAACTTCAATCCTATTGGCTGATCCAATCAGCCAATAGGATTGAGCTCGCATTCTATTGGCTGTACGGCCAAAAAAGTGCGTGGTACAGCTGTACCTACAAGACTCGTAATAGCAGCGGTAGTGAAAAAGCAGCGTTATGAGGCTTAACACTGCTTTTTTACTCATAATGCAAAACTCATAATCTAGCCGTTTGTATTTTATGTAAATGTATGCACCAACAATGTTACACTATGCACTCTATAGCAATGGCAACTGGCAATAACTGAACTTTAAAATCTTTCCTCACCTCCGTTTTCCTCAGACATTATTTTCTCAAAATGTTACATTAAAGTTCAGTAAGTACCATTTGTTTTATAATGCTGAGTAACTAATTGGCAGGTGTATGGATACGGTTAGATTGTGCATATAATTGCACATACATGTGTGATTACAGACACGCACACATGCACGCAAACACACACATGCACACACACACAAATATATACACATAAACATACACTGGATTCTTTAACATAGTTACGGCAATTTAAACCTTGTTCAGGAATATGCCCTATCCTTGAACAACTTTTTACTCCAATTTTTATTTATTTATTCACCTAATACAAATTAGACAAAGTTTGTATATTTAGATATGTATTCTGAATCTACTGTACTAGGTATGCAAATAAAAATGTTATTTTTACTTTAAGAAAGAATATAACTGAATTGTGAATGCAAAATAAATGCATTTTGCTAAAATATAATTCCCCTGACAGGTAGAGATGGCTGCAGTACACGCCTTTGCTATGCTGTAGCCTATCTGACAGCCAAGTGGAAAAAATATATACACAAAATATCCAAGTGGTCCTTCTCAAATTGATTTGAGAATCCAATCACTCTTCTCTATTTTGATACGTTACTGACTCCTTAACTGGCATTTGTGGCAATGGATCAAGTAGTTTTTTTTATCATTTGCATTTTGTTCCATTTAAATTGATTAACTACAGAAAATTAATTGATATTACTCTTTATTTAATGCCTAAATGGTTAGAAAGGTCAAAAATGAAATGTGCATGGCTGCATTTCTATGAGAAAAAGAAGCATTTATGCAATATACTTTCATTAGAAAAAAAAAGTTCTAGTAAATGTTTCAGTGGCATACTCACATATCCTGTTAGGGCTTGTGCACCAGTACTCAAACACTACACTTTCTCATAGAGACAGGGGGACTTGTATGACATAAATAAGTCTTCACAGAAGCAATACACACCACTGCCAGCACTCTGAACTTGAATACTGGTGCACAAGCCCTCACAGGATATGTGTATATGCCGCAGAAAAACAGTAATAACGTTTACGAGAAGCATTTTTGCTAATGGAAGTATATTGCAAAAATGCTTCTATTTCAAATTGTAATGCATTTATGCACATTTAAATTTTTTACCTTTTTATTCCTTTAACATAATCTTGGTCTACTGGTACCTCCCCACCAACCATGCAATAGAAATTCAGCCAAATTTGTTAAATTCTGAGATTTGGATCGATTCGAATTTCTGAATTACGGTAGTACCGAATCTACCGAATAAATCCGAATTAGTTTGGATTTATTCGTTACATTTGGATGGCCATGAATTACACTAGTATTGTACAGTATATTAGGTTATATCACTCTGCTATGGGTTACACCTAATATACAGTACATAATACTAGTCTAATACACAGCACATCCCACCTAACACATACCAAAATTCCGAATTTCCGAATCGAACCGAACCGAATCCAGCCAAATTTATTTGAATTCGAATGAATCCGAAACGAATCCGAAACGAATTCATTCAAATTTTTCCAAATTCTAATCGATCCAAGCCGAAATTCGAAAAGATCCGAATTGATCCGAACCGAAACTAATTTTTCTGCCGTGCACAAGTCTAACTCCTACTGTTCTCAATATAAAGTAAACTTTTTCACTTGGGAAACTGAATTGCTTGTTTGGGTTTTAATACCACCACGATGGTGATGACACTCAAAACTATGTATATTCTCCAAAGCCTTAGAACATGGATGGCACATCAAGATGTGCATTAACAATCTTTCCATTTGCACCCCTGTTAGGCTTCAGGCAAACAAGTAAGTGAGGTAGCCTTTAAAACTGACAGATAATAATGATTGTCAAATAAATTGAAAATAGAGAGGTGCATTTGTTTTGTTCCGAATGCATATTTCGTGACGAAAATACAGATATTTGTTTTGTTTTACTGTTAAAACTAAACAAATATTCGAACAAATGCACTAATTTAAATAATATGAATATACTAACGAATATTGTTAGTATCTATTTGTATCCTTTATATTAACTTGTAATGGTTAATATATTTACCTATAGCATGCTGGGGAGCCACGCTAATCCAACCCTTCTTCATGGAGTTCAGGGCCATGCTAATAGGACAATTAGTGTTGTGGATCCCAGAGCCTTCACAAAAGGAGAAGGTCCCCCGTGCACTAATAGGTATGTATAAGCCTACAGATGACACTGTGGGGTATATTTATTAATGTGCGAGCAGACATGATACAATGTAGCATATCATGTCTGCCGCACATCGATAAATGCCGACAGCATACGCCGTCCGCATTTATCATTGCACAAACAGTTCTTGTAAAATGCTGGTGCAATGCCGCCCCCTGCAGATTCGGGCCAATCAGCCGCTAGCAGGGGGTGTCAATTAACCCGATCGTATTCGATCGGGTTTATTTCTGTCCACGGCCTCTGAGCAGTCGGACAAGTTATGGACCAGTGGTCTTTAGACCGCTGCTTCTTAACTTCTGTTTCCAGCGAGTCTGAAGGCTCGCCGGAAACAAGGGGCATTAAGCTCGGCCCCTATGTCACCTGCAACAAAGTAACATTTTTATTAGTGAATAAGAAAGAAAAGAGGTCCTAAGATGCTAATTATTTCTTCAAACTGACCTTGTTTAAAGTATTTGGGGCTGAACAGTCTGAAGTGTGCTTTTGAGCAGAAATATAAATTGTACACACAATAAGCCTATTAAGGAATAGAGGGAAAAAGAATGCACTTATTAGCACAAAAAGTTAGATGATAGGGTTAAAATGTAACATTTAAAAGTTTACTTCATAAAATGGCAGCTGCAATAAAAGTTTTAAGAGTATTATATTGGGGTGCCAGAAATAAATGTTTAAAAACACAGCTCTGGTGAAAAAGACTTGTTACAAATTAATCGGCTAATTACTAGGGTTGCACCGATACCATTTTTTTATGACTGAGTACAAGTACCGATACTTGTTTTCAAATACTCGCCAATACCAATTACCGATACTTTTTTTTTTATGTCATGTGACAGTTTACCAAACACAATACAGACTAATTATTTAAGATTCCTTCTTTATAATTATAAAGGACTGTAATTCAAAAGACATTATGAAATAATAAAAAAGTTCACTGAACATGTTTGTAAATAAAAAATGTTGCAATAAAATATTAAATTTAAAGGGGTGATACAATTGGGTTGTAGGGCTGAATATAACATCAATCTGACATTTGTATGGAGGTTCGACTCTAAGTTGAACAGTCTTTTACTTTCCACACTACTGCATGGGGCAGAAAGATATTTTTGGGCCATTTTAGCCAGAGCTGGAAATCTGTTTATTAACTGCCCAGTACTTCAGGGGTTTGTCTGAACGAAGTACAGTGATCTCTCCTACAATAATACAAATAACAGCAATTTGTATTGGCAGAACAGTAGTAAATAATTTTTAGTTTAGTCTCCTCTCCAGTTTAAAATGAAATGGGAACATGCAGTTTGAAAAAACGCCACAAGATAGCATATGAGTAGGAAGTGGAGGTATCGGTTTAAGTATCGGTGCATTTGCACGAGTACAAGTACTCATGCAAATATTTGGTATCGGTACCGATACCGATACTAGTATCGGTATCGGTGCATCCCTACTAATTACAATGTTGCTAAACATCCAGTAATGGAGGTGGAATGCTGTAGGTTTAAGAGGCTATACATTTCAAATGCTGAGGACGGCTCTAGTAAGGATTATTTCTCTGAGGAAGTGTAAAGTGAAACGCGACCGCGTCAGGGGCACCTGTTGTGTTTTTTAACTTGCACTCTGTTGAATTTAAACTAACAATAATTTGATATTTAAACTGCTTTGTTGCAATGGTGGGATGGATGGGAGGGTGTTGATTATTAATTACGGATGTTTGCTCTACCCCAATTTAGGGGGTATTAAGGAAATAATCCTCACAGGAGCCGCCCCCAGCATTTTATCTAGTAAACTATTAAAAGTTAAATTTTAACAATATCATCTAACTTTGTGTGCTAATAAGGGCATTATTTTCCACCCTATTCCTTAATATTCAGTAGTACAGCAAACGAATACGCTCAAAACCAAATTTTTCTGAATATTCATTACGAATGATTTGTTCGAAGCGAATTATCACTGCTGCACATATGTAATTGGAATTGTCTAAAATGTAACAACCCTGCAACAAATCAAATATAAAACATTCTTTTAATTTATTGAAATAGTCTACCAATATTAGTATAACTTAAACCACAGTCATGATAAATGTCATAAAAAGTTTTAACATCATAATTTTGTTAGATATTTAATTTACATAGATATGTTATCTGAAATAAATGCCAACAATATTTAAAAATCACAAATATTCATTTACTTTTTGTCAATACATAATACCAGTGGCATGGCTAACACAGTATCCTAAATTATAGACTTCTTGCAATTTAAAGTCATATAAGGACTTACACTGACATTGACAATAGCAATATATTATTCCTTAACGGAATTAAACCAACACAGCGTTGCGATTTTAAGATTAGAGTAACAGGAAACAAAACTGTGAAGTAAAATTTTCAAAAGAAACTTTGAGATTCCTTAAGAATTACCATCAAGAAGTCTGTAATGAGATTTTCTTTGAAGTTACATGTTGTTGAAACTAAATTACCGTTAAAGGAAATTGTCATAAATCATACTGTCCACTTAGGAAATGATCATTCTGGACTTCCATGGTTCCTAGCACTGCAAAGTGACTGATTAGATGATGTCATCTGTATATAATGAACTCTAATTTTTATGGTCTTTAATTTGAACATGACACAGTTGTACAAGAAAGTCCTGAAAGTGTATTTATAAAGTGTGTTTTATTTGATGTTAACATACTCTGGCTTAAAGAACCATCTGTTAATATATGAGTAGCAGTCTTATTGTCAAAAATCTGTGTTAGTCTCTATAATACAAATAATAGATTTTAAAAATATGTCTGCGAAGTGCAATGACTCTTTAGTAAATCTTATGCAGAACTGAATGAACAATCTGACATAAAAGGGTTATCTTTCATTATAGGAACATTATAATAATATTTATACAAATTAACTATCAATGAAACTTTAGGGTGTGTAGCTAAAACAAGAAAAAAAAGTAGAAGGGCCTTTCTAGAAACAGACAATGATATCTTGCCCTATAGGATGGCTCTTACTTAGGGTGTAGCTTCTTTTATACAACATGTGCCCATTACAATAGAGAAGCTTACTACAGAATATAAATCTGGACACATTGAGAGGGACACCGGACAGCTCAGTTTGGAGCTTAGATATTCTGGCACAATGTGACAGCAGTGATGGACCTTCACAGATCCATGTTGTTGCAAGCTATTTGACAGCTATATATGGTATGCTTCAGAATAGTATGCATGATACAAAGCATGAACTTAACATTTCTGCAGATTTTACTCAGTTTTAAAGTTACATCAAATATATTTTAAAAGGCCCCAAGGAATAATTTAGAACAATGCAGTTGCTACAAAATATAAAGCTCTCTCACCGTATTGTGCACACTAACTGGAAAGCGTTATACAGCTGTAAAAAAGCAAGCAATGTCAAGGATTTATGAATGTGTGGTGCTTGTGTCACAGGGTGTGAGAATACCTAACTTCCAAGATAGCAGTGTCCAGTGTAGATGCAGAGCTTCCTCAATGTGCACCTGTAAAAGGTAAAAATAAGTTCATTTCTTGCATGTAGGCGAGACAAAAACAGTACCATGCTGATTAGTAACCATTCTTTTGTCCTCTCAAAAGTTCTCTTTAAACCCCTACAATAACATATGGGGCCAGATTACAAGTGGTGCTGGCGTGCAATTTAAAGCGTGGAACATGATAAACAATATAGCTGAACCATGCTAACATTAGCACATGACTTAATATTACAAGTCCATGGTAAATCTCATTTACCAGAGAAGGGTTAGTGCGGGTGACATTGCTCTAGAGCAACCTATACTTTCAATGAAGATCGTGACCACTCTAAATAGTGCTCATTTCACTAGTTGTGTAAAGTGTAAGGGTTAAAGAAAAATATTTAACAAAACATATCAAAAACATATTAAAGTATTACACTAATATCTCCAATTTTTAATAAAATTATATAATTTTAATATTGTTAAAAATGTTTTAAAAGGGTCAAAAGAGATATGGTATATGGCAACGTGTTTGGCTGAGAAGGGCTTCAATGTATATATGTATGTCTAAATATGTGTATGTGTAAACATGTGTTTTTATGTGTTTATGTATAAATATGGATGTGCACACATACGTACATATAAATACACATATATACTATTATTATTATTATTATTATCGGTTATTTGTAGAGCGCCAACAGATTCCGCAGCTCTAACATATATAAACACTTTTGAGCCCTTCCGAGTCAAATACCTTGAAGCATGCAATATAATTTTTATTCATTTTTAACGTTTTATTGTGTTTTGAAGAGAAATACTTGAAATTCCTATGCTCTTCACATAAAAGAAAATGTTCTGTTTTATTTTTTAATAGATATTTCTATACATATCTGTATATACAATATATATCTATATCTGTATATATTTATTTAGATATATAGTTATAGATAATACGGCAGCCCCCCTCTATAGAAAAATATATATATAGGTGGTATTGTGAACAGGGCAGATTAATACATTTATTTGTTAATATAGAAGGAATAGCTTGCTTAGTGTGATCTAAAAGAAGTATATGTGTGAATCACGGAGCACAGCTACATCTCTGGGAGATGCTATATAATAAATTAACACACTGATAGGTGAATCTAGCTGTAACAAGAGAAGTGTATAGACTTTAGGTTTGGCAGTGCCGGGTTGGTATGTTGATGCTTAACAGCACCGGATTGGCTTTAGAAGACAGAATTCTACAATAGGAAATTGCTCAGTTAAAATAGTGAATCAAATGGATAAGTTCATTATTGCATTAAGAGGCTTTAGCATTAGATTGTTTGGATACTTGGCATTGCATCAAAGGGTGAAAATCTTATATTGGGCTAGATTACAAGTGGAGTGCTAAATTAACGCTCTCCTGCAAAAGCAGACATTTCAAGTGGCTGGTTATTGCTACAGCGAGCTCGCAGTAGCAATTAGCGCTCCAAAAATTAACCAGAGATCTAATCTCTGGTTATTTTTCTAAAAGTGCCCCAAATGCCCTCAAAAAAGAAGACATTGTATTTTTTTTAATCAAAAATAACTGGACTAGGCAGTTTTGGGGCTTTAAAGTTGGTGGGAGTGGGGTGTTAGAAAAAAAATATCCCATTGCGGTCTGTGGGAACTGTATATTTCAGCCAATCAGATTCAAGTTCAATACGATTGTCTGATCCAATCAGCCAATCAAATTGAGCTTGCATTCTATTGGCTGATTGGAACAGCCAATAGAATGCGAGCTCAATCTGATTGGCTGATTCAATCAGCCAATCAGATTTTCCCTACCTTAATTCCGATTGGCTGATAGAATCATATCAGCCAATCAGAATTCGAGGGACGCCATCTTGGATGACGTCATTTAAAGGAACCTTCATTCGGACTTAGGACGTCAGAAGAAGAGGATGGATCCACGCCGGAGGTCTTCAAGATGGAGCCGCTGGTCATCGGATGAAGATAGAAGATGCCGCTTGGATGAAGATGGTTGCCGGTCCGGATCTCCTCTTCTGCCCGGATAGGATGAAGACTTTGGAGCCTCTTCTGGACTTCTTCTTGCCGCTTGATAGAAGACTTCAGCCGGATGATGGATCTCCAGCCCCCGCTTGGGCTTGGATGAAGATTTCGGAGCATGGACGGATCGGTGATACCCGGTGTGGTGAAGATAAGGTAGGAAGATCTTCAGGGGCTTAGTGTTAGGTTTATTTAAGGGGGGTTTGGGTTAGATTAGGGGTATGTGGGTGGTGGGTTGTAATTTATTGTATGTTTTTTTTTACAGGCAAAAGAGCTGAATTATTTGGGGCATGCTCCGCAAAAGGCCCTTTTAAGGGCTGGTAAGGTAAAAGAGCTTTTCTATTTTAATTTTAGAATAGGGTAGGGCATTTTTTTTATTTTGGGGGGCTTTGTTATTTTATTAGGGGGCTTAGAGTAGGTGTAATTAGCTTAAAATTGTTGTAATATTTTTATTATGTTTGTAATTAATTTTTTTATTTTTTGTAACTTAACTTTTTTTATTTGTTGTACTTTAGTTAGTTTATTTATTTGTATTTATTTGTTGGTATTTTATGTAATTAATTTATTGATAGTGTAGTGTTAGGTTTAATTGTAACTTAGGTTAGGATTTATTTTACAGGTAATTTTGTAATTATTTTAACTAGGTAGCTATTAAATAGTTATTAACTATTTAATAGCTATTGTACCTGGTTAAAATAATTACAAAGTTGCCTGTAAAATAAATATTATTCCTAAAATAGCTACAATATAATTATAATTTATATTGTAGCTATATTAGGGTTTATTTTACAGGTAAGTATTTATCTTTAAATAGGAATAATTGATTTAATAAGAGTTAATTTATTTTGTTAGATTGAAATTATATTTAATTTAGGGGGGTGTTAGTGTTAGGGTTAGACTTAGCTTTAGGGGTTAATACATTTATTAAAGTAGCGGTGAGGTCCGGTCGGCAGATTAGGGGTTAATTATTGTAGGTAGCTGGCAGCGATGTTGTGGGGGGCAGATTAGGGGTTAATAAATATAATATAGGGGTCGGCGGTGTTAGGGGCAGCAGATTAGGGGTACATAGGTATAATGTAGGTTGCGGCGGTGTACGGAGCGGCAGATTAGGGGTTAAAAAAATATGCAGGGGTCAGCGATAGCGGGGGCGGCAGATTAGGGGTTAATAAGTGTAAGGTTAGGGGTGTTTAGACTCGGGGTACATGTTAGAGTGTTAGGTGCAGACTTAGAAACTGTTTCCCCATAGGAAACAATGGGACTGCGTTAGGAGCTGAACGCTGCTTTTTTGCAGGTGTTAGGTTTTTTTTCAGCTCAAACAGCCCCATTGTTTCCTATGGGGGAATCGTGCACAAGCACGTTCTTTAAGCTGGCCGCTGGTATTTAGAGTTGCAGTGGCGGTAAATATGCTATACGCTCCTTTTTGGAGCCTAACGCAGCCATTCTGTGAACTCTAAATACCAGCGGTATTTAAAAGGTGCGGGGGGGGAAAAAGCCAGCGTTAGCTACGCGGGTCGTTACCAACAAAACTCTAAATCTAGCCGTAAGGGTCCTGAAGTGAATTTTCCTGCAGATCCCTGTACATGATATCACATAATCAACACATCTACATATTCCTATACATATGTAAATACATGCCCTGTTGACTGTATACAGTCTCTCCAGTAGGGATGAATGGAGGTTTAATAAATCAATACCATATATGTGAATACACCTATAGAATGTTCCTGTGGCCATTTCAGTGTGTGTAACATATGTGCAAGCAAATAGACTGTTTCAAAATTACAGTGAAATAGTTTTAAATATTTCCAAAAAGCCCTTACAAGGAGTTATCAAGTGCCTTGGGTTGTCACAGTCTTGAAAACCTGTTGTAAAGTGACCTGAAAATGTATTGTGATTGCTTAGAAGTTTTTAACTTCATACAGAAAATAGGATTTTTTTCCCAATGATCCTAAAAGCCATTTGCAACTGTAAGAATCAGCCGAAATCATGCTATTGTGATCACACCACATTGAAAACTTGCCTTTTCTGCTTTAAAAAGAGTTGAAAATGCCACTCCCAACAGATTATGATTAAAGGGACATGCCAGCCACATTTTTTCTTTTATGATTTAGAAAGAGAATGCAATTTTAAACATCTTTCTAATTTACTTATATTATCTAATTTGTTTTATTCTCTTGATATTCTTTGATGAAAAGTATATCTAGATATGCTCACTAGCTGCTGATTGGTTGCTTTTTCTTCAACTAAGGATATTTAAAAAATGAAGCAAAATAAATAATGGAAGTAAATTGTAATGTTGTTTAAATTTCTATTCTCTATCTGAACCATGAAAGAAAGATTTTGGGTTTAGTGGCCCTTTAAGGCCATAATGTGTCAGATATCTGTAACCAATTATCTAGAGTCACTATTTCTTAAAATATCTTAAAATAACTACTTACTTACACTAGGGCTCCATTTATTAAGCTGCATATATTTATGCGAGCCTGCAGCTAATAGTTAAGAAGCAGTCGTGTTCAGGCCGCTGCTTCCTAACCTATACACCAGCTCTTAGTTGGTGGAATAAAATCACCCTGGACAAGTTTGCCCAGGGAAATTGACAGCCCCTGCTCACATGCCATTGGCCTAATGTGAGCAGGGGTGACATTGCACAAGCACTGGCTGGCTGCGCTCCCAGGCAGACAGGTTTGCAGAAGCGAACATTGTCTATCAGGGCATTGGTAAATGGGGCCCTTAATCTTTTAAAATAATTCAGTGCTTACTATATATGGACAGTGTTATAAATGTATATAATGAAGCTTCCCTGAAGTGTGATATAATAAAGCTGCCTTTGCATATTGCATTACCATTGGGCAAATGTATATTTTTTGTGACAAACATAAAGATTTGTTGTTCAGCGCTATAAATGAAATGATGCTGCGTGACTTCACTGTTGAAAACGTTGGAAAACCTTTATTTAAAGGGACATAAAAGTGCAAAATGAAAAATTATTTTACACATGTGCTTGAATATAATTATGGGGGCAATCATAATACCGTAGAAAAGTATATCTAGTGATTTTTATGCACAATTCACAATATAAGTCTAGGAGGATTTTGCCGCTAAATCATTTGATAAGCATTCATAAGGATTGTGATCAACCCCCCGCCCCTGCAAAGGGATTAACCAAAACAAATAGCTGCAAAGCTAACTGAACTCATCTGGAAAACTAATGACAAGAGACAAATGTGCATTGTCACCAATCACCAGCTAGCTCCCACTAGTGCATTGCTGATGCTGAGCCTATATACATATGATTTTCAACAAAGGATACCAATAGAACAAAGTCAATCTTACACAGAAGTAAATGTAAAAGTGGCTTGAAATGACATGCTCTTTCTGATCCATGAAAGTTTAATTTTGAGTTTCATGTCCTATTACATAATTTTTTTATTGAAAAAAGACATATCACATCATAAATTACAAAAATGTATTTGATACGCAACTCAGTCTTTAGTGGAAATCAGCCTAAAAGTAATGAGTGGTTTTACAAATAATACACATCAGGAAGGATTGTAATTGATCCTCAAAAAAAATGTACCCACACTTTAAAGGGATTGGCTAATTACTGAACCAATTAAGACTCGGTTAACAATAAAGTTGAGGCAAATGGGTCAGGTACCAATTATGGAGATAAAGAGGACTTTGAGAGATTTTAAACGACTAAAAGAGACTGAGGGTTGGAAATAAGCCTTCAGCTTATAACCTTTGAATATAGGTAAGTTTGGTTAGTGCCAGTGGTAGAAAGCTGATGTTAAGAGGAAATGGTAGGATTATATCAGGTGGTAAAGGGCTAGAGACACCATATTTAATTCTGCTGTTCTGTTCTCATGCAGTGTTATTATCTAGAAAGAGTTGAATGTCACATTCCAAAGGAGATAATGCTACCGCACTAGTGTGAGAATGCTAAATTAAATAATATGATTTACATAACTTTAGACATGCCTGCTAAACTCTACTGTGATTATTAGAATTGCTGATAGGGTGCAGGGGAGATTTGGGCAGCATCTTAGAGAAGTTTCAGACATAGCACCTGTGAAATCTGCTGTGTGTGTGGCACTGAATGTAGCTGCACTCCTCTGCTTGTGCACCATTGTATGCTGATAATAATGCCTTATTTGAAACCTGAAGAAAAGTAAAGTGTTTATAGTGTAATCACTGCCTTACTTTATAAGCTGATCACTGATTTATAAGTGCATAATAAACACTGTTATTATTATACGAGACCTAGATTGTGATTGCCCTAGCGCCAGGACATAACAAGAGGTAATGCTGGATGATAGTTGGAGTTAAAGGGACATGAAACCCATTTTTTTTCTTTTATGAGTCAAATAGAATAGAGCATGCAATTTTAAACACCTTTCTAATTTACTTCTATTTTAAATGTTTCTTCATTCTCTTGGTATCTTTTCTTGAAAACAGAGATATATGCTTAGAAACCGGCCCATTTCTAGAACACTATATGGCAGCAGTTTTGCAAGAGTGTTATCCATTGCAAAAGCATTTAATGTCAGCACTATTTCCTGCCATGTAGTGCTCCAGATGCCTACCTAGGTATCTCTTCAACAAAGAATATAATGAGAAAGAAGCAAATTTGATAATGGAAGTAAATGGGAAACTTTTTAAAAATAGTTTGCTCTATCTGAATAACACAAGAAAATATTGGGGTTTTATTTCCCTTTAATGTATACGTATAATGGTAGTTCATATAGATTTAGTGTTCTAATATTAGTATGTTACTAGATTGAATAGAGTTGGAAGTGTTAGGCTTTTGTAGATACAGAATATGAATCCCAATCATGTCTCAACATGTTTTCTGTTAGTTTGGATAAAGTAAGCATTATTATTATAAAGAGTATGTAGCAGATGTCTTTAATTATAGAATCTTTTGGGTATTCATTTTGTTTTTAAAGAGATACACATTTACTATTTAGGGAAAATAATAATTAAATACAAATAATTATATATGATGAGCTCATAAATACTTATATATTATATATCATTAGCATGGAAAATTACATCTTTATATGCAGACTTTTTTTTTGAGTGTTAAAAGTAATCAAACATAATACTGACAACAGATGAAAGGTTTATATATCTTAGATTAGTGAGTAGTAGCAGGAAACTGCATAATTAATTCTCTCTTCCAATTATCAATGAAATTCTATGGCATATTTATGTTTCTCTTAATTGAATTATAAATTGTCATGTCATTTACTAGCAATATATAGCTGGAAATGATCTTGCATGAACCTTGTAAAAGTGAAATAATCGTAACTCATGTACTCTTTTCTATTGCTCTTTCTTTTATTGTAGCTCATTTCTATGCCACATTAACAAATGTATTGCAGAAAGAAGCAACACATTTTAATAGACAAACTTTAAACAGTTTCCTATCTTCTTTAGGTCGGAAGCAATTATATAAGATTTTATGGCACAAAAAGTTGTATTAAATACTGAGTTACTGGTTAAACATTGTTGTTTAATTATACATGGGTACTTTATAACAGCTTTGGGTTAAACATATCTGCAAATAAAATGTTATATTTGGAATAGTTTTATACAGCATGAGCCCTGGGAGCATTTATTTATTTAATTAGTTAATTAGTTAATCAATCAATCAATTTATTTATTTTTTTTTTTCTTGGAGACAACATGATTTGAAATATGTAATTATTGGTTAATGTATTTCATTAACTGAAAAATAAAATATGACAACACTCTATCAATTCTATGTATGAGCTCTATACGTTTTTGGAAGCATGTCAATGGAAATCAAGTGGCAAAAGCCTTCATTTGACTTGGTATAGAAGATCCTGTTTATGTTCAGGTCTTGAAACACTCTCCAATCATACAACAAATGGTTAAATCTATCCTTAAATTGGTCCACAAAGTAAATCATTCATTTAGAAAAAAATGTGAGTGGAGATTAATGTAAAATAGGACAGTAAAGATGAAGCACACAAATAAATATATAGTATAAGTGGAACATGTGAATGTACTGTATATATTAAATGACAACATTGTCAAAAATCCGAAGATTTCTGTAGGAGCTTCCCACAAGTTCAAGTCTGCTACCAACAACTCATCACACTTAGTAGAAATAGGATGCTTTATATTTCACTATGATTCTTACATGAAAAATAAAAATAAAAAAGGGCTGTTCCTGCAATTGGCGAGATGTCTGCAATACAAATAATCAGAGCACTCTGCTTGGTAAAAGTTTGCAATAAAGGGTTAGGTACAGACGGGAATACGCATGTTTTAAAACTAATATATATATATATATATATATATATATATATATATATATATATAAAAACTAATACTAAAGGGATAGGAAACCCCAAATTTTTCTTTCATGATTTGGATAGAACATACAATTTTAAACAGGTTTCCAATTTACTTTTATTATCAAATTTGCTTCATTATCTTGTTATCCTTTGCTGAAGGAACGGCATTGCACTGCTGGCAACTAGCTGAACACATCTAGTTAGCCAATCACAAGAGACAAATATGTGCAGTCACCAATAAGCAGCTAGCTCCCACCACTGTAGGATATGTGCGTATTCCTCTTCAACAATGGATACTAAGAGAACGAAGCACATTTGAGAATAAAAGTGAATTTAAAAGTGTCTTAAAATTACATGCTCTATCTGAAACTTTAATTTTGACTTTCCTATCCCTTTAGTACATACCAAATTACACTCTTTTCAGTGCAGTGTACCTTAAATGTGCTGTCAATTTTGAATGCATAGGTTTTCCTTCCAGAATAATTAGTGTTTTGAGTTTTTTTGGTGAAAGCTCGCCACTTTTTAACTGGCGAGAAAAAACAGTGAGAACTGTAGTGCGAAAATGTTTTTTGTAATGTTTTACAGAACTTCACCAGTGAATAATAAGAGTTGGTGAGCATTCTTATAGAATCTCACCAGCCCATAGAACTTTATAGAATCGGGCCCTTAGAAACTTTTAGATATACAGATTACGTTTATCAAATTGCAGCTTCATTGCTACTAATAAAGGGGTTGATTCCAACCTTTCCAATGTCATCTCGCAATTACTCCATTTTGGTCAATGTGGGAAGTGTGTTTTTTGAGTAATCACAATCCATAATGGATTTGGCCGCTAAAAGACCACATCTGCAAATGATTTTTCAGAAGAAAAGTTTCCAAAAACATGTTTTTGGTTGTTAAGTACTTGCTATTGGCATGAAAACTGGGAATCCAACCGAAACTGACAAATACAATGGCCCTTAAACACCTCTTAAAAGTTATATTACATGCAATTCTATTATTAACCCCTTTGTACAATGTGTAAGGGAAATCATCATTTACATGTGTGAGATTAACCTATTGTAATTCAAATCAATCTTGATTACTGGTAAACAAAAAGAACGCCATATGTATATAGGCATGATAAGTACACTGTGCACGTTTGCTCAATGATTATATTGACACTTTTAATATTCTATTATTTCCATTTATTAAATGAGAAAGCTTTGTTTTCCTTTTTGGAAGATATACATCTGAAATCAAGATGAACACTACACGTTTCTAGCTGAAGGAAGTGGCCGCAACTTATCTAATTTTTTTAAAACAGGATTTTAACAGTTCTCACACTGTAAACCGTGAAACCAGTAGATTGAGTTTGTTTCCTCCATTGCAACAAAATGTTGCACCCATCTTGAAGGGTTTTATGAAATTTCTATTACTGTAACTAGATTGTGTTACAAGTTTTGGATATTGTAAGCCATGCTATATAAAAACCTAATTGTTGCACCATCTAATTTTTTTTTTTATCTTGTACTCAGTCACATCCCGGTTTGGTTCAGTTTGAAATTCCGGTCAAGAAGACCTGAAGATGACTGTACTGAAACTGGCAATCAGTGCTAGAAAGAAACATTTCCAGAATGTGACTGGTACACACAATTTCTAAATGTTGCGGTTGTGATACCCATTTTGTTTGCACTTTTTACACTCTTATCTCTCTAACTGTGATATACCGTTAAGCTATACCCCTCTTATCTTGGGTTCCTCCCTATTTAAGGTGTCCTTTTTCATCCATTCACTGCCTGAATATTGAAGTTAATGCTTCTACTAAACCTCTACGCAGAAGCATCTCTTTTTTTCAGGTCTCCTATTTGAATAATCCAAAGTATATCTAATCTCTTAGAACTGCCACTTTGTCCATGCAGTTACTTTGTTGCAAGCTCAACTTTGTTTCCATCCATGATCCGGAATCCTTGAACGACCGGATCTACTTTCTGACCGTGACCCGGAAGTAAGCCACATTCACACACGCTGACTGCCAACACAGACACGGAGGTCCTCAGCGCAGTTACGGAGCTCCCACTCGGTACTCACGGGGTAATGTACATAACCAAAGACTAAGCTCTGTAAATGAAATATGCTAACTTCGTTTGTCACAATCCTATGAATATCGGCGTTTACATGTATCAGTTGTTTCTTCACTCAAACAAACTTAGTATGTCTGTAGCTTGTCTGGACTTGTAAATAATTTAGTATGTGTGAAGTAAAGGGTCATCATAAGCCTACAAATCATATCTGTCTAAAACTGAGATTCTAAATCTACAAATATCAGCTACTTGTTACGGAGTATTTACTGGGCAAACTGCTATTTGATAAAAACGACCTATTTACGTTTCTCCATCACTCTTAACACTTAAGATTGTTCTTAAGTTCAACATATATCAACTGACTCACATTGGCTATTCAGGTTACATAGAAGTTGTAATCTGCTTAGTACAAAAAGGAGCAACAAGCTCTATTTAAGGGCTAAATCTTTATAGTGAAATATGAGATTCACATAATTATATAATTAGCAAGGTAGATGATACTCATCACATAATATTCAAGCCCAAAAAGGTTGTATTTAGGAATTCATCGCTATATTCAGCATGGATCCTAATGAAATAAAAAAGGAGTTCAATAATGTGTATCTTAAAGGACCATAATACCCAAATGTTTAAACACTTGAAAGTGATGCAGCATAGCTGTAAAAAGCTGACTAGAAAATATCTCTTGAACATCTCTATGTAAAAAAGAAAGATATTTTACCTCAAAAGTTCCTCAGTAGCCACCTCCCATTGTAAAGGATTTCTAAGCAGTATTTTAGTGTGTCTGTCCTGGGACAGCTGAAAGGATGAGCCTCGTGAACTCTCATATTATTTCACCAATCAGGTAATAGAAGCTTACTATGAAATCTCATGAGAGTTAATTGAAATCTCATGAGATCACAGTAAAAGAGTTCATGACCTCAGCACTGCTGATGCTGATTGGCTGCTGTTCATTTCTTCATTTTTTTTTATTTTTACCTGCAGCTGGGAGCAGCTGAGTATAACTTTTTACACAGAACTTACTCTGCTGAGCTGAGGAGATTGTGAGGTAAAATATCTTCCTTTTTTACATAGAGATGCTCAGGTGATATTTTCTTGTCAGCTTTTTACAGTTATACTGCATCAGTTTCAAGTGATTTAGCATATGAGTATTATGTCCCTTTAAACTAGATTACCTTGCAAGGGGACTAACTCAAGTACAGGTTGAAACTGCAGCCTTAAAAACATTAGTAAAAGAGTGCGTATCACAAAAAACTACTGAAGCACCTGAACCTCATATTAATTACCCAAAACCCTTCACTGGTAAACGTGCTGAGTTCAGAAAATTCAAGAATGCTTGTAACCTGCTATTTTCTCTGAGACCCAGAAATTATCATACTGAGTGGATTAAAGTATGTACAACAATCTCCTTCCTACAGGGTGAACCAAGAACCTGGGCCAACAGGTTTTTCGAAAACAATAACCCTATTCTGGATTCTTTACAGGATTTTTTCGCTGCAATGACTAGCCTCTACCAGGACTCAAATACACAAATAAACGCTGAAACCAGGTTACAATCCCTAAAACAGGGCAAAAGGAACGTTGAAGATTATACCTTTGAATTTCAGATGTGGGCTGAGGACTCACGGTGGAATGAAATCAGCCTAAAGAACCAATTCAGCCTAGGTTTGTCTGAATCACTCAAGGAGGAACTCTCACGTTTAGAGATCCCAGATACCCTTGACGGCCTTATTAAACTCAGTACTTTGTTGGATAGAAGACTCAGAGAAAGGAGGGCAGAAAGGGCATTATATGACAACCCATCCAGAAAACCCTATCAAAGCTTAACAAGTCAAGATAGAGCTCATGGGAGTTCTACTCCAATGGAAATTGGGGTTCTCAGAGGACCTCTGACTCCAGAGGAAAAGGCAAGAAGAAGAATGGAGAATCTCTGTTTATACTGCGCACAAAAAGAACATGCAGTCTCAACTTGTCCTTTATTGAAAAAACAAAAGAATGGTAAACCAATAATAAATGACTTTATTTATAGCATTGAAAACATTTCACAAATGACTCTGTCCATTTTTTTGCAGTGGGATCAGAAAAACATCCAAACCCAGGCATTAATTGATTCGGGCGCTTCAGGAAATTATATTGATTCCTCATATGTATATAAAAATAAAATACCTATTGTGTGCAAACAAAACCCTGTCTCCATCAAATTAATAGATGGTTCTTACATACAAGGGCCAATCACACATCATACTGTTCCTTTGCTTCTAACTACTAATCAGGGACAAACAGAGTATTTATCTTTTGACTTAATATCTATTCATATGCACACACTTATTCTGGGTTTTCCATGGTTGAAGAAACATAACCCCACTATTAATTGGGCTTCAAATGACTTAACATTAGACTCCATCTTTTGCTCAAATACTTGTTACCCACATCACACTATAGCCATACTTGAAAATGGTCTACCCATGTGTTATCAGGACCTGGCAGAGGTATTTAATCTAAAAGAGGCAGAGAAACTTCCCCCTCATAGGGAATTTGACTGCCCGATAGATATAATACCTGGTTCAAAGATCCCTCATGGTAAGATCTATCCTCTCTCTCAAGAGGAATTAATGTACATCAGAAATTATTTAGATGAGAACCTACGTAAAGGTTTTATTTCCCATTCCACTTCTCCTGCTGCTGCAGGAATGTTCCTTGTCAGAAATAAGGATGGTACCATAAGACCTATAATAGATTATAGGGCACTAAATTACATCACAGTCAAAAATAGGTACCCCTTACCTTTGATCCCCGAACTCCTCGAACGTTTAAATGGTGCCACCATATGCACCAAATTAGACTTGAAGGGCGCTTATAATTTGATCAGAATAAAGGAAGGTCATGAATGGAAAACGGCATTCAGAAACCGTTATGGCCTTTTTCAATATAACGTAATGCCATTTGGTTTGAGTAATGCTCCAGCGACTTTTCAATTTTTTATAAATGAAATATTCAGTGACCTCATTGATGTTTGTGTCATAATCTATTTAGATGACATCCTAATTTATTCTAAAACACCACATGAACATGAAAAACATGTACGCTGGATGCTAACATGATTAAAAGAACACAAACTTTATGCCAAATTAGAAAAGTGTTCCTTTCATGTTAATCAAATAAAATTCTTAGGCTACATTATTAGTCCAAACAAAATTCAGATGGATCCAGAGAAAGTTTCATCAATTCTGAATTGGCCTATTCCAACTTCAATAAAAACCTTACAAAGGTTCATTGGTTTTGCGAACTTCTATAGAAAATTTATTAAAAATTTTTCCTCTATCGTGAAACCATTAACACAACTAACAAGTGAAAAACAAAAATTCAAATGGACAGACTCTGCAACCATTGCTTTCAACAATTTGAAACAACATTTTACTACAGCCCCAGTACTAGCAATGCCAGATTTTGAATTAGGATTTATCCTAGAGGTAGATGCATCAGATACAGGTATCGGAGCAGTTTTATCACAGCAAAACAAGAATAAAACAGAGACCCATCCTATTGCTTTTTATTCTAGAATGTTAACAAGTGCCGAGAACAACTATAGCATTGGAGATAAAGAACTCCTTGCTATAAAATGCTCTCTAGAACATTGGAGACACTTATTAGAAGGATCTAAACTACCCTTTATGATCTATACAGATCATAAAAATCTTGAATATTTAAAAACAAGCAAAACTTTAACAGCAAGACAAGCACGTTGGTCATTGTTTTTTGACCGTTTCAATTTCCTCTTAACCTACAGACCAGGAAGATTGAATACAAAAGCCGATGCCCTGTCCCGACTCTACGATCTATCTTCTCAAGACAGTACCACTCAAATTATACCAAAAGAGAAGATAATAGGTGTACTTACATCATTAGAAGAAGATATTCTGAAACAACTCAACCAAGAACTCCCTCATGGAATAGACTGTCAGAAAGATCCATCCACTGGTCTATATTATCATAAAACCAAACTTTATATACCTGAGCGAATCAGAACTTCTGTCCTTAAACAGACCCATGATGGGACTTTAGCAGGTCATCCAGGTATTCAAAAAACCATTGACCTAACTAGAAGAAATTTCTGGTGGCCTTTGATGGATACCTACATAACAGATTATGTAAAATGTTGTGACACCTGTGCCAGAAATAAGTTGGTTCACAAAAGGCCGACGGGTCTTTTATCCCCTCTGCCTATTCCTGATAAGCCATGGAGTACCATATAAATGGACTTTATAGTTGACCTACCCGATTCACATCACTTTAACACTATACTAGTAGTAATAGACCACTTGACAAGACTAGCCCACTACATACATTAAAGGGTCTACTAACAGCTTTAACCACAGCCAAGGTCTTCTTAGATAATATAGTACGCTTACATGGACTTCCTACTGTTATCATTACTGACCGTGGTACTCAGTTTACCTCTAACTTCTGGAAATCATTATGCAAATTAATCAAGATTGATTCAAGATATTCAACAGCCTTTCACCCCCAGACGAATGGTTTGACTGAGAGACTCAACCAAACTCTTGAACGATATCTTCGTTGTTTCATAACTTATCTCCAAGATGATTGGTCAACTTATCTCCCAATGGCAGAATTCTGTTATAACAATACCACATCATCCTCAACAAAGTTATCACCATTCTTTGCTACGTATGGATATCATCCCACCACAGTTTCGTTATCCTCTCAAACAGTTAATTCACCCTCTGCCGTGGACTTCGCAACTACATTACAAGATTGATTAAATATCTTAAAGAGGCATCTTTCAGATGCCAAAGAAAATCAAAAGCGGTTGTTTGATCTACATCATACAACCAGTCCTCATTATCAAATTGGAGATCAAGTTCTACTCTTAGCAAAAAATCTTAAGTTATCTGTTCCTAGTAAAAAATTGGCAAATCAATTCTTGGGACCTTTCACTGTGAACAAGGTGATTAACCCTAATGCAGTGAGACTAAATCTCCCTCGGGATTATAAAATTCACCCCACCTTCCTTGTCTTCCTGTTGAAACCATATCTTTCCCCACCTCAGCCTCTCTCCCAGCCTCGACCACCTCCGGTTATCATCAACAACCAGGAGGAATATGAAGTTGAAGCTGTACTCAATTCCAGAATCTACAGACGCAATTTGGAATACCTTGTGAAGTGGAAAGGATATGGTTCTGAGGACAACTCCTGGCAGCTACACTCTGATCTTCGCACTCCTCGTCTTTTACGTGATTTTCACCGCCGTTACCCTGCTAAGCCTAGCTTGGAATCCCCTGGGGTGCTTCCTTGAGGGGGCGGGGATGTGATATACCTTTAGGCTATACCCCTCCTATCTTGAGTTCCTCCCTATTTAAGGTGTCCTTTTTCATCCATTCACTGCCTGAATATTGAAGTTAATCCTTCTACTAAACCTCTATGCAGAAGCATCTCTTTTTTCAGGTCTCCTATATGAATAATCCAAAGTATATCTCATCTCTTAGAACTGCCACTTTGTCCGTGCAGTTACTTTGTTGCAAGCTCAACTTTGTTTCCATCCATGATCCGGAATCCTTGAACGACCGGATCTACTTTCTGACCATGACCCGGAAGTAAGCCGCATTCACAAACGCTGACTGCCAACACAGACACCGAGGTCCTCAGCGCAGTTACGGAGCTCCCACTCGGTACTCACAGGGTAATGTACATAACCAAAGACTAAGCTCTGTAAACGAAATATGCTAACTTCATTTGTCACAATCCTATGAATATTGGTGTTTACATGTATCAGTTGTTTCTTCACTCAAACAAACCTAGTATGTCTGCAGCTTGTCTGGACTTGTAAATATTTTAGTATTTGTGTGAATGCATGAAGTAAAGGGTCATCATAAGCCTACAAATCATATCTGTCTAAAACTGAGATTCTAAATCTACAAATATCAGCTACTTGTTACGGAGTATTTACTGGGCAAACTGCTATTTTATAAAAACTACCTATTTACGTTCCTCCATCACTCTTAACACTTAAGATTTTTATTTAAAGTGTTTATTCAACATATATCAACTGCCTCACATTGGCTATTCAGGTTACATAGAAGTTTTCAACAATTTGAAACAACATTTTACTACAGCCCCAGTACTAGCAATGCCAGATTTTGAATTAGGATTTATCCTAGAGGTAGATGCATCAGATACAGGTATCGGAGCAGTTTTATCACAGCAAAACAAGAATAAAACAGAGACCCATCCTATTGCTTTTTATTCTAGAATGTTAACACGTGCCGAGAACAACTATAGCATTGGAGATAAAGAACTCCTTGCTATAAAATGCTCTCTAGAACATTGGAGACACTTATTAGAACGATCTAAACTACCCTTTATGATCTATACAGATCATAAAAATCTTGAATATTTAAAAACAAGCAAAACTTTAACAGCAAGACAAGCACGTTGGTCATTGTTTTTTGACCGTTTCAATTTCCTCTTAACCTACAGACCAGGAAGATTGAATACAAAAGCCGATGCCCTGTCCCGACTCTACGATCTATCTTCTCAAGACAGTACCACTCAAATTATACCAAAAGAGAAGATAATAGGTGTACTTACATCATTAGAAGAAGATATTCTGAAACAACTCAACCAAGAACTCCCTCATGGAATAGACTGTCAGAAAGATCCATCCACTGGTCTATATTATCATAAAACCAAACTTTATATACCTGAGCGAATCAGAACTTCTGTCCTTAAACAGACCCATGATGGGACTTTAGCAGGTCATCCAGGTATTCAAAAAACCATTGACCTAACTAGAAGAAATTTCTGGTGGCCTTTGAGGGATACCTACATAACAGATTATGTAAAACGTTGTGACACCTGTGCCAGAAATAAGTTGGTTCACAAAAGGCCGACGGGTCTTTTATCCCCTCTGCCTATTCCTGATAAGCCATGGAGTACCATATCAATGGACTTTATAGTTGACCTACCCGATTCACATCACTTTAACACTATACTAGTAGTAATAGACCACTTGACAAAACTAGCCCACTACATACATTAAAGGGTCTACCAACAGCTTTAACCACAGCCAAGGTCTTCTTAGATAATATAGTACGCTTACATGGACTTCCTACTGTTAACATTACTGACCGTGGTACTCAGTTTACCTCTAACTTCTGGAAATCATTATGCAAATTAATCAAGATTGATTCAAGATATTCAACAGCCTTTCACCCCCAGACGAATGGTTTGACTGAGAGACTCAACCAAACTCTTGAACGATATCTTCGTTGTTTCATAACTTATCTCCAAGATGATTGGTCAACTTATCTCCCAATGGCAGAATTCTGTTATAACAATACCACATCATCCTCAACAAAGTTATCACCATTCTTTGCTACGTATGGATATCATCCCACCACAGTTTCGTTATCCTCTCAAACAGTTAATTCACCCTCTGCCGTGGACTTCGCAACTACATTACAAGATTGATTAAATATCTTAAAGAGGCATCTTTCAGATGCCAAAGAAAATCAAAAGCGGTTGTTTGATCTACATCATACAACCAGTCCTCATTATCAAATTGGAGCTCAAGTTCTACTCTTAGCAAAAAATCTTAAGTTATCTGTTCCTAGTAAAAAATTGGCAAATCAATTCTTGGGACCTTTCACTGTGAACAAGGTGATTAACCCTAATGCAGTGAGACTAAATCTCCCTCGGGATTATAAAATTCACCCCACCTTCCTTGTCTTCCTGTTGAAACCATATCTTTCCCCACCTCAGCCTCTCTCCCAGCCTCGACCACCTCCGGTTATCATCAACAACCAGGAGGAATATGAAGTTGAAGCTGTACTCAATTCCAGAATCTACAGACGCAATTTGGAATACCTTGTGAAGTGGAAAGGATATGGTTCTGAGGACAACTCCTGGCAGCTACACTCTGATCTTCGCACTCCTCGTCTTTTACGTGATTTTCACCGCCGTTACCCTGCTAAGCCTAGCTTGGAATCCCCTGGGGTGCTTCCTTGAGGGGGCGGGGATGTGATATACCTTTAGGCTATACCCCTCCTATCTTGAGTTCCTCCCTATTTAAGGTGTCCTTTTTCATCCATTCACTGCCTGAATATTGAAGTTAATCCTTCTACTAAACCTCTATGCAGAAGCATCTCTTTTTTCAGGTCTCCTATATGAATAATCCAAAGTATATCTCATCTCTTAGAACTGCCACTTTGTCCGTGCAGTTACTTTGTTGCAAGCTCAACTTTGTTTCCATCCATGATCCGGAATCCTTGAACGACCGGATCTACTTTCTGACCGTGACCCGGAAGTAAGCCGCATTCACACACGCTGACTGCCAACACAGACACCGAGGTCCTCAGCGCAGTTACGGAGCTCCCACTCGGTACTCACAGGGTAATGTACATAACCAAAGACTAAGCTCTGTAAACGAAATATGCTAACTTAATTTGTCACAATCCTATGAATATTGGTGTTTACATGTATCAGTTGTTTCTTCACTCAAACAAACCTAGTATGTCTGCAGCTTGTCTGGACTTGTAAATATTTTAGTATTTGTGTGAATGTGTGAAGTAAAGGGTCATCATAAGCCTACAAATCATATCTGTCTAAAACTGAGATTCTAAATCTACAAATATCAGCTACTTGTTACGGAGTATTTACTGGGCAAACTGCTATTTTATAAAAACTACCTATTTACGTTCCTCCATCACTCTTAACACTTAAGATTTTTATTTAAAGTGTTTATTCAACATATATCAACTGCCTCACATTGGCTATTCAGGTTACATAGAAGTTGTAATCTGCTTAGTACAAAAAGGAGCAACAAGCTCTATTTAAGGGCTAAATCTTTATAATGAATTCTGAGATTCACATAATTATATAATTAGCAAGGTAGATCATACTTATTACACTAACAGATCCTTCTCCATCTCTTTTTCTGGTGACTCCTCCTCTTTATTGCCTCTGTCTGTTGGAGTACCTCAAGGCTCTGTCCTGGGTCCTTTACTCTTCTCTATTTACACTTCTTCACTGGGTAAACTTATCAACAGCTATGGCTTCAGCTATCACCTCTATGCTGATGATACCCAGATCTACCTTTCCACCCCTGCACTTTCTCCTTCTGTCAATTCTCACATCAGCGAATGCTTATCTTGATGGCCTCTCACCACCTAAAAATAAATATGTCTAAGACCGAACTACTTCTAATTTCCCCCTCTAACTCCACTCCAGTTTCCAATTTTTCTATCACTGTTGGCGGCACCACTATCTCCCCATCACCCCAAGTCCACTGCCTCGGAGTCATGCTTGACTCAAATCTGTCCTTCATTCACCACATCAAACTGCTCTCTTCATCCTGCCGCAACCACCTACGCAATATCTCCAAAATTCGTCCATTTCTGAGTGCTGAAAATACTAAACAGCTAATCCACTCCCTGGTAATTTCCCGACTTGACTACTGTAACAACTTACTAACTGGCCTCCCTCTCTCCTGCCTCTCTCCCCTCCAATCCATCCTAAATACATCTGCCAGGCTAATCCACCTCTCTCGATGCTCTGTTTCTGCTGCACCTCTCTGTGAGTCCCTTCACTGGCTCCCCATTCACAACAGAGTAAAATTCAAAATTCTCACCCTGACCTACAAAGCCGTCACCAATGCTGCCCCACCCTACCTGTCCTCACTCATCAACACATATACTCCTGCCCATCCCCTAAGATCCAACAATGACCTGCTTCTTGTGTCCTCTACCATCACCTCCTCTCATGCTAGACTTCAGGACTTCTCTCATGCCAACCTTCTGGAACGCACTTCCTCAAGCTGTCAGACTTGCCCCTAACCTCTCCTCCTTTAAACGTTCCATAAAGACCTTTCTGTTCAGGGAAGCTTATCACCCGACTTATTAACAAACTAACTTTGCTTAACTAACAGTTGCCCTCTATCTCCTCACTAATATCATTCTCACCTTTGCAGTCCCAACTTCCTGTTTTCAATCCTCCTACCCATCTAGATTTTAAGTTCCCACGGGAATAGGGCCCTCAATTCCCCCTGTATTTGTCTGTAAAAATATTGTCTTTTATCGTATTGTTTCTCCATTGTACTGTTATCCTTGTACCCATGGGCAGAGCTACGGAATCTGTTGGCGCTTTATAAATAAAGAATAATAATAATAATAATAATACACAGATCTGCTAGCTGCCTGCATCACATTATACATATAAACACATATGTAATTTAGATATACAATTGTAAATTTGTCCCCTGCCCACTGCAGATGGACTATATGATACTGATAAATAGAGGTTTAATTAATCTAGACCATGTATACAAATACCCCTCTAAAACTTTGTCTGTGGCCACTTCAGAGTATCTTGTACATCTGCAAAATAATAGAACATAATATAATTATTAAAAATTGTCTTGGAATCATTACAAATGTGTCAAAAGGGCCTATTTAGAACTTTATCAAGTGCCATCAATGTCAAATTCGATAAGTGTAAAATGGTGTTGAAAAGTATCAAGAAAATGGATTGTAATCACTGAGAACATTTAGTTCCATGTATAAAACAGAGTTTTTAATTTTGGCTCCCTAGAAACCTGTAATTGTGATTCTGATTGTGAGTTGAAATAAAGAGTACCCCTTTTCTGCCGAAAAACCTGCAAAAAAGCAAATCATCTATGAAGTACAGTGAGAACTTTCATTACATGATGCATTTTACTTTATTGGGACAATTTATTGATCAGAGACATGCAGTAAAGGGAAATGATAATGTACTTACACAGAGATGTAACTAGCAACCAGAGGGCCCAGGTGCAAGAATCTAAGAAGGGCCCCCCAAAACAACACAAAAAAAACAAAGTGAATTTGATACATATCTGTTTTTTTTTTCTTTTTAACATTTAACACAGAAAAAAATGTGCATCAGATTACATGTCTGCAAAAGGAGGTACCCTGTGCCCATAGTCTGTGAGATGGTCTGACCCCCTATTACTGTATATAGTGACACTGTTTAACCCACAGTACTGTATATAGTGAGTTAGTGACACAGTCTGTAATCTGCCGGTGAGATGGCTGGCCTGACCCTACCCGCCCCAGTACTTTATAAAGTGACCACAGTAGTCAGTGACATGGTCCACTGTATATAGTGGTACTGTATAGTGACACTGTTTACCCCCCACCCCCCCATGCTGTAGTAACAAGGTCTGTAAATTGCTGATTCCACAAACATTCACACACACATACATGCATAAATACACACACAGTCACATACATACATACAGACACACACACATAAACACCAATGGGTAAAACAGAAAGACTAAACCCTGTAGTCAGAGACACTAGTGAAGCATCATGTCACACTCACATGATATCAGTGCAGGTAGTGGCAGGGCAACGTTTTTTATTAAAAAATAAATAAAAAAATTGTTTTAAGCTGGGCCCCCACCCTTGGGGGCCCAGTTGCAATTGTTACCTCTACACCCCCTGTAGTTTCACCCCTGTACTTACATCTAAAGGAAGGCTTTATATATGCTATGAAAATTTACGGACGAAATAAGGGACTTATTTAATAAGCTGTGGTTGCAGCTTTGCGGTCTTAGTTTTACAGGCACACTACCCTCAATCAGCTAGATTCCGAGTTTTGCGTTATGAGTGAAAAAACAGCGTTATGCTTAATAACGCTGCTTTTTCCCTAATGCCGCTATTACAAGTCTTGTAGGTATAGGTGTACAGCACACCTTTTTGTCCGTCACGCAACGTCAGTACCGCACTTTTTAAAAAGTCCTTTTTTAATGGGACTCCCATAGCGCCGCTATTATGAGTTGGCCTGGGAGGCCAAAAAGTGAGCGGTACACCCTATACTTTCAAGATCCGTACCGCCATCTAAAGTCAGTAGTTATTAGTTTTACATTACAAAGCTGTAGCATAAAACTCATAACTAAAGTGTTAAAAAGTACACCCATAAACTACCTATTAACCCCTAAACCGAGGCCCTCCCGCATCACAAACACTATAATACATTTATTTACCCCTAATATGCCACTCCGGACCTCGCCGCCACTATTAAAATGTATTAACCCCTATACCGCCACTCCCCAACATCGTTGCCACTATAATAAACCTATTAACTCCTAAACCGCAAGCCCCCCACAATGAAATATACTAAAATAAATTATTAACCTCTGACCTCCCACATCACTAACTCTACATAAATATATTAGCCCCGAATCCTAACCCTAACGTAACCCTAACCCTAAGTCTAACCCTAACCCTAACGTAACCCTAAGCCTAACACCCTCTAACTTAAATATAATTAAAATAAATCTAAATAAACCTTACATATATTAACTAAATAATACCTATTTAAAACTAAATACATACTTACCTGTAAAATAAAACCTAAGCTAGCTACAATATTACTATTACTAATAGTTATATTGTATTTATCTTTGGTTTTATTTTTATTTCACAGTTTGTATTTATTTTAACTAGGTAGACTAGTTAGTAAATAGTTATTAACTATTTATTAACTACCTAGTTAAAATAAATACAAAGTTACCTGTAAAATAAAACCTAACATTACAATAAAATAAAATAAATTATTAAAATACAATTTTCTAAATTACAAAAAAACCCCACTAAATTACAAAAAGTAAAAAATGAAATTATCAAAAATAAAAACTAATTACTCCTAATCTAATAGCCCTATCAAAATAAAAAAAGCCCCCCCCCAAAAAAAAATAAAAAACCCTAGCCTACACTAAACTGCCAATGGCCCTTAAAAGGGCCTTTTGTGGGGCATTGCCCCAAAGAAATCAGCTCTTTAACCTGTAAAAAAAAATACAAACACTCCCAAACAGTAAAACCCACCACTCACCCAAACAAACCCCCCACATAAAAACCTATCTAAAGTGCATTTGGATGGGCATTGCACTTAAAAGGGCATTTAGCTCTTTTGTGATGCCCTGAAAAGGCCAATCAGCTCTTTTAGGAATTGCCCAAACCTTAAGCTAAAAAAAAAAACACCAAAAAAACCCTTAAAAAAACCTAACACTAATCCCCGAGGATCCACAATTATCAAAGTCTGGACATCCATCCTCATCCAGCCAGCAAAGTCCTCATCCAATCAGCAAGAAGTCTTCATCCAGGAGGCCTCTTCGGTCTTCATCCATCCGGCGAAGTCCAAGCGGAAGGAAGTCATCATCCAGACGGCATCTTCTATCTTCATCCATCCGGCATGGAGTGTGTCCATCTTCAAGACATCCGGCGCGGTGCATCCTCTTCTTACAGTTGCCGGTGTAAACTGAAGGTTCCCTTTAAGTGACGTCATCCAAGATGGTGTCCCTTACATTCCTATTGGCTGAAAGATTTATATCAGCCAATAGGAATTAAAGGGGAAAAAATCCTATTGGCTGTTGCAATAATCCAATAAGATTGAGCTTTCATCCTATTGGCTGATCCAATTAGCTAATAAGATTGAGCTCTCATTGGAACAGCCAATAGAATGAGAGCTCAATCCTATCGGCTGATTGCAACAGCCAATATGATTTTTCCCCTTTAATTCCTATTGGCTGATAGAAATCTTTCAGCCATTAGGAATGCAAGGGATGCCATCTTGGATGACGTCACTTAAAGGGAACCTTCATTTTAAGCCGGTGACCGTAAGAAGAGGATGCTCTACACTGGATGTCTTGAAGATGGACTTGCTCCGCGCCGGATGGATGAAGATAGAAGATGTCGTCTGAATGAAGACTTCTTTCCGCTTGGATGAGGACTTCGCCGGATGGATGAGGATGGATGTCCAGACTTCGATAACTGTAAGTGGATCGTCGGGGGTTAGTGTTAGGTTTTTTTGGGTGGGTTTTTTTTTTAGCTTAGGGTTTGGGCAATTCCTAAAAGAGCTGATTGCCCTTTTCATGGCAATGGTTAGCTTAGGTTTATTTAGATAGGTTTTTATTTGGGGGGTTTGGTTGGGTGGGTGGTGAGTTTTACTGTTGAGGGGTGTTTGTATTTTTTTTTTACAGGTAAAAGAGCTGATTTCTTTGGGGCAATGCCGAATGGGGTGTTAGGGTTAGATTTAGGCTTAGGGTTACGTTAGGCTTAGGGTTATGCTTAGGGTTATGTTAGGGTTAGGTTGAGGGGTTAATATATTTATTTAGTGTTAGTGATGTTGGAGGCCAGAGGTTTAGGGGTTAATAACTTTAGTATAGTGGCGACGACATTGGGAGCGGCAGATTAGGGGGTTAATAAGTGTAGGTAGGGGGCGGCGATGTTGGGGGCAGCATATTAGGGGTTAATAACTGTAATGTATGTGGCGTCAAAGTTAAGGGTGGCAGATTAGGGGTTAATAAGTGTATTTAGGCAGCAGCGATGTTAGGGGCAGAAGATTAGGGGTTAATAACTGTAGGCAGGCGTCGGCGATGTCAGGAGCAGCAGATTAGGGGTATTTAGACTCAGGGTTAATGTTAGGGTGTTAGGTTTAAACATTATTTTCTTTTTTCCCATAGACGTCAATGGGGCTGTGTTACAGAGCTTTTGTTTCCGTCATCGCAGGTTTTGGGCTTTTTTTTTGCCTGCTCTCCCCATTGATGTCTATGGGGAAATCGTTCACGAGCACGTCAAAGCAGCGCTTGTTTTTGGTGTGGTAGGAAGCTCAACGCAACCATGTCGCCCGCACAAGCCTGCTTTTTTAACACTTGTAATAGCAGCGCTATAGGGAGGTGAAATAACTCTGAATGGTAGCAGAGTTAAATCATCCTGCTCCGACCCAATTGGGATGATTGAGAAGTCCTGCTCTCATGCTATATTTCTGCCATGTAGTTGGGCAGCCAGGCCCAGTTTTATCTTCCAATTGATTCCCATCCACAAAAGCACCATCCACAGTACTTGAGAAGCAACTCATTATATGCTAGGGAACCAAAATGAACTCACTGCAACTTGGTTATGCTCTGGAGAAATTCAAGATAGGGGCTGAAAGAGGAACTTTAGGGCCAGGTGACATGAGGTCTGATATTGCTATAGGGTTACGGAGGGGCTGTTAGGGCCAAGGGTCTGATCTGACGTGGATGTGCAGTTACCAAAGTGCCTGCAGATACATGAGTGCAATCTGATGTTCTTTATTATTATTATTATTATTATTATTATTATTATTATTATTATGTAAGTATTTGTTATTTTTTGCAAACGTTATACAAATGATAAGGTTTTGCATACATGCTTGCATTATAGTATTACTTTAGCATAGATCACATGCAGACATGGCCAAAAGTATTGGTACCCTTCAGATTTTTTGTAAATTAATAAAAGTATTTGTTTTTTTACCATTCTTGTTTTTAAATGTAATACAACATAAACCTCACTTTTGATTTATGACTTCACATATTACTTTAAGCAATAAAACAAATAAAAATTGTATTTGACATAATGACACTACATGAAATGTATTTTGATTTATATTTGACTAGGTTACCATTATAAATGGTTATGGCGCAATTTTGTGCACATGAAGGGAGGGACTTATGGGCTTTAAATGTTTGCCATGTATCACTGTTTGTTTGTCTGAGGAAGGGGAGCAAGTCCCTGAAACGTCACATATTAAATTAGTCTTTCACTTCTTTGAAATCCAGTGAGTGCTATCCATTTTTTGCAATATATACAACCATTGGACTGAACCCTGGTCGTTGGCATTTTTGTAGTGAGAGTGTGGGCCCTTCTGGACTTGTGTTTGTGTATATATATATATATATATATATATATATATATATATATATATACACAGTATATATACTATATATATATATATATATATATATACACAGTATATATATATATATATATATATATATATATATATATATATATATATATATATATATATATATATTATACTTTGGAGCCCTTTTCAGTCATATACCTTAAAACATGAAAACTTTTTTATTCAATTTAAAAAAAATGTGTTTTACTGTTTACATACTTAACAATCCAATGTTCTTCAATTAGAAGAAAATATTCTTTGTATTTCTAAATATATATATATATATATATATATACCTGTATATATTCATATAGAGATATAGGTAAAGATATATTTTTATATATATATATATATATATATATATATATATATATATATATATATATATATATAATTAAATATTTAAAAATAAAAAGAACATTTTCTTCTATGTCAAGAACATTGGAATATAAAATATTTATAACTACCATCGGGTTTAGTGATGCTGGTCTAATGCGGTGTCGGGTTAGTGCACAAGCGATAAGTGTTTAAGGGTTTTATTTTTTTCCAAACTCCATTGCAGTCTATGGGGAGAAGAAGTTAATGCGGTCTCGATATCCAAAGTCCTGAAGTTATCGCACATTAGGTTTTGTTTGCATGATAACTTTTTACTTTCAACTTAAAATTTAACTTTTAGTGGTGTTAGCTTGTGAGCGAAAAAATATATCTAGTGCTACTCTTGTAATATGGCCCATAATGTGCAACAATATATCACTGTTTGATAATACATTCATTTTTATTTGACTAGTTATAACTTCCTTCCATAAAATGCCCCTTTGAGAAGTCTATGAAATACGTAGGAGGTTCAAAGCAAATCTTGAAAGAGCTAACCCAATCGTACCCAAGCATCCATGCAAATGAAATAACTGGATTGTAAAATGCTTTTGGTAATGTTTTCATGTTGAGATTTTATTAATTTATTAGGGGTGTATTTGTGCATTACCAATCTATCTTACCAAACAGAATTTGTTACTTTCCAGTAGTGGTAAGGTTACACACATTTTGTCATATAACCAACATCATGGTCATGATATGTAGATTAATATTTCAAGAACTGTACTTTTCTATGAAGATGGTTAATTATCAATAAGCAGTAATAATAATTCAATCTGTGTAGTTGACCATGGCCAAATTCCATTCTGTCATCTAAAAAAAAAACCTTGAGGTTAATACGAGAAATTTGTAAAAGAATGTGTTCCCAAAGTGTTCACACTGAGATTTATGTATTATGTACAGATGTGTTACGCATTAATGTTGCAGGCAAGTCATGTGGTATTCATTGTTTGCCACCCACATGTATTGGCTGTATACAAACTGCTTGATATGTTTTCATTTATTATTATTTTAATTTTTTTATGAAAGGGATGTTCAACATATTTTTTTTCAACTTGAACAATGGATTTTTATTAGCATAAAAACTAACAATTTAACATAAAAATAATACATGTGCTGATCATTTTCAATGTGTGATGATTTAGTTAAAAATAATTAATGAGCTGCAAATAATTTTCCTAGAATGCAGCCAGTTTAATTGCTATTGTCCGAGTATGTTCAATCAATTAAGATGAAATTGCCTCAGGTTTAGTATCTCTAGACTCTATTCCCATTTACATAAGCTAATAAAAAACAATGAAGTTAAAATATTGCCTCTCATTTATTTCTGGCAACTACTGTGTGTCACCAATGATTAGACTAAAATAGTATACTAACATAAGATTGTGACAATAAAATAATTACGTAGAATATAAATGACTACAGAGATATTGAACAAGATAGATCTAACCATTTAAATGTGATTTTATTTGCAGTCACCTTGTGAAATTTCAACAGGTTCAGAAGTTACTCAGGACCCTGATTAAAATTGAAGAGCTGTAAAATGTCAAAATCACCCCTTCTATGCTTTGATGTTGCTGGCTTATTTAACATACAAACTATTGGCCATAATTCAACCTGATAAATAGCAGATTTCAAGCCATCTGATATTTTATAGTATAAATAAATGCTTAGCTCAAATTAAAAAATAAATGATCAATAAACCTTAAATTTAAAGCAAAATGTTATCCAGATTGTACATGTTTTTATATAAATATTAGAATAAAATAAGATTTGTCATTATTTAATTAAGAAATTAGTTTGAATACTTAAATATGTTTAACCACCAAAGCTTCATGCTGACTGTCTTAGATAACAAACTTTTCCACAGGGCTAATCTTTTCAATTCTTCACCTATATTTATACTGTCAAGAGTAACACAATTAATTTACTTTTAAAGAGATTATTATTAGGAAATATTTAGAGCACATATTAAAAAAATGCTTAAACCTTTTTTTCTTTGAGTTGAACAAACTACGAAAAATAGTTAAATTCATATTGTGCTTTTAGAAAATGTGCTTTACTAATAAAGTAATCATACACAATAAATAGGCAGAGTAGTAATTAACATCAAATAAATACATCTAAAAAGATGTTACTCTTTTTGTATTCGTTCCAGAAATGTTTTTTTACTGCTGTTGGTTTATAGACATCACTTAGATTTTTTAGGGTAAACACTTACAGTAAACATAGAAAATGGTTAATTTATAATATATTTGCTAACCTGGGTAATACTTATGGAACACAGACACATTTGTTTAAGAGACACTTATAGGTAGTTTGCAGATTGCAAAACTTTGCAATATATATTTGAAATGCATTTTAACACCCGTTCCTGTAATTTAATTTTGAAAATTTGTGGGATTTATTTTGGGCATACCACAGACTTCACAAGCCTAACAAATCCAGATTGGTGCTCTGGTCACAGGTAGGGGGCGCTAGTAACAAAAGATTGGCCACAAATAGGGCTAATCATAAAGTGATTGCTGCTATATAATAGCTAAATACAATATTATCCTATTGGGGGTATACAGTATTATCCTATTGAAAATGTATAGTAGCTATCTATGGTAATTGACAATTGTTAACTTTGATATAATTCAGAATGACAATCTGTGATGATGGTACGTTATTATACAGTATGATATTAGATTAACAAAGAATTATAATGCAGATTGTATATACAATACCATAATCTACTGAGAGATTCAAATATAAACAATCATAAAAGTCCTCTTTGTAAATAGGAATGGATTAGTGTCCAGGATTGCTGCCTCCACTCCACTGGCGGATCCAGGTATACTAGACAAAATATATAAAAAGAACAGAGGGGCGCCTCATGTGTAGTATCATCAAGATAAAGAATTAAATTCAAATCAGAAGCCAAATGTGTACTCACATATCCCAGGAGCACACTCATGTGCTAGTAGTAACAGGCTGTAGATTTGGACAGGTGTAACAGCTCACCCACAATCAAAGCAGTTTCTTGATATTAATGAACTGGAAAAACAATAAGAAGGCATGCACTACATGTGCGGATCATCCAGGATACAGTGGCAATAATTCTAATACGTTTCCACCAATGAGTATTCACATTTAGGCCGAGCACACCAATGTGCTGGTAGGAACGGACTGGCAATTTGGAGAGGTATGTCAGCTCACCTCTTGAACTCCCGGCTAAAGTCTGTGTCCAGAGTGTGGCAACTCCACAAAATGGTGATGAGGTGTATAAGGCAGGTAGGATAATAGGATGAATATGTCCACTCAGTATGGTGATAGAATAAAAACAATTTTTATTTTAAAAACAAGATTTATAAAATAACACCGTAATGTTAAAAGAGTGGACCCAGGGTGGTCTCAGTAACCCCCTTTGACATGCAACGCGTTTCTCGGTTAAACAACCGTTTCCTCAGACATATGATAATACATCCTATTCCTAACTCTGCCTTATATCTACTAGCTAAAATTCTAACCCATCCTGTTAGGAAGGGAACCTCCCTAATTAATCCTGTGCACCTGTGTGTTCTCAAAATTTTTTAACCCTTGTGTTTCAATCCTCTTGTATCCCCTTTCATATAGTAACAACATTTCCTCCTTTCATCATAGATGATATCCTTTTTTTAAAAAACAAAAAGCAAAACCTGTGCTGTATTGTATTATCACAATGTAGTATAATAAAATGCTGCTAGATTGTGTTTGATGTATCATTAACATAAATCTAATTCTCTTTACAGCGTATTTGCCTTGTCACTATGGTATAATAATTTTTTGCAAAAGTGCTAAATTATGTCTAGTGTGTTGATTTTAAACCCTAGTTCCTATTGCAGTGTGTTTTTCATGTCGATCATGTTATACCCATATTTGATTTTTTATCAGTTTCACGCTGACCTTAGCTGTCGATGGTTTGACTTGTGCAGGCTCCAATATATGAAGGATCAATAATACAATCTGATTGAGCATGTTATACTTGTATTTAATTTTTTATCAATTTCACACTAACCTTAGCTGTCAATAGTTTGACTTGTGTGTGCTCCAATATGTGAAGGATAGGTAATACGATCCGATTAAGCAAATTGAACTTTGCTGTTTTCCTTATTAGTGTGTGAATCTAAACGCCCTATTTGCGTGTTGTGGGTTCATCTGAGAACCAATGGGCTGCCAAGCTTTGCCGTTACCATGGAAACAATGTCTCTTTAGGATTGGCCTATCATAATGGAGGGGTGTGTACAGACTCATGTCTACATCTGTTGTATATTGAGCTCCGCCGTTACCATGGAAACTATGCTTTTCCAGGATTGGCCCCCTCACGATACAGGGGTGTGTGCGGACTCATGTCTATATCTATTATCTGTCACCATCAGTTGTATTCTTTAACTACTATTCTTAAACAAAGATCAACCCAAGTGCAGAGCCAAAAAAATCAGTGGGCACATTCCCAATGACCAAAAGATGCCGTTATTCGCAACATCGCTGCCACCTGTTAGCGCACTCGAAGCGGGAGAACTCAACCCCCGTTGTAGCCAAAGTGAAACAATACTGTTGTATCATACAGCGTTTGCGAAAAAACATCTCACATATGTATTAATCCAAACACCCTATTTGCGTGTTATGGGTTTAGCTGACCACCAATGGGCTGCCGAGCTCCGTCATTCCTATGGAGACAATGTCTCTTTCGGATTGGCCTATCATGATGGAGGGGCGTGTACACACTCATGCCTACATCTGTTGTGTATTAAGCTCCGCCGTTGTCATGGAGACTATATCTCTTTCAGATTGGCCTATCGGAATGAAGGGGTGTATGCAGACTCATGCTTATATCTACTGTATGTCAACATCAGTTGAACTTTTTAACTCCCATTTTAGACAAAGATCAGTACAGGTGTGGAACTAAAATAAATATAAATGGGCATATTCCTAGTGATTAGACGATGCCATTATCGCAATATTATTCTCATTTGTCAGTGTACCTAATGTGGGAGAACTTTACCCCTACATTGATGTCTCTAATATTACAAGATATAGTAGATGATCCGCACATGTAGTGCATGCCTTCTTATTGTTTTTCCAGTTCATTAATATCAAGAAACTGCTTTAATTGTGGGTGAGCTGTTACACCTGTCCAAATCTACAGCCTGTTACTACTAGCACATAAGTGTGCTCCTGGGATATGTGAGTACACATTTGGCTTCTGATTTGAATTTAATTCTTTATCTTGATGATACTACACATGAGGCGCCCCTCTGTTCTTTTTATATATTTAATCCAGATTGGTACCTCCAAATAAGGCAAGCAAGTGGTGGAGGGAAGCAATTGCTGCAAACAAGGAGCTAGATTGGGAACAGAGCACTATTTTTCGGTCTCGCTCTGCTTAAAGTAATTTCTTTGCATGCTCCGGGAAGCGCACCTATTAGAAGTTGTAAGTAAAACAATTTTGCACGAGCGGTTGGTTACCTGACATGCGCAAAAAGATAAACTTTGAATATCACAACCTTATTAAGGTATTGCCCCATAGACTTCAATGAAGTGCAAAAAGTGTGGGGGGGGGACCTAACACCCTTACTCCCACGCAAACCCGATCGCATTTACTCAAATACGCTAATAAAAATCTTCAAATGTTCCTCAAGTAAAAGAATATGCTCTTTTACATATATGCCTAGCATTTATACAAATATATACTGTTTGTATATATATATATATATATATATATATATATATATATATATATATATATGTATACATATTTCTACATATATCTGATGATATTTTGGTACAATATATATATATATACATATATATATATATAATTATATATAGGCATAGCTATATATATATATATATATATATATATATATATATACTGTATGTATATAGGAATATCTATTTAAAAATATTTATATTTTATATATATATTTCTCATATGTGAAGAACATTAGAATGTGAAATAATTACAGTAAATACATAGTTAAACACTTTATTAAATGTGAATATTGCATAAATATGATTTTTCATGTTTTCAGCTACTTGACTGCAAAGGGGTCCAATGCACATACAGTATATATATATATATATATATATATATATATACATATGTATTTATTTGTTTATATGTGTATATATGTCTGTAAATAGATAACTACATATGTAAATACTTAAATACATATGTACACACATATATACATTATGTACATACATATACATATTTATTTAGTGTATGTATGTATCTCTATGTTAAAGGCCTTTGAAGCCTTTTGTTTTCACACCTGAAACCTCATATCTTTGAGGCAGTATAACTTTTTAATGCAATTTTTTAAAGAAATATTTGTTATCAGACGGTGTTATATTTAAATGTATTTTTCATGTGTTTTGTGCAACTTTTTGACTCAGTAATAGTTAACCAGAGCTCTGAAGTCGCAATAACCCAGATGTATGTTAAATTCAATTGCTCTCAAGCAAACACATTTATTTTGAACTTGTGATATGCACCTGACTTCCGACGTGAGCAGTGATAGCGTACCACTCATAATCTAGCGTACAGTTAGCGTACCACTCATAATCTAGCCCAAGGTGTCATAATCAGAATGTTGTCATACTATGCTGGTATGAAAATTACATTTATTAGAAGACTGTAGAAGACTAAGTTTTGAGATTACAATAGACTTGATTCTTCCATTTTCGTAAGAATCAAAGAAAACAACGAAAATTACATTTTTGCTATATTCTTTGCTTTACTGAAAACTAAAACGGCTGCTCCTTCCTGGTTTGCAATTATTGGATAATGCCTGCTTGCATCATAACAACAGCACCCACCAACTGAAAACATAAATCAAACATTTTAAAAGAAAATAAAGCGTTTTCTTTCCTTTTTTTTTTTTGAATAATTTTTATTGAAGTTGGAAATGCAAAATAACAGATAAATGGCATAGCAAAAATCATAAACATATGTAAGAAGGAAAACATAATGATCACTTAAATCGTTTCATACATTCTATTCTGCTTCATTGAAAAGACACTTAGCATAGCCAATCAGCCAATCAGATTGAGCTCGCATTCTATTGGCTGATCGGAACAGACGATAGAATGCGAGCTCAATCTGATTGGCTGATTGGATCAGCCAATCGGATTGAACTTCAATCTGATTGGCTGATTCAATCAGCCAATTAGATTTTTCCTACCTTAATTCCGATTGGCTGATAGAATCCTATCAGCCAATCGGAATTGAAGGGACGCCATCTTGGATGACGTCCCTTAAAGGAACCTTCATTCAGTCGTCGGCCGTCGGGGAAGAAAGATGTTCCGCGTCGGCGGGATGAAGATGGATCCGGAAGAAAGAAGATTGAAGACGCCGCTTGGAAGAAGACATCGCCCGGTTGGAAGATCTCTTCAGCGCCGCCTGGATGATGACTTCATCGGATGGAAGACTTCTTCAGCGTGCCTTGGATGATGACTTCTGCCGCTCCGGATCTCCTCTTCGGTTCAATCGGTGGGTCGGCTGGCTGAAGACAACTCAAGGTAGGATTATCTTCAGGGGGGTAGTGTTAGGTTTATTTAAGGGGGGTTTGGGTTAGATTAGGGGTATGTGGGTGGTGGGTTTTAATGTTGGGGGGGTTGTATTTTTTTTTTACAGGCAAAAGAGCAGAATTCTTTGGGGCATGCCCCGCAAAAGGCCCTTTTAAGGGCTGGTAAGGTAAAAGAGCTTTGAACTTTTGTAATTTAGAATAGGGTATGGAATTTTTTTATTTTGGGGGGCTTTGTTATTTTATTAGGGGGCTTAGATTAGGTGTAAGTAGCTTAAAATTGTTGTAATATTTTTTAAATGTTTGTAACTTATTTTTTTTATTTTTTTGTAACTTAGCTTTTTTATTTTTTGTACATTAGTTAGTTTATGTAATTGTATTTATTTGTAGGTATTTGTAGGTAATTTATTTAATTAATTTAATGATAGTGTAGTGTTAGGTTTAATTGTAACTTAGGTTAGGATTTATTTTACAGGTAATTTTGTATTTCTTTTAGCTAGGTAGTTATTAAATAGTTAATAACTATTTAATAACTATTCTATCTAGCTAAAATAAATACAAAGTTACCTGTAAAATAAATATAAATCCTAAAATAGATGCAATATAATTATTATTTATATTGTAGCTATGTTAGGGTTTATTTTACAGGTAAGTATTTAGTTTTAAATAGGAATAATTTATTTAATAAGAGAAACATTATTTAGATGTATTTAATTAATATTTAAGTTAGAGGGGTGTTAGGGTTAGTGTTAGACTTAATTTTATTACAGTGGCGGCAGTGTAGGGGGGGCAGGATAGAGGTTAATAAATTTATTATAGGTGGCGACGGTGTAGGGGGGCAGGATAGTGGTTAATAAGTTTAATATAGGTTGCGGCGGGGTCCGGGAGCAGCGGTTTAGGGGTTAAACTATTTATTTAGTTGCGGCGAGGTCCGGGATCCACAGGATAGGGATTAATTACTTTATTATAGAGGGCGGCGGTATAGGGGGGCAGGATAGGGGTTAATAGGTATAATGTAGGTGGCAGCGGGGTCCGGGAGCGGCGGTTTAAGGGTTAATGCATATATTATAGTTGCGGCGGGGTCCGGGAGCGGCGGTTTAGGGGTTAACATATTTATTATAGCTTGCGGCGGGGTCCGGGAGCGGCGGTTTAGGGGTTAATACATATATTATAGTTGCGGCGGGGTCCGGGAGCGGAGGTTTAGGGGTTAACATATTTAGTATAGCTTGCGGCGGGGTCCGGGAGCGGCGGTTTAGGGGTTAATATATATATTATAGTTGCGGCGGGGTCCGGGAGCGGCGGTTTAGGGGTTAACATATTTAGTATAGCTTGCGGTGGGCTCCGGGAGCGGCGGTTTAGGGTGTAATACATTTATTTAGTTGCGGCGGTGTAGGGGGGACAGATTAAGGGTGTTTAGACTCGGGGGTTAGGTGAAGACATTTCCCATAGGAATCAATGGGATATCAGGCAGCAGCGAACATGAGCTTTCGCTATGGTCAGACTCCCATTGATTCCTATGGGATCCGCCATCTCCAGGGCGGCGGTTTGAAAACCAGGTACGCTGGGCCGGAAAAGTGCCGAGTGTACCTGCTAGTTTTTTGATAACTAGCAAAAGTAGTCAGATTGCGCCGAACTTGTGTGCGGAACATCTGGATGTGACGTAAGAATCGTTCTGTGTTGGACTGAGTCCGGCGGATCGAAGCTTACGTCACTAAATTCTACTTTTGCCGGTATCTAGGGCTTGATAACTTAGGCAAATCAGCCTCGCCACAAATATGCTGTGGAATTCCAGCGTATTTGAGGTAGACACGTTGATAACTAGAGGTCAGTACCTGAATTGTCAGATGAAATGGATTCAGTCCCATGCTGTGGAAGCATCCAGCTGCATACAAGACAGTGTACAATGGAACCTGAGTCTCATTGCTTGGCCCTGGATTCCTGTGAGAGCGGGGTTATTAGCTTACAAACATCCTGCCCAGTTGAAGAGAATGCGGACGATCTCTTGGGCTGGAGTGTAAGGTCCCCACATATCAGCGGGACACCTTGCTCTCGCGACATCACTTGGGGCACATTATCAGGATTCAAAGCTGAGAGGGACTCTAATTCATTTGCTCCACTCGAAAACGCATTGATTCCCCTAATGACACTAGATCGCCTCATGCCAGAAATGTTAGCTGTAAGTGAGTATATTGGAGGGAAGGCCTGGGTTAAAATAAACAGAGCTCATCACATACTCAATTGTTTTACATAGCAGAGACAGCCAGCATGCTAAGTTGTGACATAACACTACAACATAAGCCCATCTACAGAACATATGCATGTAGGATTGCTCTGCAGCAGGTCATCGAGTATATATGATATCGTAACTGGGATTTTCCTATAAGAATCCATTCTTGAATATTTCTTGAAGACTAAACTGTCTGATTCTTTTTTTAAATAATCTGCTCGGATGTTCTAATGGCTATTTGATCGCTATTCTTGGGTGATACCGTGTGTATAGTGTTAGTAATTTCATATACTATGTGAGACTGCATGGACATTTCATGTATATACAATCCTATTATATGCTTCTAGTAAGGCTTATTTGACTTTATGGGTTAGATAAATTGCACAGTTACACACAGTCCAAATATTTGGGTAATGTAGAGTTAATAATTTTATGCGTGTATATTTTACCATCTACAACTTCAACTGGTGAATAGAATATATGCCTCATTAGTTAGTACAGTACCAAACTCATGCATCTCCTGTTGCTAACCCCTAGAGAGAATGTCAGTTACCAATTACCCTCTCTGGCCACCTGAGCAAATTGCACTCATGTATTCCCAGTTTGACACCTTAACCCACTTTATTTAAAGTCCTTCATGCTAAAGTCCATACAATTCACATTGAAACTGGACCATATGGTTGAGACTCTATAACATCATGATATAGTAAGGGTATAGGATCTATGTAGTACTCTCATTGATTTCTGCTGCGATTAATATTTGAAGCATACAAAACTTTCTACTCAGGTGTTGAAACATCTGAACAAGACATATCATATCTCTTCCTTGGCTCCTAGTCCTTAAGAGTAGTATTATTTAATCTAGATTAGAGAGATCTCCAATGACTTACTCATGTGATTTGTGTACAGCAAGGTAAACATTTTTATTAGATTTCCAATAGGCAGTCCTCTAGGTATATACATTTTTTAACTCCAGTGAATTCCTAACTCATCATACTATTGGGTATAGATGTACTATATTTTGTTTCAATACTGTTTGTTTAAAGACTCAAGAGCGATTATTTATCCCAATCAAATGGTATTGACCTATTGCATTACTATATAGTTTTTTTATATTAACATTTAACTTATTTAACTTATCAGTTGCTAAGTTCTTTATACTTTATATGTTGGATTTAATTTTAGACTATAAAGGCAATTGTACTAGACAACATTATTTCTGCATTAGTATATTTCCTTATACTATATTTTTTCCAACACTTATTGTTGATAGCATTTATAATATCAGTTGCTAATTTCTATTAAATATCTAGGTCCAAAAGTGACCAATTCAAAAGCTAATTTTCCTCCTCTAGAATATGTTAGTTATATTAGGTACAAGAGCTACCTCCTGTGTCAAGTGAGGAAACTAGTTTAGATAAGGTTTTAAAATGGAGGTTCAAGACACCTACCTATGGTAATTCATTGCATAGATTTTACTTGTGTCATTGGATATTATCATGCTGAAATGTTGCCATATTTGTTGTATGGTATTTGATATATGCTGTATTATTTGCACAACCTCAAAAAGACCTAACTAAAATAAACCTAAGCTACCCATTGCCCATAAAGGGGCGTTTGTATAGGCATTGCCCTTAAAAGTGCAATCAGCTCTTTTGCTGCCCATTAAAAAATAAAAAAAACCTAATCTAAACCCCCAAAAAATAAAAATAAAAAAAACCTAACACTAACCCCAAAATAGGAAATCACCATTCCTGAAGTCCGGCAGTAAAAGTCTTCTTCCAGATGGCTCCATCTTCAATCTTCATCCCGGTGTCATGGAGCCATCTTCATCCAGGGGTCGAGGAGCTGATGTGACGCGGAGGTGGAGCTGTCGGCGTCGGTCATCGGGAATGACATGGAGGCTCCTCTTCATACGATCTCCGCTGCACACTGAAGCTTGAATGCAAGGTACCCGTTTTATATTGGGGTACCTTGCACTCCTATTGGCTGAAATTTTCAAATCAGCCAAAAGGATGAGCTGCTTAAATCCTATTGGCTGTTCAAATCAAATCTTAGGGGGGTGTCACGATGTGGGGGATTGGTGGTTTAGGGGTTAATAGGTTTATTTTAGTATTAATGATGCGGGGGCTGGCGGTTTAGGGGTTAATTCTTTAATTTAGGTAGTCGCGATGCAGGGGGCGGCGGATTAGGGGTTAATACTTTATTTTAGTGTTGGCGGTGTTGGTGGGCAGCAGATTAGGGGTGAATAGGTTCATTCAGTAGTCGTGATGTGGGTGGGTGGCAGATTAGGGTTTAATAAGTTTATTATAGTACTTGCGATGTGGGAGGATGGTGGTTTAGGGGTTAAAAGGTAGTTTATGGGTGTTTGTGTACTTTGTAACATTTTTGTTATGAGTTTTGTGAAACATTTTTGTTTCGCAAAATCCATAACTACTGGTCTGGATCATTGCGGCATAATCTATAATGCTAGCGTAGTAGCCTGACTGAACAACTTGTAATACAGATTACCTGAAAATTCCACACTCAAAAGCCATATTTTGAGTGTGGAATGGAGAGTTGCGGTACAGGCCAAAAACGCTAGTGGTATAGCCGTACTGGCACAACTTGTAATACGGGTTACCTTCCATTCCACGTGCAAAGGCCAATTTTCCAGCAGTATAGGTGTACCACAAAACTTGTAATTTAGGTGAATATTTGTGTAACACTGACCGAAGGTTGTGACCTAAACAATCGAAACAGACTGCCAGTCACTTATGTTCTTGTGGCTCCTGTGGTAGATGGAGAAAGAAAGGGTTTGCGGCTGCGTTTTTTTCAGACAAAGTCATTTTTAGTTGTCACTCAAGAGGAAAATAAATGTAAATATAGAGGGAGCAGTGGAGTACTTTTCTCTGGGGACATGTATTTAAATGCGTACTCTGGTCTACTACTGATTATAGGCCCTCAACAACTTTACTAACTACAAACACAGAGAATATTTCTCTGCAATTTGCTTTTTAATAAAAATGAAATGGTTGCTGCAGGCAGAATTTTTTTTTTATTATATAGTATAACTATAAAAAAAAAAATGAATGCAGCTTCAGAACATATAGACTCAGTAAACAACTGGAAAAGTACAATAAAACTTATAGTGCAAAGCCAGTAGCCACTTAGCTTTGCTACAAAAGGGTTAATTAATTATTTTTTTAAATTAAAGTCGGCATGTGAGAGTGAGAGTGTCTGTGCGGTGAGTAAAAATGGTTGTTAGTTTATGTAATACCATGGCATTACTCACACTGCAAGAGTAAAACCAGGTTGCGCTAATTCAACTGACAAGTAAGTGTTACATGGAAAATGAGTGTGTAATTATGTATGAATGTGACTGTGTACTTTGATGTATTTATTCTTTGTTTTAACCATTTGTAACCTAAATAGAAATTAATTATTAAAGGGACATGAAAACCCTAATATTTGTTTTATGATTCAGACAGAACATACTGTAATGCTCGTGGGATACTCCACTATCAGACCGAAATCGGCCAGTAGTCTTGCAGGACCTAGCCACAGAAAGGCAATCCAGAGGCAAACCACTAGTATGGTCAGGCAGGCAGGGTTTGGCAACAGTAAGGCAGTCTAGAGGGAAACCACTAGGATGGTCAGGCAGGCAGGGTTTGGCAACAGTAAGGCAATCCAGAGCAAAAGGGGTTAAACAGGCGGAGTGGTCAGACAAGCAGAGTTCCGCAGCAGTATATCAATCCAGCAGTTAAGAGGTAAACAGGCAGAGTGGTCAGATAAGCAAAGTTCAGCAGCAGTATATCAATCCAGCAGTTAAGGGGTAAACAGGCAGAGTGGTCAAACAAGCAGAGTTTAGCAGCAGCAGTATATCAATCCAGCACTTAAGGGGTAAACAGGCAAAGTGGTCAGACAAGCAGAGTTTAGCAGTAGTATATCAATCCAGCATAAAAATAAAGAACACCCAGGAGAACAGTAACACCAATACTTGGGCAGTGATAGGTAACAAGTGAGTTACTTACATAGGCTCAGGGTTCGCGCCACAGGAGATCCGACGGGTTTCAGTACAGGGAAAGCGTGCGGCAATGACGTCACCACCGCATGCAGAGAGGAGCCAACTTCCCCTAGGAAACGAGCATAACAGAAAGTGCCGCGTCCCTAGCAATGGCTAGAGCAGCACGGCGTGACACATACCTTTTTAAACAATGTTCCAATTTACTTCTAATATCAAATTTGCTTCATTTGTTTGGTATCCTTTATTGAAGGAGCAGCAATTTACTACTGGGAGCTAGCTGAACACACTGGTAATCCAATAACAAGACGTATGCATGTGTAGCCACCAATCAGCAGCTAGCTCTCAGCTCCTGAGCCTATCTAGATATGATTTTCAACAAAGGATACTAAGCAAATTAAATAATACACAGAATCACTCCAGTCCTGTTACGTTGGCCCTCCTGATTTTAATAATCTGGCCTGATGAAACTGATAATATTGGCATATGAGCTGAGAAATGCGTTGTCAGTTATTTTTAATAAACCATTTTTTTTACAATGATCATACCTGCAGTTCTGCTTGTTTGTTTTATGATACAATTTTTATTTTTCCACACTGTTGGAGACTCTACTGCTCCCTCTTGGAGAACGTTGGGCTACCAGTCACCTGGGAGGCTGTGAGTTCCCAGTCTGCTCTTATAGCACCTAGCGGTGCACCTTTTTTGTGAGTATTTTGTAGATGTATATATGAATATTTGGTCTAGATTCAATAAACATATATTCAACACTATTGTATAGTCCCACAGTAGTGGGAGGGACATACATTTACCAATGTATAAACAGATGCATGATAAACTTAACGAGAAGGAAATGAGAGAAAAAAGAAATCAAAAACATGACATCCAGAAGTAGTATTTAGCAATCGCCCTCTTAAATAAAGTTACAATAATGTCATTTTCTTAAAGGGACATGAAACCCAAAAAAATTCTTTCATGATTTAGATAGAACATACAATTTTAAACAACTTTTCAGTTTAGTTCTATTATCAAATTTGCTTCATTCTCTTGTTATCCTTTAGTTGAAGGAGCAGCAATGCACTACTGTTTTCTAACTGAACACATGGGTGAGCCAATGATAATCGGTATACATATGCAGCCACCAATCAGCAGCTAGAGCCTAGGTTCTTTGCTGCTCCTGAGCTGTCCTAGATAAACCTTTCAACAAAAGGATAACAAGAAAAGGAAGCAAATTAAATAATAGAAGTATATCGAAAAGTTGTTTAAAATTGTATGCTCTGTCTAAATCATGAATGTATAATTAAGACTTTACTGTCCCTTTAACCCCTTAGTGACCAGACCATTTTTCAATTTTCTTACCTTTAGGGACCAGGGCTGCTTTTACATTTTTGCGGTGTTTGTGTTTAGCTGTAATTTTCCTCTTACTCATTTACTGTACCCACACATATTATATACCGTTTTTCTCGCCATTAAATCAACTTTCTAAAGATACCATTATTTTCATCATACCTTATAGTTTACTATAAAAAAAATTATAAAATATGATGAAGATATTTTTTATACTTTGACCCCCAAAATCTTTTACACATCTACAACCACCAAAAAACACCAATACTAAATAGTTTCTACATTTTGTGTTGAGTTTAGAAATACCTAATGTTTACATGTTCTTTGTTTTTTTTGCAAGTTACAGGGCAATAAGTACAAGTAGCACTTTGCTATTTCCAAACCTTTTTTTTTTTTTTTGCAAAATTAGCAAAAGTTACATTGTAACACTGTTATCTGTCAGGAATCCCTGAATAACCCTTCAAATGTATATATTTTTTTAAAAGAAGACAACCTAAGCTATTAAACTTATACTTATTTTGACTCTTTTCATTCAACCATTTTACCACCAATATATGCCAAAGTTTGAAAAAAAAAAAAAGTGGTGCTTTTTGACACAAATAGCAATTTAAGAATACATGTACTGAGAACCTTAAGAGTTACTACCAATTAACACCCAATATGTGTTCAACAAAATCTCCTGAGTACAGTGATACCACCCATATATAGGTGTGTTGAGCTAAAAGGCCTTATTTTTAGGGGGCGCATTTCAGTATTCCAACTTGGAATTTTCACATATGGTCATCATGCACCCATGTCCTATTTGTGACATTTTTTAAGCCAGCCAATGTAATTTACCCTCATCAAACCATATAATTTTGAAACGTAGACACCCTATGGTATTTGAAATGCTGGTATTTTAACACTTTCCATGCACTAATGCAACCATCAGTCTTTGTCAAACTTTTGGGTAGTCATTTTTTTGTGTTATTTTTAACACACTTTGTAATTTAGGCATGGATTATCAGTTTCTGTTATGTGTTACTACCAAAGAACACCCCAATATGTGTATCTCCTGGGTACAGTGATACCACCCATGTATAGGTGTGTTGGGTTCTCAGGGGGATAAAAGGCCTTATTTTTAAAGGGCGCATTTCAGTTTTCCAACTTGGTATTTTCTCATCTGTCATCATGCACACATGTCCTATTTGGACATTTTTGAAGCCGGCCAATATAATTTACCCCCATCAAACAATATATTTTTGAAAAGTAGACACTCTAGGTCCTAGGGTATTTGAAATGCTGCTATTTTAACACTTTCCATGCACTAATTCAACCACCAGTCTTTGTCAAACTTTTAGGTAGTCATTTTTTTGTGTTATTTTTGACACACATTGTAGATTAGGCATGGATTTTCCGTTCTTGTTATGTGTTACTGCCAAAGAACTGTCAGGATGCCAGGAATCAGACTGAGACGAGCAGTGCAAAAATAATCACACCTTTATTGATAGCAAAAAATAATAAAACGTCCACAAGTCGGGGGGCGTAGCCAACTACCCAAACAACAAGACGCACCATCTCAGGGCTCCTGAAAATTAGTCAGCAAAATACGGATTTAGGGTAATATAGGTGCAGATATACATTCTTATTTGGCTCCTATTTGGCTCTTATTATCCACCAGGACTTAGAATTATATATTAAGACCATGAAAGAGCATAACTGATGCAGAAATACTACTGAGGCCTGCTAGCTAACTGAGACCGCAGCCTGGGGTATAACAGCGCAACGGTACTTGTCCAACTCGGCCAGCTAAGATATAACTCCTACACTTTTTTCTGCCCCTGCGACGCTGCAATGGAAAGGCAAGTACTTGCTGTGCTGCAACGATTGCTCTGTTCCATGGACCTTCACCATCAGGCCTGTGTCGCTGAACTCAGGGCTGCTATCGCTACACCCCAGATCGCGGAGCAGTGGATTGCGGTTGAGAGAGAACCCGACTGGCTTAAAACAGACCCACCACAAAAACATACAGAAAGTCCCAGAGACCCGCTGGAGAAACTTGCGACAAACAGTGTTAGCCCCAGTCTCGTGACAACGGAACAGGGAGACATGGATGAGCAGAGGGGGCCCTTGCGGCCTTTCTCCACCTGTACTGAGCCGGAGCAGCAGAGCGCTACAAATATAACTGTCTCACCCAAAGGACCATCAGCGGAGCCAGAGGCTAAGGAGCGTGCAAGGCCTGAACCGAGAGATACGCAGAGTTCAATAAACCTGGAGCATGCCGCGCTGCAGAAAGCAGGGACAAAGATCTTTAGTCTTGAGGATATTAGAGCAAGTATCTTCATTAATACGTACCTGCAGCTCACCAGGACTGAAGTAACTTTACTCACACACGAAATGATTCCAGACCGGGGCTACCCATCCCACATGCAGACTTACGCTGAGATTCCATCGAGGTCCCCCTGCAGACTAGGAGTGGGCTAGCGAGAATTTAATACAGCTCTTTATCATCTCAGCGCTGCCCAGATCCAAATTCCACACAAGCACAAACCTTGAACTTTATATCTGTGGGACATTCTCAGTTTACATAAGCAGTAGTAGCACTTAGTGCTGCTATTAAATAACCCCTATTCAGACTCTGGGACGCTGACCGGCAATATTACCCCATCTCTAGCTCTCCTGAAATGAGAGCCCTCAATGTTCTGTTAGGTCTAATCCATACACGGAGTTGTACTTTATAAATGTTATCTTTTTTACGTTTATAAGTATGTTCATGACTATTTAGCATTAACAACTGTTTTCCTTTCAAGCAGTCCTGTACTCCACAACTAATATTACCTACTGGGAGTCCCACTCTATAAATTAAGTATGTACATATATATTTTGAATTTCTGGCTGCTCCTCTAGTGAGCATGGTCATCCACTAAGATCCATATTACCAACTGAGAGTTTCTTATTTTTTTGTGCAAATGGGGTTATGTGATCGCGGCATAGTGTTTTGTTCACTCAGGCTATACCAACCTGCATCTAAATACAAAGCACCTTCAAATACATAGTAACATCTCATAAGAGCTCATAGTCTAGCCCTCAGAACACTTATACTTAATACACTAACTACCAGGGTCAGTCTCTCCTTCACCCTTATACTATGTCTAAGGACACACACTGTAGACCCGCTTGAAATATCGAGAATAGGAGATTGTTTTTAAGCAGGGCCACCATAAGCACAAATATTATTAGTTAATGATGCACGTTGACATTCCTCCTTTTACACTACTCAGTTGAGGACACCTAGTGCCCCACAACATTTTTATGTGGACTTAATTACTCCCAATTATCTTATCACAAGCCCCTATATGTCTAGACGGAACATCTGTTAGGTCTGGATCTCTATAAACACAGAGATCAAATAACTTAAGGTCCCTTACGCACATCACATATTGTAGATTGGTATCGCTACAATTCTAAGGTTCAATAGCTTTAAGTTGGCCCCTTTGGTCTCAGTAAAGTTATTATGATATTCAGAGTTAAACTAGACTCCAGTATGTATTTACTTATATCGCCCCGTTGGCGACCATAGCTCAAATATCTGTTATTTTACCAATGTAGCCTTATACTCAGGTTAGCTAGCTATTAATTCATACTCTGATAATATTTACTATATATACCTCCATAGCCACCCCACAGGTAGCATAGATACCCCCCGACCTGGACCCAACATAGATTATCATTTGTCGTATTCCCCTATCTAACTGTGTTCCACCAGCTCACTCCCTCTTCTTTACTTTCTCACCCTTAGAAAGAACACACCTACAACAGGGGCCCAATATCCTCCCCCCCCCCACTCTCTATCTTTCTCTTTTTCTTTTCTTTTTACTCTCTAAAAGCAGCTTTTGCCTGCTGACTTTCCCCATCTTCCTATCCCCTCACTAGGTCCAAAAGTGACCACTTCATATGCCAAGTTCCTCCTTAAATGTCCATAAGCTATGTAAGGTTCAAGAGTAACCTTCCTTATCAACTGAGGAACCCATTATAGAATGTAATATAAATATAAAAATGAGGTTCAAGATGATTATCCATACAGACCCACTGTAGTACTTTTGCTTTATCCTGAATATATCTGTTTGTTATATAATATGTTATTTATATTTCATGGTATTTCATATTGTTTGTACTGCTCTCATAACCTCAATAAAAAAATAAAAAAATATTAAAATAAAAAGTCCACAAGTCAAATAACAAGCCAGGAGTCAAAACCAGAGCTGGTAGTCAGACGAGCCGAGTCAGGAGCCAAAGCGAATAGTCAGACGAGCCGGAATCAGGAACAAGGAAAACAGCAGAGTCAGGAACAAGCCAGGGATCAGGAACCAGGAAGGACATCAGGCAGCCAGGTAATACACAGGAACTCTCACAAACAGGTCTGAGACAACGCAAAGGCAAATCATACTGAACAGAGGCCCTTTAATAATAAGTGATGACATCACAATTCTGAGCCTGCATCCTGTCTCACAAGGATGATGCACACCAGTCTGGCCATAAAAGGAAGTGTAGGAAATTAGCAGCATCCCCCACAATGTACCATAGTCAGGAAGAGAGGTGAGTAAAATGGCTGCAAGCAGCACATGGCAAACAACAGGGAAAAAAACCTGACAAGAACACTCCGATATGTGTTTAGCAACATCTCTTGAGTACAGTGATACTACTCATGTATAGGTATGTCAGGTTCTCAGGGGGCTAAAATACCTTATTTTTAGGGGGCGCATTCCAGTTTTCCAACTTGGAATTTTCACATTTGTCATCATGCACCCATGTCCTATTTGGGACATTTTTTAAACCGGCCAATGTAATTTACCCCATTAAACCATATATTTTTCAAAAGAAGACATCCTAGGGTAATTGAAATGCTTGCATTTTAACTCTTTCTACCACCAGTCTTTGTCAAACGTTTGGGTAGTCATTTATTTGTGTTATTTTTCACACACATTGTACTTTAGGCATGGATTCTCAGTCCCTGTTATGCGTTACTGCCAAAAAACACCACAATATTTGTTCAGCAAGATCTCCTGAGTACAGTGATACCACCTATGCATAGGTTTGTTGGGTTGTTTAGGGTTTGCAATACCAAACTTCTGACATGTGTTTGTGATTTTTTCAGATTTAACATATCTTCTTTGCCTATCTTCTTTTGGGAGGCCTTTTTACATACCCCAGTTTATTTGCTCACCATGAACATGCATATATTTCAGAAGTTGACACTCCAAGGTATTGTATATGGGGTGTTTTGATGCCTTTGATGCAACTGTTTTAGCCGAAAAAAAGTGGAGAAAGTGTGTGGTGGTATTTTTGCACACACATTGCTTTTTGGCTGTGATTTAGGAGAGCCTGTTGTAAGTTATAGCAAGAGAACACTCCGGGTTGTTTTCTGCAAGACCTCCTGAGTACAACTATGCCCCCCATTCATAGGTTTGCCAGGATTTGGGGAAGGTTCTGTTACAATTTTATGACTTGTAATTTGAGTTAAAAGTGAGAGTATTTCTTCTGATAGGCCTATCTTTAGTTTGGGGCCTATTGCATACCCCAGTTTTATTTATTGCCATGAAAGTGTATATATTTTAAAATGTTGACACGCCAAGCTATTGTATATGGAGTGCCTTGATGCCTTTGATGCAACCGTTTTAGCCCCAAAAAATGGAGAAAGTGTATGGTGGTTATTTTTCATCTTTCAGTTTTACACACACATTGCTTTTTGACTATGATTTAGGAGAACCTTTTGGAAGTTATTGCAATAAAACACTCCAGGTTGTTTTCTGCAAGACCTCCTGATTACACCTATGCCCCCATGCATTGGGTTGCCAGGATTTTGGGAAGCTTTAGTTACAATTGTATGACTTGTAATTTGAGTTGAAAGTGAGAGTATTTCTTCTGATAGGCCTATCTTTAGTTTGGGGCCTATTGCATACCCCAGTTTTATTTATTGCCATAAAAGTGTATATATTTGAAATATTAACACCCCAAGGTATAAAAATTGGAGAAAGTATATGGTGGTAATTTTTCAAACAAACAAAAATGTATTTATTTATTTTTGCGGCCATTTTTATTTTAATTTTTTGGGGCGTAATTTTTTGCCAGGGCAGTCGGGCACAGGTGAGTTACAGGCACTGGGTGAGTTGGCAGCTGTTACACATGCTACAATCTGAATGATTGGAGGATAATACTATTATTCTCCAATCACTCAGCTCCTGCATGGCTAAGAGGGTGGTGACTGGTGGTGAGAGGGGAGGAGGAGCAGTGAGAGTACAGTTCAGTCACGACCGTCACCCACGTGAGTCAGACTCAGACAGTTAGTGGAGGAGAGGTGAGCAGTAAGAAGGAGGTAGGAGCAGAGCAGCAGCAGAGCAGGTGGGCAGCAGAGAGAGTGGGAGTCGCAGCAGAGTGGGAGTGTCGAGTTGGGGCGGTTTGGATTTGTTTCATTAGTAAGCAGGCAGCAGCTGCAGAGCTAAGAATAGAAGCTTTTACCATTTTCCCTCCTAGTAGTACACACGCTATAGTTAAATTAACGTTAAAAGTTGTGCTATTTAATCCCCTATAGAGCTGCCATTAAAAGTTTTTCAAAACCCAGCTTGCGCGGACGATATGGAGATTTTGAACTCCATACCACACCAAAAACAAGCGGTGTTTTGACGTGCTTGTTTCCCCATAGACATCAATGGGGAGAGACGGCTAAAAAAAAGTCTAACACCTGCGATCGCTGAAACAAAAGCTCCGTAACGCAGCCCCATTGATGCCTATAGGAAAAAAACAAATGTTTAAACCTAACACCCTAACATAAACCTAACATCTAAACACCCCTAATCTGCTGCCCTCGACATCGCCGACACCTACTTAATGTTATTAACCCCTAATCTGTCGCTCCTGATATCGCTGCCACCTAAATCGAATTATTAACCCCTAATCTTCCGCTCCCGATATCACCGCCACTATACTACATTTATTAACTCCTATTCCACCGCACCCCAACATCGCCACCACTATACTAAAGTTATTAACCCCTTATCCGATGCACCCCAACATCGCCGCCACTATATTAAAGTTATTAATCTCTATTCCACCGCTCCCCAATATCGCTGCAACTAAATAAAGTTATTAACCCCTAAACCTCTGGCCTCCCACATAAATACCAATAAATTAACCTATTAACCCCTAAACCGCCAGCCACCCACATCGTAACAACCTAAATTAAACTATATTAACCCCTAAACCTAACCCTAACGTTACCCTAAACCTAACACCCCCTAACTTTAACATAATGAAAATAGAGCTAAACTAAAGTTACAATTATTAACTAAATAATACCTATTTAAAACTAAATACTTACCTGTGAATTAAAACCTAAGCTAGCTACAATATAACTAATAGTTATATTGTATCTAGCTTAGGTTTTATTTTTATTTCATAGGTAAGTTTGTATTTATTTTAACTAGGTAGACTAGTTAGTAAATACAGTAGTTATTAACTATTTAATAACTACCTAATTAAAATAAATACAAACTTACCTGTGAAATAAAACCTAAGCTGCCTTACACTAAAACCTAACATTACATAAAACTAACACTAAAATTACTAAAAATAAAAAAACCTACCATTACAAAAATAAAAAAACCTACCATTACAACCCCCCCGAAATTATCCAAACAAATTAAGATTATTCCTATTCTAATACCCTTTAAACAAAAATAAAACACCCCAAAATAAAAAAGCCTAATCTAGAATAAACTACCAAGGGTCCTTAAAAGGGGCTTTTGTAGGGCATTGCCCTAAGTTAAACAGCTCTTTTGCTCAAAAAAATAAACAAACACCCCCTAACACAATACAAACCCCCACCCCCCAAACTATCAAGGGCCCTTAAAATGGCCTTTTGTAGGGCATTGCCCTAAGTTAAACAGCTCTTTTGCTACAATAAAAAACACCCCCTAAAAAATACATTACACAAAATAACAAATAAATAAAATTATTCCTGTTTTAATACCCATAAAAAAACACCCCAAAATAAAAAACTAATCTAGAATAAACTACCAATGGCTCTTAAAGGGGCCTTTTGTAGGGCATTGCCCTAAAGATAGCAGCTCTTTTAGTGAAAAAAAATTACAAAGACCCACTAACATTACAAACTCTCACCCCCCACCCAAACCCACAAAATAAAAAAAAATATCTAAAAAACCTAAGCTACCCATTGCCCTGAAAATGACATTTGTATGGGCATTGCCCTTAAAAGGACATTTAGCTCTTATACTGCCCAGACCCTAAACTAAAAAAAAACACCCAAAAAATCCTTTAAAAAGCCTAACACTAACCCCCTGACGATCAACTTACAGTTTTTGTAGTCCCGCTTGAACGATCTTCATCCTGGCATTAAAGTCCTCATCCAGGCGGTGAGAAGTCTTCATCCAGGCGGCCTCTTTAATCTTCATCCCGGCGTTAAAGTCCTCATCCAGGCGGCAAGAAATCTTCATCCAGACGGCATCTTCAATCTTCATCCAGACGGCATCTTCTATCTTGATCCCAGCGGAGCGGAGTGGGTCCATCCTGAAGACATCCGGCGTGGAACATCCTCTTCATATGGTCGCCGTCGTACACTGAATCTTTAATGCAAGGTACGCGATTCGAGATGGAGTCCCTTGCATTCCTATTGGCTGAAAATTTTGATTCGGCCAATTGGAATGAGAGCTGCTAAAATCATATTGGCTGTTCAAATCAGCCAATAGGATTTAAGCAGCTCTCATTCTATTGGCTAATTCATCAGCCAATAGGAATGAGAGCTGCTAAAATACTATTGGCTGTTTTAATCAGCCAATAGGATTTAAGCAGCTCTCATTCTATTGGCTGATTCATCAGCCAATAGAATGAGAGCTGCCTAAATAATATTGGCTGTTCAAATCAGCCAATAGGATTTAAGCAGCTCTCATTCTATTGGCTGATTCATCATCCAATATATTTTTGCTTTGGGTTTTCATGGTATTAACATCTGTAAGATTATGTGAATATTGGACATCAATATTTAATGTCTACAGCAAAGAATGTAACTGCAAAGTTAAACTTTACTTACTGAGTAGAGGCCCCACGCTGTCATTCTGCCTGGGGACATTCACTTGCTAGGACCAGCCCTGGCATCTCTGTAGTTGTTCTTGTTATCATATGAAAACACATAAACATAAGGCCCAGTTCAACTCAACTGTCCCTAATTGTCAGCATAATTCTTCATTATATACATAAACAGTTGTTCCAATAGTACAAATGATTTATTGCAATATATACAATGTTATAGTGCTCCACATTATTACAACAGTCATAGATATCAATATCCAATGCTTAGTATATTTCACATTGACATATGCAAGAGTCAGAGAAATGTGGTATTATATGCTATACGAAAACAAAAAACATTAGAAATTATTTGTAGTATACAGTATATCACTACTATGCCTAAAAGAAAATTGGAAGCCTTCTATATGGTTCAGAAGGTCACTCTTGTACCTTATATTGATGGAAACATTACTCTAGCAGAAGATCCTCTGGAATAGAGGAGATCTCTCTTGTATCTCAGATGGAAAACCTCAAGGTTTTTTTTATATAGAGATATTTTCTTGTACTATATGTAAAACTTTAAAATATTATAGTAATAAAGGTAGGCTTTACCATAACAATATAATGGGATATGAGATATTATTCCTTGGTAAATATTATAGAAAAACCCTATAACTGTTGAATAACACATAGCATAGGGATCTTGGTCCAAGTAATATATATTGAACTCCTAAATTGAGGCTGTATTACAAGGGCACTCTATGGGGTTACATGAATTATATTAAAAATTATAAGTCTATAAAACTCACTATATGTAGGTAACAAGTATAGAAATTGTAACTTAGTAGAAATGGATACGCTATAAGGCCACTTTTGGAACTTTGAATTAACATACCAAATTAGCAGATAAAGAATTTTAAGGACTGTGGTATCCAACATCTGTGAAATAATCATAGGACTATAATATTAAGTGTATTTGATTGCACACCAGAAGTGTTCAAGATTCACACTTGCAGTATGTACAGTTAAGAGTGAACAATACTATGATACACTATACAGGGCATTCTATGGCCTAGATTTGGAGTTTGGCGGTAGATGGGCTGTTAACGCTCCGCGGGCTTTTTTCTGGCCGCAGCATAAAATTAACTCTAGTATCGAGAGTTCAAAAAATTGCTGCGTTAGGCTCCAAAAAAGGAGCGTAGAGCATTTTTACCGCAAATGCAACTCTCGATACCAGAGTTGCTTACGGACGCGGCCAGCCTCAAAAACGTGCTCGTGCACGATTCTCCCATAGGAAACAATGGGGCTGTTTGAGCTGTAAAAAACCTAACACCTGCAAAAAAGCAGCGTTCAGCTCCTAACGCAGCCCCATTGTTTCCTATGGGGAAACACTTCCTACGTCTGCACCTAACACTCTAACATGTACCCCGAGTCTAAACACCCCTAACCTTACACTTATTAACCCCTAATCTGCCGCCCCCGCTATCGCTGACCCCTGCATATTATTTTTAACCCCTAATCTTCCGCTCCGTAAACCGCCGCAACCTACGTTATCCCTATGTACCCCTAATCTGCTGCCCCTAACACCGCCGACCCCTATATTATATTTATTAACCCCTAATCTGCACCCCTCAACGTCGCCGACACCTGCCTACACTTATTAACCCCTAATCTGCCGAGCGGACCTGAGCGCTACTATAATAAAGTTATTAACCCCTAACCCGCCTCACTAACCCTATCATAAATAGTATTAACCCCTAATCTGCCCTTCCTAACATCGCCGACACCTAACTTCAATTATTAACCCCTAATCTGACGACCGGAGCTCATCGCTACTATAATAAATGGATTAACCCCTAAAGCTAAGTCTAACCCTAACACTAACACCCCCCTAAGTTAAATATAATTTACATCTAACGAAATTAATTAACTCTTATTAAATAAATTATTCCTATTTAAAGCTAAATACTTACCTGTAAAATAAATCCTAATATAGCTACAATATAAATTATAATTATATAATAGCTATTTTAGGATTAATATTTATTTTACAGGCAACTTTGTAATTATTTTAACCAGGTACAATAGCTATTAAATAGTTAAGAACTATTTAATAGTTACCTAGTTAAAATAATAACAAAATTACCTGTAAAATAAGTCCTAACCTAAGTTATAATTAAACCTAACACTACCCTATCAATAAATTAATTAAATAAAATACCTACAATTACCTACAATAAAACCTAACACTACACTATCAATAAATAAATTAAATACAATTTCTACAAATAACTACAATTACATAAACTAACTAAAGTACAAAAAATAAAAAAGAACTAAGTTACAAAAAATAAAAAAATATTTACAAACATAAGAAAAATATTACAACAATTTTAAACTAATTACACCTACTCTAAGCCCCCTAATAAAATAACAAAGACCCCCAAAATAAAAAATTCCCTACCCTATTCTAAATTAATAAATGTAAAAGCTCTTTTACCTTACCATGCGGGGCATGCCCCAAGAAAATCAGCTCTTTTGCCTGTAAAAAAAACATACAATACCCCCCCCCCCAACATTACAACCCACCACCCACATACCCCTAATCTAACCCAAACCCCCCTTAAATAAACCTAACACTAAGCCCCTGAAGATCTTCCTACCTTGTCTTCACCATCCAGGTATCACCGATCCGTCCTGGCATCCGGTGCTGAAGAGGTCCAGAAGAGGCTCCAAAGTCTTCCTCCTATCGGGCAAGAAGAGGACATCCGGACCGGCAAACATCTTCTCCAAGCGGCATCTTTGATCTTCTTCCATCCGGTGCGGAGCGGGTCCATCTTGAATCAGCCGACGCGGATCCATCCTCTTCTTCCGGCGTCTCCTGACGAATGACGGTTCCTTTAAGGGACGTCATCCAAGATGGCGTCCCTCGAATTCCGATTGGCTGATAGGATTCTATCAGCCAATCGGAATTAAGGTAGGAATATTCTGATTGGCTGATGGAATCAGCCAATCAGAATCAAGTTTAATCCGATTGGCTGATCCAATCAGCCAATCAGATTGAGCTTGCATTCTATTGGCTGTTCCGATCAGCCAATAGAATGCGAGCTCAATCTGATTGGCTGATTGGATCAGCCAATCGGATTGAACTTGATTCTGATTGGCTGATTCCATCAGCCAATCAGAATATTCCTACCTTAATTCCGATTGGCTGATAGAATCCTATCAGCCAATCGGAATTCGAGGGACGCCATCTTGGATGACGTCCCTTAAAGGAACCATCATTCGTCGGGAGACGCCGGAAGAAGAGGATGGATTCGCGTCGGCTGATTCAAGATGGACCCGCTCCGCACCGGATGGAAGAAGATCGAAGATGCCGCTTGGAGAAGATGCTTGCCGGTCCGGATGTCCTCTTCTTGCCGTATAGGAGGAAGACTTTGGAGCCTCTTCTGGACCTCTTCAGCACCGGATGCCAGGACGGATCGGTGATACCTGGATGGTGAAGACAAGGTAGGAAGATCTTCAGGGGCTTAGTGTTAGGTTTATTTAAGGGGGGTTTGGGTTAGATTAGGGGTATGTGGGTGGTGGGTTGTAATGTTGGGGGGGGTATTGTATGTTTTTTTTTACAGGCAAAAGAGCTGAACTTCTTGGGGCATGCCCCGCAAAGGGCCCTGTTCAGGGCTGGTAAGGTAAAAGAGCTTTTAACTCTATTAATTTAGAATAGGGTAGGGCATTTTTTTATTTTGGGGGGCTTTGTTATTTTATTAGGGGGCTTAGAGTAGGTGTAATTAGTTTAAAATTGTTGTAATATTTTTCTTATGTTTGTAAATATTTTTTTATTTTCTGTAACTTAGTTCTTTTTTATTTTTTGTACTTTAGTTAGTTTATGTAATTGTAGTTATTTGTAGCAATTGTATTTAATTTATTTATTGATAGTGTAGTGTTAGGTTAATTGTAGGTAATTGTAGGTATTTTATTTAATTAATTTATTGATAGGGTAGTGTTAGGTTTAATTATAACTTAGGTTAGGATTTATTTTACAGGTAATTTTGTTATTATTTTAACTAGGTAACTATTAAATAGTTCTTAACTATTTAATAGCTATTGTACCTGGTTAAAATAATTACCAAGTTGCCTGTAAAATAAATATTAATCCTAAAATAGCTACAATATAATTATAATTTATATTGTAGCTATATTAGGATGTATTTTACAGGTAAGTATTTAGCTTTAAATAGGAATAATTTATTTAATAAGAGTTAATTAAATTTGTTAGATTTAAATTATATTTAACTTAGGGGGGTGTTAGTGTTAGGGTTAGACTTAGCTTTAGGGGTTAATCCATTTATTATAGTAGCGGTGAGCTCCGGTCGTCAGATTAGGGGTTAATAATTGAAGTTAGGTGTCGGCGATGTTAGGGAGGGCAGATTAGGGGTTAATACTATTTATGATAGGGTTAGTGAGGCGGATTAGGGGTTAATAACTTTATTATAGTAGCGCTCAGGTCCGCTCGGCAGATTAGGGGTTAATAAGTGTAGGCAGGTGTCGGCGACGTTGTGGGAGGCAGATTAGGGGTTAATAAATATAATATAGGGGTCGGCGGTGTTAGGGGCAGCAGATTAGGGGTACATTAAAAAAATGTAATAGAGTGGCGGCGATGTGGGCGGGACCTCGGTTTAGGGGTACATAGGTAGTTTATGGGTGTTAGTGTACTTTAGGGTACAGTAGTTAAGAGCTTTATGAACCGGCGTTAGCCCAGAAAGCTCTTAACTCCTGCTATTTTCCGGCGGCTGGAGTTTTGTCGTTAGAGCTCTAACGCTCACTTCAGAAACGACTCTAAATACCGGCGTTAGAAAGATCCCATTGAAAAGATAGGATACGCAATTGACGTAAGGGGATCTGCGGTATGGAAAAGTCGTGGCTGAAAAGTGAGCGTTAGACCCTATTTTGAGTGACTCCAAATACCGGCGGTAGCCTAAAACCAGCGTTAGGAGCCTCTAACGCTGGTTTTCACGGCTACCGCCGAACTCTAAATCTAGGCCTAGATGTGGTCAGAAAATAATAATAATGTCTTATATGAGGGAGAGAATTGTAATCGCAAAAATAAGGTCTGTGAACCTTTACAATCCAAATAGTGAAAAAATTGCAGAATGTTTACCGCTTTAGGGTCCAAACTGCCATGTGCCTATTTGTAGAGGAATATTCTGTTAGAACAAAAGTATACATCTTCTTTATACAGCTGTAGCTATTTTAGCTGTCAGGGCCATGCTGTGTAGATTACTCATGTTTGCCAATAATTGTCAGAAATGATCAAGTCTATATAAACTACACATCTGAAGCAGATTAACTTTGGCATAATTTATTATCTATTAAATGCCCCAGTGTCTTCTTACCATGTTCTGCACTGAGTAGGAGATACCAAGGACGAAACATATAGTGGCATTAGTGCATATGTTACCCTATTCTACTATGCACTATAAATGCAAAAAAGGTCCAATTCCCATATGGCAGTACATAACAATACTAGATATGATCCCATAGCATACACTAGCAAATAAACCCTGTTAGGTAATATAGTAAAACTTGGCAAAAAGGTACAATGGCTATGCAGACTACGCACTTCTTTTTCCATTTATAAAAATTCTTAATCAGAGCATAGGAACCTTGCATATATCACTAGACACGCATTCATGTAAAAGGCTGTGGAAACAAAAAAGCCTGGTTAGAATAAACAAGCAACCAGAAATATGAGTGTCCCAATAGTTCAGTAAACTATATAAGGATAAAACTTTCCATACGGTTGCATATCCGACCAAGGTCATCATATGTATGGTGAGGAAAAGGTTTTCACTAAATGAAGCCCCCTAGAACAAAAGGGCTGAGTAGCATGGCCATCTTATCCAATCCCAGCTCTACATGGCGATATGGTCCCAAGCTAGGCTAGGAAGTATGCAGGCTCTGGCAGCTGTACAATTGAGGAGTGAGTGTCCTGTCTTAGGGTACATGCATAGGAATCTACAGTAAAGCAATCAGTCCCACACTTTTTGTGCCGGTAGTGTCCAAAGTTCAAGGTCTGTCACAAAGCATTCATAGTCAATGTTTTTCTGTACTTCAATCTGCAAATATCTCTTCTGGGCAGCCTTGTCTGCCCCCTTTAGATCCCGCAATATATCTGAAGGACACGTAATGTTAGAGTTGGATTCCTTATCAATCTGAGGGAAACTGAGTTTAACAAGGCAGAGGTATCACAGTGAATAACATATACAATACGGGTAAGTACAATACTTGCTATAGCTGTCGGTCAGTCCTGCTTCTGGCTGATGCCGAGTGCAGTGGTGCGAAGAGTGTCAGTGTTTGCAGCGAATAGGTAGGAGGCAGTTGCTGCTGTCAGATTTGCTGGAATCCCTTGGGCAGAGAAAGGAGACGGAACTCCGATGTAAAGTTAACCTTATGAGGTTCAAAAGAATAGCTCAGGTCTTCAGGTGTAGTGTAACCACAATCTGAGTAAAATTACTAAGCAACGTCTTGTGGAAGTAGGTGGTACTTAAGGGAGGCTTAGCCAATCAAATAGTCAGGGTGGTTAATGTGAATTAAAGGAACAGAAACCCTGACATGACCCCCCCTTCAAGGGAGCTGGACAGTCAGGGCATCAGCGATGGAAAGCAGAGAGCAACCTGGGAGCATTGAGGTTGGCAGCAGGCTCCCAGGAGTCATCTTCAGGTGAGAAATTCTTCCAGCGAATCAAATACTGCAATTGGCCAGACCTTATATGGGAATCCAGTACAGACTGGACCTCATAATCATCTGGATCCAAAGTGTGAGGAGGTGGAGGGAGCAAATGTGCTGGTCTCCCTCAGGTGCCTGTAGGGCTTCAACAGTGAGACGTGCAAAGTGGGATGGATTCTAATGTTGTCCGGAAATTTGAGGGTTACAGCATTCTTGTTCACTACCCGTATGATCGGGAAAGGGCCGAGGATAGCCAATTTTTTGCAGGGGATCTGTAACTTGAGATTCCTAGTTGAGAGCCATACCTTGTCACCGACTGTATACTCCGGTGGTTCTCTTCTACGGAGATCATAGTAGCTCTTCTGAGTATTCTGAGCGTCCTTAATATTTTGGTGGATATAATTGAAATTATCAACCAAAGAATTATGTAGGTTGTCAACGAGAGGAGAGTTGGTGACTTCATGTGAGCTTAAAACGAGTGCCGGGTGATACCCATAATTTGTGTGAAACGGAGTGACCTTAGTAGAGGAGTTGACGGAGTTATTATAGGCGAATTATGCCATCGGGAGGAAATTCATCCAGTTGTTTTGATGGTATGAGCAGAAGCATCTGAGATATTGTTCCAACCATTGATTTAATCGTTCTGCTTGTCCATTTGTTTGGGGTTGGAAAGAGGTGGTGAATCTGTGATCAATTTGAATCAATTTACAAAGATTGATCCAGAAGCGGGAGGTGAACTGACTGCCTCTGTCGGTAGTGAGTATTGGAGGTATTCCGTGGAGTTTGATTATGTGGTTTAGGAAGAGATGTGCCGTCTCCGAAGAGGTAGGAAGCTTATGATACGGTAGGAAATGAGCCATCTTGGTAAAGATATCAACCACAATGAAAATTGTGGTCTGGTTATTAGATGGTGGCAAATCTACAATAAAATCCATTGACAGGTGCTGCCAAGGTTTCCTAGGTACTGGTAATGGTATAAGGAGACCATACAGTGTTTTTTTCTCAGATTTTGAGGTAGTTCATATAATACGAGTTTGGACATAATCTTGTATGGTATCTTTCATATTCGGCCACCAGAAAGTTCTTTTTATGAGTTATGCAGTGCGCTGAATCCCTGGGTGTCCCGAAAGGGGTGAATCATGGTATATTTTCAGTATGGATAGCCTCATTGCTTCAGGCACGTAAATTTTGTCTTTATGATAGTAAACCCCAGAAATTTTAGTAAGAGAGGGTTGTGGGGGTGTTGCCTCTAACCTTGTATACTTTTTCAGTTCCAAAAGAAGTGGAGTGGAAAGACCGATGAACCGATCTTTTGGTATGATTTCAGAGTAGGTGTACTCATTGTCTGGCTTTTCAGGTATCCGTGACAGGGCATCCGCTTTGCCATTCCTATCAGCGGGTCTGTAAATGATACAGAAAGAAAACATAGAAAAATATAAGCTCCATTGAACTTGTCTTGCGGAGAGTTTTTTTTGCTTTGTAAGTATTGGAGGTTCTTATGATCTGTGTAGATCTTGATGGGATACTTTGTGCCCTCAAGGAGATGTCTCCAGTGTTCCAAGGACTGTTTTATTGCCAAGAGCTCTTTATCGCCTATGGGGTAGTTCCTTTCTGCAGGGGTCATTACTTTGAAATAGTATGATACAGGATGGATAGGACTGCTGAGCGTGACCTGTTGTGATAGCACTGCACCTATGGCAAAGTCAGAAGAGTCCACTTCTAGGACGTAGTATGACGTTGGGTCAGGGAACTTCAATATACAGTGGGGAAAAAAAGTATTTAGTCAGTCACCAATTATGCAAGTTCTCCCACTTAAGAAGATGAGAGAGGCCTGTAATTTTCATCATAGGTATACCTCAACTATGAGAGACAAAATGTGGAAACAAATCCAGACAAGCACATTGTCTGATTTAGAAAGAATTTATTTGCAAATTATGGTGGAAATAAGTATTTGGTCACCTACAAACAAGCAAGATTTCTGGCTCTCACAGACCTGTATCTTCTTCTTTAATAGGCTCCTCTGTCCTCCACTCATTACCTGTATTAATGGCACCTGTTTGAACTTGTTATCAGTATAAAAGACACCTGTCCACAACCTCAAACAGTCACACTCCAAACTCCACTATGGTGAAGACCAAAGATCTGTCGAAGGACACCAGAAACAAAATTGTAGACCTGCACCAGGCTGGGAAGACTAAATCTGCAATAGGCAAGCAGCTTGGTGTGAAGAAATCAACTGTGGGAGCAATAATAAGAAAATGGAAGACATACAAGACCACTGATAATCTCCCTCGATCTGGGGCTCTATGCAAGATCTCACCCAGTGGGGTCAAAATGATCACAAGAAAGGTGAGAAAACATCCCAGAACCACACGGGGGACCTAGTGAATGACCTGCAGAGAGCTGGGACCAACATAACAAAGGCTACCATCAGTAACATACTATGCCGCCAGGGACTCAGATCCTGCAGTGCCATACGTGTCCCCCTGCTCAAGCCAGTACATGTCCGGGCCCATCTGAAGTATGCTAGAGAGCATTTGGATGATCCAGAAGCGGATTGGGAGAATGTCATATGGTCAGATGAAACCAAAGTAGAACTGTTTGGTAGAAACACAACTTGTCGTGTTTGGAGGAGAGAGAACACCATACCTACTGGGAAGCATGGAGGTGGCAACATCATGCTTTGGGGCTGTTTCTCTGCAAAGGGAACAGGACGACTGATCCGTATACATGAAAGAATGAATGGGTCCATGTATTGTGAGATTTTGAGTGCAAACCTCCTTCCATCAGCAAGGCCATTGAAGATGAAACGTGGCTGGGTCTTTCAGCATGACAATGATCCCTAACACACCACCCGGGCAACAAAAGAGTGGCTTCGTAAGAAGCATTTCAATGTCCTGGAGTATCCTAGCCAGTCTCCAGATCTCAACCCCATAGAAAACCTTTGGAGGGAGTTGAAAGTCTGTGTTGCCCAGCGGCAGCCACAAAACATCACTGCTCTAGAGGAGATCTGCATGCAGGAATGGGCCAACATACCAGCAACAGTGTGTGACAACCTTGTGAAGACTTACAGAAAACGTTTGACCTCTGTCATTGCCAACAAAGGATATATAACAAAGTATTGAGATGAACTTTTGATATTGACCAAATACTTATTTTCCACCATAATATGCAAATAAATTCTTTCCAAATCAGACAATGTGATTGTCTGGATTTGTTTCCACATTTTGCCTCTCATAGTTGAGGTATACCTATGATGAAAATTACAGGCCTCTCTCATCTTCTTAAGTGGGAGAACTTGCACAATTGGTGGCTGACTAAATACTTTTTTCCCCACTGTAGGAGCGGTGGTGAAGTGTGTTTTTAATATTTCAAAGGCTGACATAGCTTCGGGATTCCATTGGAATGGAATTGATGAACTAGTTAGTCTGGTAAGTGGTTTTGCAATCTTTGAGAAATTCCTTATAAATTTCCTGTAGTAGTTTGAAAACCCAAGGAATCATTGGAGATCCTTTTTGCTCTTAGGTATGGGCCAGTTCGCAACTGCTTCCACCTTTTCTTTCTGCATTTCAATACCAAATGGAGAGATATTGTAACCAAGGAAAGAAACAGTCAGTGTGGAAGGTCAGTGTGGAACAAACATTTTTCTGGTTTGGCGAAAAGTTTATGTTCTCTTAGCCTGGAGAGTACCTTCCTTACATGAGTTATATGTTCTGTTATGGTTTTGGAGTATATTAGAATATAATCCAGATAGATGACTATGCATACGTCTAGGAGATCACAGAAAACATAATTTATAAAATGCTGGAATGTGGCGGGAGCATTAAATAAAACAAAAGGCATAACTAAATACTCATAGAGACCATACCTGGTTCTGAAAGCCGTTAGCCATTCATGCCCCTCTTTTATCCTTATGAGATTGTAGGCTCCTCTTAGGTCTAATTTGGAGTAGATAGTGGCTTCAGACAGATGCTCTATGAGCTCAGGAATTAAGGGAAGGGGGTATTGGTTCTTTATCGTAAGTTTGTTTAGTTGGCGGTATTCTATAATCGGTCTGAGTGTTGAATCCTTGTTCCAGACAAAGAAAATGCCTGCCCCTGCAGGGGAAGTAGAGGCTATAATAAAAAATTTCCTTAAGTTTTCTTCCAGATATAGCTTGAGATGTTCCAACTCAAGTTGACTGAGGGGATATAAATGACCATATGGGATGGTAGCGCCAGGTTGTAGATCAATTGGGCAATCATACTCACGGTGTGGTGGTAGGTTTTCTGCCATAGTTTTACTGAAGACATCCAAAAATTCGGAGTATTCCGGAGGTAACCCCTGAACTTGTGAGTTGGTGTTTAGAAGCATTTGATTGTGGTAGCAGTTTTCTTTACAGTAGCGAGAGGTGAATGTGACCTGTAGAGGAGTCCATTCTATTTGAGCGTTATGGAGCTGCAGCCACTTGATACCTAATACAATAGGGAAATGTGGTGATGGTAAAACATCAAACAAAAGTAATTTACTATGACCTGAAATAGAAACAGATATAGGTACGGTGTGATGTGTTATAGGACCAGTGGTGATTGTGGAACCATCAATAACACGAACACAAATAGGAGTTGTTTTTGAAATCAGTGGAATTTTATTAGATTTTACAATTTGGAGATCGATGAAATTCCCGTACGCTCCTGAATCAATGATTCCATTGAGTTTCAGTGGTTTATGGTCCCACTGCAGAGAAAGAGATAAGGTGCAATAAGTGGGGTTGTTTGTATTTAGTATAGAGGTATATGAATACTTTAACTTACTTCTTTTGTTCTTTTGTAGTATTGGGCAATCCTGAACTGTATGTGTTCTGTTGGCACAATACATACATAGAGACTTAGTTATCCTAGGTTATCTCTCCTCTGGACTTAATGGGCCTTTTACTATGCCGATCTCCATAGGTTGGTCCAGTTGTTTGGAGGTAGAGGGGGCCTCTCATATAGGCAAGCTAGCCAAGGGTCTTGGACGAATGTCAGAGGTGTAACTTTCGACCCGTCTCTCACATAGCCTGCGATCAAGTTGTGTTGCTGATCTCATTAAGGCATCTAAAGTTTTTGGTAGTTCGAAGCGGGCAAGTTCATCCTTGAGGCTATCAACCAAGCCTAGCCTGAATTGATTACGGAGTGCTACCTGATTCCATTGTGAATCGGCAGAATACATTTTAAAGTCCGTAATGTATTCCTCCACTGGCCTCTTGCCTTGTTTTAAGTTCCTCATGGAGGCTTCAGCTGTAAGTTGGACATCAGTATCTTGGTATAATTCATCCATAGACGAAAAGAAATCCTCTAGGGATCCGAGTAGGGGGTCATCAGATTCACAGAGGTTATCCGTCCAGGTTCGGGGTTCCCATCTCAGGAACGAAATAGTGCTTAAAACTTTGATCCTCTCAGTGGGGTAGGTTCTAGGCTTTAAACTGAATAGTAGCTGACAGGAGTTTTTGAATTGCCTGTAATGCTTTCGGTTTCCAGAAAATTTCTCAGGTAGAGAGACTTGGGGTTCTGGGGATACGTCATGCTGAGAGGGTCTTGCTGACATAGAATCCCTAATAATGTTTCTTAGGGATTGATGCTCCACTTGTATGTCATGAACGGCTTGTGCCAGTTCATCTACCTTTTGTGAAAGGTTATAAACTAACTGAGGAAGATCTGCTGGTTCCATTTCGTTTTTGGCTTAGTAATTATGTAAGGTGAGCATACCCCTTTAAGGAACTCAATTGCAGAATTACTAAATTAAATGTGAGTTTTGTGTCACTGTAATACCAGAAGCCCTCTATTGAAGAGAGGGAGCCTTTTACTTGCAGTGATCAATTCATTAGATTTCCTGGAATAACCAGTTTGAGTGATCTCCTAGTTTTGCCTGCATACTATGGAGTAATGTTGCAGAGGTATTGCCACTTTAAGCCTGGATTTGTATTCCGGTCAGTGACTAAGAGTTCGTTATGTATACCAGAGAATGTGAGTAGTAATTCCTAACCTGTAGAGGTGTTTCACATATCTCTTTAATGTGCGGTAGGCAGGTAGTGGGTTATCCAGACAAGAGAATGTTACATAAACTGTGAGATTACCTGGTCCGGTGTTACTGGCAGATCCAGTCTTAAATTACACAGGGATTACCTGTGGCTGGAGACACAGATGACAGGCTGTGTGGAATTGTTCTGGCTTGTGCTGTTCAATAGACTGGCTATGTGATGTTGCAGCAGGTAGTGCAGATAGATCGCAGCGGTCCGCAGGAAAGCTGAAGTGAGCGGAGGGGAGACGGATCCTGTGGTTCAGTCACAAATGACAAACAGTAAGGTTAGAGTTGGATTCCTTATCAATCTGAGGGAAACTGAGTTTAACAAGGCAGAGGTATCACAGTGGATAACATATACAATACGGGTAAGTACAATACTTGCTATAGTTGTCGGTCAGTCCTGCTTCTGGCTGATGCCGAGTGCAGTGGTGCAAAGAGTGTCAGTGTTTGCAGCGAATAGGTAGGAGGCAGTTGCTGCTGTCAGATTCACTGGAATCTCTTGGGCAGAGAAAGGAGATGGAACCCCGATGTAAAGTTAACCTTATGAGGTTCAAAAGAATAGCTCAGGTCTTCAGGTGTAGTGTAACTGCAATCTGAGTAAAATTACTAAGCAACGTCTTGTGGAAGTAGGTGGTACTTAAGGGAGGCTTAGCCAATCAAATAGTCAGGGTGGCTAATGTGAATTAAAGGAACAGAAACCCTGACAGATGTCTAGCTGTCAATATAATAATCTTAATAGAGTATAGGTACTGCAAACCTATATAATTACACATACTTAAGAAAATGATCTCTTCTATCGTAAATTGAATAGATAATTTATACACCTGGCTAACCCAGTACTGGATTTTCTGACAGAATTGGAATATTTTTGGGCAGGATCAAAACATATGTAATATGTGAGCTTTGGGCCAACAACATTGAGTACACACAAAAAGCTGCATAGGATAAAAACATGACATCTTAAGTGGAGATAACTAGTAATTATTAATAAGTTTAACATGTGACTCTTTCCAACTCATAGGGATCACGCATTTATCTAAGGAAACAAATCTCTGTATAATCATGTCCACATTAACCGTAGGCAATAAGCCTGACCAAGTATTGCTAAGATTATCAAGTAATGGCAGACTTTGTTTAGCTAAAATAAGATCATACATGAGGGAGATTGAGATATTACCTGTTATAAATGTATTAATACAAATATTAATCTCTGCCCAGTCACTTATTGACTCAATTGCCAAATTCCGAGTGGACAAGAAGTAGCGAAGTTGAAAGTGTTTGACACATATATTTAAGACACTTCTCCTCCCAAGATCTAAAGACTTTATGAAGATTTCCTGGAATAAATTCAGGGTTCCCAACTATAGGAAGAAATTACGAAAAATGTGGTACCACTTCTAAAATAGTACAAAACTTTTGCCAAGCTAAAATAACATTTTTAATTGTAATAAACGACTTGATTTTTGAGATGATGTTTTGCATAACACAACAATAACAAACAATGTAGACTTGCCTTTAATGAAAATGGCTGAATGAGATAACTTTCCAAATCAATAGTAGCATAATTATTAGAGTCTGTTATCCAATCCAGTGCAATTTTTACTAAAGTCACAATATTATAGAATCTAAGATTAGGTAGAGCCAATCCTGCTGCGCTATGTTTTTGCATTAATCTATTCAGGGAGATACAAGATTTCTTACTTCCCCAAATGAACCTAGACTGACATGCCTAAAATTGTCATAAATCTGAGTTTGTAAGAAGCAAGGGTAAATTTTGAAGTGGATATAATATGCATGGGAAGATAATTGTTTTAATTAAATTAATTCAGGCTGAAATGGATAGTGGGAAAGAAGCCCATAATTCAAGATCTTTTTCAACCTTCTGTGACAGGGGTGGAAAATTTAGGTTATATAATTTTTTAGGGTTTTTATGAAGAATAATACCCAAATACCTAAAAAAATATTTAACTGCCTTAAAAGAGCCGAATTCAGAGAATAAATGCAAGATTAATGGAATAGTTCGAGAAGTGTTATCTAGAAACAATAAAAGATCATCCGCATAAAGCAGAATTTTCAAAACTGTGAGAACCCAAAACTATCCCTGTCAGATTGTCCCTCAACCATAGAGCTAGAGGTTCCAAAGCCACATTAAAAAGAAGGGGGAGAAATGGACACCCCTGTCTTGTTCCCCTCCCAAGTGTTATTTTTGGAGACAGAGTCCCATTTACAATTAGATAAGAAATCTTATTATTATATATTTTTTGTACAAAGGTAGGAAATTGATCCTTATACCCAAATCTTTCAAGAGCCTTGAATAAATATTGCCAGGTGACAAATCAAATGCTTTTACTGCATCGAGCGTAAGAAGAGCTATTCCAGAGAAGACATTATTTCTCTTGGATTTTTCTAAATTCCACACATAATCTAATAAAGAGATAACTTTCCGAATATATTTAGAAGAATTCCTACCTGCCATAAAGCCAGTCTGATCAGGATGTATAATATTATCTAAACATTTAGCCAATCTGGACGCAACAATGGAGGTCAAGATTAAGAACTGAAAATGGTCTATATGAAGCTAAGTCTTCCGCGTTCTTACCTTTCTTTAATATCAGAGTGACATTAGCCGCTGAAAAATAGTTAGACATAGAATTATCCAAAGTGAAAAAATCATTGAACAATCTTTCTAATGTGCCTTTAATCTCATTAGCTAAGATTTTATAAAATTCTGCAGGCAAAAAAATCGGGTCCCGCAGCTTTACTCCTTTTAGCTTTTTCTATCGCTTTAGATATTTCTTCTCCAGTAATTGGAGAATTTAATATTTTTAATTGCTCATCAGATATCTTGGGCAATTTAATTTTTGTCCAAAAATTTTCTAAATTAATGAGATTAACATCAACTTTATTATACCATTTTTGATAGAACCTATAAAATGAGTTATATTTTCAGTATCCAAATGTCTTTTATCACCTAATTTAAATGCAGTAAAATAATTCCTGCCCTTTCTAATTTTAACTAGCCTAGCTAGATGTTTTGCTGAACATCCATGATAACCTTTGTACTGAATATTAACCTTTAACTCCTCCCTGAGCAAATTCATTTTTAGAAATATGTCTTGATCTCTTCTAGCTGGACAATATTTCTTCCAATTTTCTTCAGATGTCTCAATACAATACCTTCTGTATGCATTTCTAAATCTCGTCCAGATTACGAGTTTTGCGTTATGAGCGGCTCGGTAATAGCTTGCAAGTTATTTCCACCGCTCACCTTTAATAGCGCTGCTATTACAGGTTTGAAAAAAAAACGGTGTTTGCGGGCAATATGGCAGCATTGAGCTCCATACCGCATACAAATACCAGCGCTGCTTTGAGCTGGTTTTACGTGTTCATGCATGATTTCCCCATAGACATCAATGGGGAGAGCCGGCTAAAAAAAAGCCTAACACCTGCAATAAAGTAGCGTAAAGCTCTGTAACGCAGCCCCATTGATTCCTAAGGAGACAGAAAATTTATGTTTACGCCTAACATAAACCCCGAGTCTAAACACCCCTAAACTGCCGCCCCAGACATCGCCGACACCTACAGTACACTTATTAACCCCTAATCTGCCCCCCCTAACATCACCGCCACCTACATTACAGTTATTAACCCCTAATCTGCCGCCCCCAATGTCGCTGCCACCTACCTACACTTATTAACCCCTAATCTGCCGCCCCAATGTCGCTGCCACCCACATTATACTTATTAACCCCTAATCTGCTGCCCCCAACGTCGCCGCCACCACTATACTAAAGTTATTAACCTCTAAACCTCTGACCTCCCACATCACTAACACTATATAAATATATTAACCTCTAACCCTAAGTCTAGCCCTAACACCCCTAACTTTAATATAATTAAAATAAATCTAAATAAAAATTACTATCATTAACTATTTCCTATTTAATACTAAATACTTACCTATAAAATAAACCCTAAGCTAGCTACAATATAACTAATAATTACATTGTAGCTAGCTTAGGTTTTATTTTTATTTTACAGGTAAGTTTGTATTTATTTTAACTAGGTAGATTAGTTAGTAAATAGTTATTAACTATTTACTAACTACCTAGTAAAAATAAATACAAATTTACCTGTAAAATAAAACCTAGCCTGTCTTACACTGACACCTAACATTACACTACACTTAAATAAATTACATTAATTAAATAATATTAACTAAATTACAAAAAAAACCCACTAAATTACACAACATAAAAAAGAAATGATCAAATATTTAAACTAATTACACCGAATCTAATAGCCCTATCAAAATAAAAAAGCCCCCCAAAATAAAAAAACCCTAGCCTAAACTAAACTGCCAATAGCCCTTAAAAGGGCCTTTTGCGGGGCATTGCCCCAAAGAAATCAGCTCTTTTACCTGTAAAAAAAATACAAACAACCCCGCAACAGTAAAACCCACCACCCACACAACCAACCCCCCAAATAAAATCCTATCTAAAAAAAACGCGGAGCATCCTCTTCATACGGTCCCAGCCGTACACTGAAGGTTTCTTTAAATGACATCATCCAAGATGGCATCCCTTGAATTCCGATTGGCTAAATTTTACAGGTAAGTATTTAGTTTTAAATCAGAATTATTTCGTTAATGATAGAATTTATATTTATTTTAATTATATTAAAGTTAGCGGTGTTAGGGTTAGACTTAGGGTTAGGGTTAGGGGTTAATAACTTTAGTATAGTGGCAGCGGTGACGTTGGGGGCGGCAGATTAGGGGTTAATAAATTTATGTAGGTGGCGGCGACATTGGGGGCAGCAGATTATGGGTTAATAATATTTAACTAGTTTTTGCGATGTGGGAGTGTGGCGGTTTAAAGGTTAATATGTTTATTATAGTGGCGGTGATGTCCGGAGCAGTAGATTAGGGGTTAATAAATTTATTATAGTGTTTGCGATGCGGGAGGGCCTTGGTTTAGGGGTTAATAGGTAGTTTATGGGTGTTAGTGTACTTTGTAACACTTTAGTTATGAGTTTTATGCTACAGCTTTGTAGCACAAAACCCATAACTACTAACTTTAGATGGCGGATCGAATCTTGATGGTATAGGCTGTACCGCTCACGTTTTGGCCTCCCAGGCTAAACTCGTAAAACTCGTAATTTATCATTATTTTAAGCCGAAACTGCCATTTTAAAACTCCAGATTGACCCTTGTGCAAATTGACAACTGTATCTTAACCTTATGAATTGTTCCTTATTTATACAGTGGTATATATGTCGTTGACTACTACTTCTTCCAATATGCCTTCTATAAACAGTGCACATAACCCAGGAATGTATCAAATTTCCTGATAAAGTGAATCCAAAAACTACAAGGGGGGTTGGGAATGCATAATTTACAAAATTAGCGCTCCTGCTTGAGCGTAAACTTCACTAGAAGTAATCTTTTTGCGTGCTCGGGTTAATGCGCGTATTACAGGTTAAAAGTTAAAGCTGTCCACGTGAGAGAAACTAGATGCCTGATAACTTCAGGACTATGAATATTGCAACGTTGATAGCTCATTTGCCCCATAGACTTCAATGGAGAGCATAGAAGAAAATCCTAACACTTATCGCTCACACGCTAACCTGACAGGAGTTATTATTATTTCACATTCCAGTGTTCTTCACATACAGAAATATGTTATTTTTATTGTAAATACATATTTATTAATATCAGTATATACCTATACCTGTATATCTATTCCTATAGATGTAAAGGTATAGATATATATTTTGCATTACAATAACACACACATATATAACTATACTGTATATATATATATATATATATATATATATATATATATATATATATATATATAAATAATAAAAATAAAAAATAAAAATCTATGCGAAAAACATAGGAAGGTAAACGATGCGTGACGCGCTTCAGGTTTTGCAATGTAGGTCTAAGGCGGTGTCGGGTTAACGTATATGAAAAATGTGTTATCTTAAGATGCGCTATTGAAATATATATCAAATATTAAAAATTAATCATATGAATTATTAAAAAGTATTATAGATACTGTAATATACATATTTATTAACTATATATTTCTATATTAATGTGATAATGTTAATGTAAAATATATATCTATAGGAATTGATATTCAGGTACAGGGGTATACAGATATATATATAAAGAGAGAGAAATTTGTATTAACAATACAAATAACATTTCCCTGTGTGTGACGAATATTGAAATGTTAAATATTTTAATAACACAGTAAATACACAGTAAAACACATTAAATATTATTATGGAATTATTATTTAGACACATACATATATATACAGTATATACAAAGTAACTATGTGGACAGACTGGGCAATCAGGGAGACAGTAAGTCAAAATTTGTATCGTTTATACCCCTTTATTTATTATTTTATTTATCTAAATTTCTTCAAATAGAATCATTGTTTGGATATTTGCAAAACTATTCCAAAAAAACTGTTGTATCCACCTATGACATGAATGACTTTAATAAGGAAATACTAAGATTTATTAACTTTTCGAAGTACATTTTCCTCATAATTTTTTTTATCCTGAATGCATGCTGGATAAATAAATACAGATAAAAAAGAAAGAAAATTCTTGCCTTTTTATTTAAGACAGTTACATATATATATATATATATTTACAGGCACACAAGTCAATCAAACGGAATGATGTCTAAAACAGAAAAGAATATTTGCTGAAAGTCATAACATTGACAACTGGTTTCAGAGTGTTCTGCAGATGTACATTCTGTCTGTGGCTGCTGTTCATCCCTAAATAGAGATACAGAAGGCCTTGGAGAGATTCCAGGTTATAAAGGAAAACAAACTCTGTGGTCTAATCCTTGAAGTGAATGTACAAAATGAAAGGAAATTCAAAACGTAATTTCACCACAGCTGTTGACGGAATCCTGAGATGTACCAGTTGCCCAGTTAATCCCTCAAAATAAATGTTTTTTTTGTTGTTTTTTTAAATGAGAGTAAGCAAAGAGTATGATGCTTACCTAACCTGCTAAAAAGTGAAAACAGTACAGAATGTCATGTACAAATATAGATATATTTGGAAACTGCAATGTTATTTTAATTCTTTGTTCGACTTGCAATTTTTTTGTTTAAATTAGTCACATAGAGACATTAATCTTTTTTTAATCACAATTTTAAGCTAATACTGAAGTTATGGCAGATGAATATTAATTGAGGCCTTAATGCCAGTCTCATTGAGGCATAAATCCCAGTCTCTTAGGGCCCAATGTTCTAAAGATTGTCAGGTCTTCAAAAAATTGCTTATTTTAGTCTCGCCAGTCGTATTATACAAAAAGTGGGCTGATATTCATTTTACAGAAGAGTAGGAAAGGATGAGGCTCACTGTCTTTTGAACAATCCGACCACATCACCATTTAATGCTGATCTCAGCAGTTTGGAGGGATCCATGTTTACACAATTTATAATCTGCATTCAGTGATTATAAAAATAGATTATATTAAGTAAGAGTTCAAATAATCTATTAAATTTCACTATAAATTCAGTAGATGTCTTACAATTGGTGAGCTCACCACTTAAAGGGTTCTATAGTAGCTGTTGTTATCTGAAGGGCAGTATTCCTGTACAACTGTTTTTAAGGATAATAAAGCTGAAAGTTTGACTTCAACACTGCGACTCCAGTACGTTATTGTTTGCCTTCTATAGTAGCTGCAAGTGTACATGGTACTGAATGTGTTTAGTTCTAATATATGGCTACGATCTTAAACATGATATCTATATCCCATACACAACAATTTGTCCCAAAAACATGTTTAATTAAATACCAAACTTACTTAAAATACATTGGGCTATATTACAAATAGTGCACTATCATTAGTGGGGGTGAAATATTGCAATATCACAATCGTGTTAACTTGTGCACATATTACAAGTGGAAAGTAAGTGTGTTCGCTCAAGTGCAATCAAATTTAGCGTGTATTGGGTTAGAGCAACTGAAAACCTCTAGTAAAGGTTAAGATTTAGAAAACACGTCCAACAAACACAACATAAATACTTTAAAATAGATTGTTACGCTCATATAAACAATGTCTGATAAATATTATTAGGGTTAGGGTTATATTTTAAAAAATGTTAATATTTATGTAAATATTAAACATAACATATTTAAAAATTATTAATAATTATAGTTACTGTAAAATAAACATATATAGTCAAATATTTTTTTTAGAATTTTTAAGAACATCGATAATAAATATTACTAATTATTATTAATATTTTTTCAATATTTTATATTTAACATTTACATAAAATGCCTTAAGATAACTAATTCTTTATCACCTAGATTACGAGTTTTGCGTTGCGGCATTTAACGCTGAAAAAATGGCAATTTCAGCGTAAAAGCAGGAACGCACTATTGGGAGTCGTGTCGGTATCGCTATATCGCAAGCATTTTAGCCTGTAATGCAATGTTAATCCCGCACTCAAAAAAATTAAGTTTTTTTGCGTGGAATTTCCATAGCGCCGGTATTACAGGTTGTGGGGTGAGGCTAAAAAGCTTGCGTTACAGCCTATACCGACACAATCCATACCGCCATCTGAGAGCAGTAGTTATGGATTTTGTGTAACAAAAATGTTTCACAAAACTCATAACTAAACTGTTACGAAGTACACTAACACCCATAAACTACCTATTAACCACTAACCGCCGCCCTCTGGCATTGCAAACACTAAATTAAACCTATTAACCCCTAATCTGCCGCCCACCCCACATCGTGACTATTCAATAAAGTTATTAACCCCTAATCTGCTGCCCACACACATCGTCAACACTATTTAAATATATTAACCCCTATTCTCCTGCACCCCGACATCGCCGCCACTATAATAAAGTTATTAACCCCTAAACCTCCAGCCTCCCACATCTCTGCCACTAAATAAACCTATTAACCCCTAAACCACCGCCCCCACATCGCAAAACACTAAATTAAACTATTAACCCCTAAACCTAACACCCCCTACCTTTAAATTAAAATTACAATATAACTCTATTTAAATAAAGAAAAACTTACCTGTGAAATAAATATAAACCTAACATTAAACTATAAATTAACCTAACATAACTAATCTAATACAATAAAAAATACTACTAATTAAAATATCTAAATTACAAATTTAAAAAAAACCTAACAAGTAAAAATGGATTGTCTGCCTATAGCTGTTGCGGAAGGACGTTTGTGTTGAGAGCTCCTGATTCTTACTAGGTTTTAACTATATATTCATCTTTAAAAAAGACATAATTTTTGTGCCTAGTATTTTAGTTAAAGAGCCCTGAAGTTACCCTGGTGAGATAGTATCGCATAAATAGATCTTCCTATGCTCCTCAGCTAGACCGCATGGAAGCTGACCACATGGCAAGCGGGCTTACTTTGTGTTTCAGTACATCTATGCTGACGAGGCTGCCGCACATCTACCCCCCCCCCCCGGGATTCTGCTGATCCTGGGTTACTAGCAACATAAAATTGTTGCCCTCATTCTATCTTCAAAAACCACCTGAGCATCTTCAAATAGAAGCCTTAAAACAGTACTAGCCTAGTAAATGGCGAAAGCTGATGCAATCATACTGGAACTCAGCAAGCTCCTCGAATTTCATCAGGCAGCCTTCACAGAAACGCTACACAAAGCATGTGGCTCGGTCCAGGAAGCCATATACAAGGGGTGTAACAGAGTTGCTTCGGATGTGGAGCTTTACATGAGTGGCGATGTCTTGAGGCCCCGACACTTCCCACCTACTGCCCCTCATTATCACTGCAATGCGAAAGCAGATCGACAAGCCTCTTGTGAGTATTCACAGTTAGCAGGTGCTCTTCAGATCTCCTGTGCTAAGCCTGAGCAGACCGGGTGCGGATCGGATCAAGCAGCCCTGATTATAGATGCAAAGTACAGCCATATCACTCTATGCCCCGCTAAAGCCACATCACATCCTATAACAGGTAATGTGGATAAGCACCTCCAGACCTTACAGAGTGCTGCAAAATTAACACACTGCTCCGACATTGGCACAGCAGGAACCTCAGGAGCTCAGCATGTAATGCTGCACGGAGCAGCCTTTTTAACATTGGAATGCACTGACTATCTATGGGATCTATATCAGCGAGATGTCACTGGTAAGCTTAACCCCTCTAAGCAAGGTATAGACACAACCTACCTACTTAAAGCACGACCAAGACTCTTACCCTCACAAAGACGGTTCTCAAGCTTCAACTACTTTCAGCTCCACACTGAACTTAATGCTCTGCTAATCCCCACTCAGCAACGCAGCAAAGCCGACTGCATGCTTGGGAGCCCAGATATGCAGAGAACGGCTCCCAAGCATGCAGAAAAGGAGTTGGTTAAATTACACACAACATATTACTTGAAATAGGATGAGTCCCTATGAACTATACAGCTCATTTTGTTGTTATTGTATTTGCTACGCACAAACGAGTGGTATGGTTAAAATTTTTCAATATTGAGTTGCAATGCAAAAATATGTTACTTCCCTTATGTAGATATCATTAGAGACCAGCTCCGTTTCAGTTTATGGGATGAGAGGGTGTTGGTACAACTCTAATAGGAGTAGAATCGTAAGCTTACTTATATAATTATACTACAGACATAACACCTTACACCAAATGAGACATTAAGCCTAACTTCAACCTGCCCTATGTCTTAGCCTTGATTGTATTTCCTCACGTTTTATTGTATTTTTACGTACTATATTTATTTATATACACAGTGTTCATCATTACAGGAGAGTACAATCCTAGATGCTAAACTACATCACTACCTCTTATTAGGTCACCATGCTTGCACATACATCTAAAGATATTACACACCTTCCTAGGGGTCATTGCCCAGGCACCTTTATATAGTATATTTAATGCTAAAAATTATATAGTACTTTGGGCAAGTTTTTCACTGAAATTCCTGGTAACGAAGGAGTTAAATTCACTTCTGTTATCAAATCTACTTCTCTTGGGATGTTTACATTTTTCTCTTGGTATCCTTTGTTGCAAAGCAAACTTAGGTAGGCTCAGGAGCAACAATGCACTATTGGGAGCTAGCTGATGATTGGTGGCTACACACATTTGTTTCTTGTCATTGGCTCACCAGATGTGTTCAACTAGCTCCCAGTAGTGCCTTTCTGCTCTGGATCTGGCTTTAACTATATGTTGAATTCCTTTGTAGAGATTACACACACAGTTATATACAAGCAATTGTAAAATGCTCTAATATATTTTTCATTTTGTAATTTTATATCCCTTTAAATTTTGATGATTTTAATAGTTGGACCTCAGAGCAGGTTTCTCATAACAAGGACATTTTGTAATTTAATGGTATTATTTAATTAATTGTTTCCACCTCATGTTTAAGAAATAAACTATTAAATAAATGTCAGAATAGTTTTGCCTTAAAGGCAATTTAGATCGCTCTCTGATCAAGCATGCCCCTTCTCCTGAACTTGCCAACTAGCTTTGGGGTGAAACTAGATTGAAGATTAGTTTATTGAATTAATCACGTCAATGCGAATATTATTTTCTGCTAAAATATTTTGTTTTTATTTTTCTTTTCAACTCTACTAGTGTAGGGTTTATTTTAAAGTATGAAAAGTATGCAAAGCATTACAAAAATATGTCTGCACACTACAGATTCACAGATGTTCAGTGTATCTCATGCTTTTTTTCTTATATTCCTGGCACTTTCTGTATGACATCGTTTATTAACATTCAAGCAGTCAATTCTAATGTTCCGGTTTGTGGCTAAAAAAAAAAAAGTAGAAAGAATATTAAGCAATGCCGAGAAACAACATATACTCCTTAACCTTTTAAAATAATAACTAAAATGCAAAAAATATTGGCTCATATATGATACATATCATCATATTTTGTTTTAATTCACTTATAATAGCCTAAACCTTTTCTTTTTTTTTAAATTTTCTAAACCATTCCAGCCTATTTGAATAGCATTTTTGAGTTAGTGTAACTTTGCAAAAAACATACATGAATATTTATGGGAGTGCAATTGATAGTGTAGGGTGCGCTATCAATATTGCAGAACCGATCTAATAGCGTACAACCTGGTGTTAAAAGTTCATGGTAAAATAATTACCAGAGTATGTTTAACGTAGCCCACATGTTTTTAGTGAGCCCTTTACTTTCAATGGCTAGCCTGGCTACTACTAAACATCGCTCAAATTACAAGTGGTGAGTTATATGTTGCTCACGAGCATAACACATAACAGAACTAAAAATATTAGCGCAACTGGAGAACTGAAGTAAAGTGTTAGGGCTACTATAAATGTATAGGCAAAAAAAATGTAAACATATAATAAAATTAAGTATTTAAATAAAATTTATACATATTACAGGGACACTGAACCCAAATTTTTTTCTTTCGTGATTCAGATAAAGCAAGCAATTTTAAGCAACTTTCTAATTTACTCCTATTGTCAAATTTTCTTCATTCTCTTGGTTATTCTTCATTATTTGAAAAGCAAGAATGTAAGTTTAGATGCCGGCCAATTTTTGGTGAACAACCTGGGTTGTTCTTGCTGATTGGTGGATAAATTCACCCACCAATAAACTAGAGCTGTCCAGGGTCTGAACCAAAAATTGCCTGGCTCCTTAGCTTAGATGCCATCTTTTTAAAATAAAGATAGCAAGAGAACATAGAAAATTTGATAATAGGAGTAAATTAGACAGTTGCTTAAAATTGCATGCTCTAGCTGAATCACGAAAGAAAAAATTTGGCTTCAGTGTCCCTTTAAAGAAATATGGTAAATGACAAGGTGTTGGAGTGGGAAGGGCTCTATAGATAAATAGTTAGATAGATAGATAGATAGATAGATAGATAGATAGATAGATAGATAGACGGACAGACATATATATATATATATATATATATATATATATATATAATATATATATATATATATATATATATATATATATACAGTATATATATATAAAACAAGTGCAAAGAAAGAGCTTACAAGTGGTATGCAGATGTTAAACAAGATATACATTCTCTAATATTAATAGAGAATTTACAAATATATACTATAAGAGTCCAAATTCATGCAGTATCTGAGTTTTCAAATAGCTTCCAACTTCATATAAAAGCATACACATATGCAATGGAAAAGCTATAAAAGTACCATCTCAGTGTTTCTACTTGCAAGCTTTTACCTCAATCAAAAGAGGTAAGTGCTGCACGTTCCAAGAAGAGTCTTCACTCGCACCACTCTGTGTTTTTGCTTCGGCCCTTCCCTGAGTTATGGTAGACTTCCTTCTCACAATGTTGTACCGAGGGGAATAAATACATAAAAACAAATAGTGCAATACTGTATAAAAAACAATTTTAATCCCACAACATAAAATCACACTCATTGTTAAAAGCTGCTCACATTCTCAAACATCAATCATTTATGAGGTATCAATTGCACTTCATAAAACACATATAGATGCACTAAGTATCCTTTGAATCAATATCACACAGATACACGTAATATCCTTTAAAACAAATGTCACCAAGATAGGGATCCCAATTGCCAGCATGTGACCATGAAATGTGGGCCTGGAATTTTTTAGGACATAATGGGTTCCATTTATCAAAGGCCGGACGGATAAGGTTCCTGCGTTGCAACAGTTAACATTGCCCAAATAAATGATTGTGCAGGACTTGTCAATGAGCCTGCAATGCAGGACATGATGACTCCATGCCCGATGCCCCCATACCTGCTATTTACCGTGTCACAGAAACTGGAAGAAAAAATGCAATTTTTACCATTTCTTGTGATGGTATTATCCTATATTATTTATGTTTAGACTTCAGAAAAATAGAAATGCTTGTATAAATACATTGAGTACCAAACAAATAAAACTAACTCCAGTACAGAGGTGTGAAGAGACTCAACAGTGAAAGGGTTAAAGTAAAACTAGTATACATATTAATTCATATTTATGTACAATTGATACCATACCTAGGTATCTTTTGCCCTTTTGCTGATAGGGACAATTCCCACTGAAAATGTACTTCTATTATCTAATTTGTTTAATTATCTTGGTATCCTTTGTTGAAGAAGCAGCAATGCATTACTGGTTGCTAGCTGAGTGAGAAAATAGCATGATGCAAATATGTGAAGCTACCAATCAGCAGATTGTGAGCCTACCTACAAAGGATACCAATAGAACAAAACAAATGATATAATAAAAGTAAATTGGAAAGTTGTTTAAAAGCATATGCTATATCTGGATAATGAAAGAAAAATATTTGGGTTTTATATCCCTTTAAGGAACAAAGAAAAAGTGCAATGAGCTCTATGTACTTAGCATGGGATGCTGCCTTGGAGCCCTTGCGGGGCAGGTTTGCTCATGCTCTCAGAAGTGGCTGAGATAAATCACCATAAACTTGTTTATTCAGGGTGATTGACAGGTTGTGCAAGAACAGGAACAATATGTTAATTTTAATCGGGATTATGTAAAACACTCAGCAATTTTCTGGGAAGCCGCTAAAGCAGTTCTCAGAGGGGAGATAATAGCAAACACAACCAATCTCACGACGAAGCTTAAGAGTAGAGAGAAGGAAATAATAAACTCAATAATCAATTCATATAATTTCTACCTGTTAGAAAGAACCCCAGAAAGCTGGATAAAATATACTAGAGCAAAGAAAGAAAGAGACACTTATTTAGTCTATGCAGCGACACAGAGAGATTTAAAGTTTCAAGCCAAATTCTATAAATATGGAAATAAGGCTGGGAATTTTTTGGAAAATTTAGTAAAAAGAGATAAAAGACCCCCACTAGTTGAATCACTTCAAAAAGAAGGGAAAACTTTTACAGACTCGATAGAGTTTCTACAGATCTTCTCAAAATATTACAAAGACCTGTACTCTCTCAAAATCTCAAATAAACTCCAACGCGTGGAGTTCTGGAGCAAAATTAACTGCCCGATTTCAACCCTTGAATCAGTTGAAACTCTGAACTCTCCCATTAATGAGACAAAAATAAGGAGAGTTATTCAAGATCTCACTTTAAATAAGACTCCGGGACGAGATGCATTACCCAATGATTTTTTTTTAAGATCCTTTCATCACTTATCACCACACACCTGTGTAAGCTATGACATGTATATAAACAATAGCCTGGTTTCCTCCTTACTTTGCTGCTTCATACACTACTTTGATACTTAAGCAGGGGAAGGATCCCAGCAAAAAAGAATCCTATAGACCCATAGAACTCTTAAATTTGGAATATAAAATACTTACCTCTATTTTTGCAAGAAGGCTACAACTTCTTCTTCCCAACATTATACACAAAGATCAAGCAGGATTTCTTTATAAGCAGAACTCTTCTGCTAAGAAAAGGGAAGCTTTGGTTATTGTTGACTATTTCAAAACCTGGAGAGATTTGAGGAGGTGAGGGAGGACAGACGACATCCCTGATCTAGCAATTATTTCAATAGACGCGGAAAAGGCATTCAATTCAGTATACTATGACCATCTACTATTCTCGTTATCTCAATTTGGGCTTAAAGGCAAGTTTCTTAAATTTATTGATAATTTGTTTAATAAACCATTCACAAAGATGATAGTTAACAATATAGAATCATCCGAGATAACCTTAAACAGAGGAACTCGCCAGGGATGCCCCCTTTCTCCTCTCCTCTTCAATATCTCCGTTGAACCCTTGGCAATTATGATCAGACAACAAATCAAAGAGATAAAATAAGTAAGAAGGAACTTAAAATTGTTCTATATGCTGATGACATCCTTCACCAGGGTTAATATTCCCAAACATCTTTCAATTGTGGACCAATCTGGTTCTTTTTCAGGATACAATGCCTCAAAATGCCTCAAAATCTGAGTTAGTTTGGATTAGGAAAATGAGAACTCTCTTTAAGATACTTTCTGAATCATTTAAATACTTCAGTATTTTGATTCCCTCTCACCCTGATAATTGCTATAGCCTTAATATTCTACCACTACTTGAGAAAATGAAAAAGAGCTTGAAAAATTGGCAAAATCTCCCGTTGTCAATCTCTGGACATATCACTCTATTCAAAATGATTCTGCTTCCAAAACTGCTCTACGTTCTCCAGAATACCCCAGTAATGTTGAAAGGGAAAGATATTAAGCTATTATATTCTGCACTAAGAGATTTATATGGCAATATAAAAAAACAAGAATCTCTCTCTATAAACTTCACCTACCCAAAAAATATGGAAGATTTGCTTTAGCAGATTTGCATCTATATAATTTGTTTTTTTTAGAACGTACAGTGGTTGACTGGATCTTTGCTAGTGATTATGATACAGATAATGAACTGGAAAATAATGTTTTTTTTTTTTTTTTTGATTGTTGAGGGCAAAGTTATCACACAGAGCTTTCAGTTACAATATATGACATGAATGGTACAGAAAGGGAAAGAAGAGAACAAACAAAAGTGAGATATCAAGTACGGCAAGGACATGGTACATCAATCATCATGTATTTACAATAGATCATGGAGTAGCTGAGGTACTTGTGAGAATATCTAAAGTCTGTACATAGTCTATATGCTTTTCCCATTGTCCAAACAATGTTCAAGTTGGCATTGATCATAATGGAGATCTATGTGACAAGCTCAGCCCCAAAACATTTTAAGTTTTTATACAATAACATTAACATCAAACTCAATATTAAAAAAAAACAAAAAACAAACTAAGGATATATAGAGGTGGGCTAGAGGGGGGCGGGGTTGGGGGAAGAGAGAGAAAAAAAAAAAGAACAGGGCTATCATCTCCCCAGGTCTCAGGCCCAAAATGCCAGGAAGGTTACCAAATGTGAGGTTTTTAGAATAGCATCTCTTCAGAGATATGCGCCATGTGTTGCTGGTTTTCCCTAGGTTCCCTCAAGGCCTGCCAATCTCCGCTAAGAGTTACCAGGATCATGACTTCAAGGTGGGCAAAAGGTTTAAGGATTTGTCTTTGCAGGTCTGGGTTAAATGTGGCTATTAAAGGTTGCCATTTCTTTAAGAAGGGCCGGAGCCTCTGACCTGTATCTAGTTTCACGTCAAACTGTTCTACAAATAGTTGTTTCATCAGCTGGCATTTAAATTGAGCTATGGTTGGTGGACGCCTAGATATCCATCTAGAGAGGATACAATGTCTTGCTATTAACGTACATATTGTAAGAATTCTCTTGTATTCTTTATGTGTGTCCTCCCATTGAAGTAAATATATTTTGCTTGTATCCATTGTCACCTCTATGGTTAGAGTGGATTTTATCCAGTATTGATAGTGACCCCAGAAGCTTTTAATGATTGGACAAGTGTAAAAGTAATGTAGAAACGAAGGGGATTCACTACCACACTTAACACACACATTGGGGATGTGTGGGTTCCATTTTGAGAGTCTATATGGTGTAACGTAGTCTTTGTGGAGCATCCTAATCTACGCCTCCCTGAAGGGGATCGACAAAGTGGCTTTTTTGGTGGCTTCTAAACTATCCTTTATATCCTGAATGTCTATTTCTGCAGGAATATCTGAATGTAAGTTTAATAGCATTTTAGAGTGTATCTTACTTTCCCTCTGTTTTATCAATTGGATATACAGGTTTGACAAAGAGAACCCCCCTAGTTGAAACTGTGTTTGTGATATGATAAAGGGTGATTTGTTCCAGAAGTCTGGGTATGATGTTTGTAAGGTCGATACATAATGTCGTAGCTGCAGGTAAACGTAAAAGTGTTGGTTAGAAAGATTAAATTTGAGTTTCAGCTCTTGAAAAGATTTTATTGTGTGTTGCAGTGTGTCCAGTACATCTCCCACTGTTCTAATTCCGCGATCTCTCCAGAGGCGGAATGGCTCACAGTCATTTCCCGCGGGGAACGCCGGGTTTCCCAAAATGGGAATAAATCTAGGAGTAGGCAAGGTGATATTCATATATTTGTTTATCTTAGACCATGCTCGTAGGGGATCTCTGTAGAGGACACTATTTGTGACTAGAAGAGGTGTGTCCATATTTGCATAGGGCAGGTAAGCTAAAGCCAAAGGCGCTACCATTGTCTCCTCCAGCCTTGCGTCGCAGAAGTGGCAGGTGCTGAGTTGCCAATCTATGACCAGTCTCGCTAGCGCGGCCCAGTTATAAAATTTAAGGTTCGGGAGGCCGAGACCACCATCAAGGAAGGGAAGTTGCAGTCTCTCTGCAGCAATGCGAGGTTTTTTCCCACGCCAGATAAAGGACACAATGGCTCTATTCAGTAAGGCTAAATCTGATTTGGTCATCAAAAAAGGTAACATTAGTAATGGGTACAGTATTTTAGGTAGTATCGTCATTTTAACTAAGTTTATCCGGCCCGATAGGCCTAGAGGGAGATTAATCCAATTGTTCAACTGTGAGGACAAGCTTTTGCACCTCTCAGAGACATTTATATTATACATCTGGCGTGGGTCTTTATGGAGTTTTATGCCCAGATACGTGAGCGAACCTGACACCTCCACAAAAGGGCAATTATAGTTAGCATTCGGCTCTCTCTTCAGCCACAGGACCTCCGACTTGGCCGCATTAATCCTGTAGCCCGAGAAATCACCAAACACCTTGATCGTTTGTAGTATATGGGGAACATGTGTTGCCTGATTATCTACAAACAGCAACATGTCGTCTGCGTATAATGCCAAGTGCATTGGGACACCCCCTAATGTAATTCCCAGAAAAATCTGCCGTAGTTTCAAGGCCAAAGGCTCCAGCGCCAAATTGAACAGTAAGGGCGACAGGGGACAACCCTGTCTGGTACCTCTCTGTAATTTAAAGTCTGGGGAGAAGAGGCCGTCGATCAGAACACGCGCCTCTGGAGAATTGTATACCTTGCAAATGACATCCAGAAAGGCGCCATTAAAGTTAAATCTCTGCATAGCATGAACCAAGTGAGGCCATTCCACCCGGTCGAAGGCCTTCTCCGCATCCAAAGATAACAGGAAGGCCTCCGACACCGTGTCCGATCTCTCCATCCCCTCACATGACCAGTAATACTCGATGACCTGCAAAACTCTACGGAGGTGCGCTTAAAGACAAACCCTGTCTGGTCTGAATGTAACAAGGTTGGTAAGATGGGTTTCAGTCTGTTTGCCAGGACTTTCATAAAAAGCTTGTAATCGGTGTTTAACAATGATATTGGCCTGTATGATTCAGGCAATGAGTGATCTTTGCCTGGCTTGGGAATAAGAGTGATGTGTGCAGAGGTGAAGCTCCGCGAGGGGAGTGCATCAGTCAACAAAAAAGAGTTAAATAGCTTAGTCAATGTGCTGGAGATTTGCGATTGCAGGAGTCTATAAAACTCTGCAGGCAACCCGTCCGGACCTGGGGCTTTCCCTGACGGGATTGATTTGAGGGTAAACAGGATTTCTTCACTAGTCATGGGTGCATTCAACTTATCTAGTTGGTCTTGTGTCAGTTGCGGAAGCTTAAGCGATTGCCAGAATTGGGTCTGAGACTCCTGAGTAGAGGGCTCTTGTCTAGTGTATAATTGCGTAAAAAAATTAGCAAAGGATTGTGCAATATCTGCTGTTTCAGTGTGTGTCTTACCCTGGTATCTTAGTGCAGCTATCTTAGTTCTTTCCGTCTGTGGTCTCGTTAACATACTTGATAAAGGCTTGTGTCCTAAAAGCCGAAACGTGTAGAAGACAACCAGCTCCAGCATTTACTCTTCAAATTACTGGCCAATTATAGCTATCTCACACTCCCAAGACCGTCCGCCTGAAAGTGAAATTCCTTGACTTACCGGACGATAGGAGCTTCTCTACAAATCAATGGAAAAGATTTTTCACCCCTTTACGGATACAAAGGAAGGTATTTGAGGATCGGATCCTCCGTAATACAGCCACTTCCGGTCTAGAGAAAAACGCCACTACAAACAATAATCAGTGTTGCTGCAAACAGAATCATCGTATCATTGGGTAAGAGATTCTTTTCTTTCTATATGTTTATGAAGATAATATAACATATATAAGGACAAATAAAGAATTTATGTCCCATATGAAAAGAATCAATACCCCACATAAGAGTATATGTAAAGAGATTCACCTTAAAGCTGTGAATGAGCCCCTTTGAAATAACATTGGCTGCTCCGTCTTTAAAGGAATCACACTCTAGCAAGAATTTGCAACATTGTTATAGAAGAAGATTCATATATACCTTATTTCCAATATAAACATTGAAGTTGATACATACTAACAAAATTGTTGGATTACAAGTCTCTGTGGTCACATTGCAATAATTACAACATTATAGACTTGCATTAACACTTCAAGAGACGATATATAATATCTGGTATTATTGTGAAGATTCAAGGACCCACGTGGGAACTTAGAGACTCTAAAGACATATTTAGAAACATATATATTTTTTTAATAACATTTGAATAAATGGCCTAAAAAGAAGTTGATTGTACACACAATTTCAAGTGTTAGTTTTTATTACTCTCTTTTTTTGCTGCAGCAATTTTTAAACCAAAGTACTGTTTTTATATATTTTTTCAATCTATTATTTTTTTCTTTTGTTCATTTTTTTTTTTTTAAGTTCTGAATTTTTATTTCTATTTTTTGAGCCTTTTTAGTGTCTAAAGATATATATTATTATATTTTTTCTTTTGATTGAAATACCTTTTTTCTTCCTTATTGGATTTTCAACCGGCTATTAGTATACTCATTCAAACTATTGAATCCAGTCTACTGAGTCACACATCCAGTACCTGTCTGGTCTCATTCCATTTTTCCGTTATATTTAATATATTATTTATTATTACCATTGTGTTTTTATATATATTTTTCCACAATAAATTAATAATTTGATTTACTCTTTCAACATTCTTGTATGATATTTTTTCCTAATATATTCACAAAATATTTTTAATTAATATTTCACGTTTATTTGCACTATTCACCACACCCAAATAAGTTGTTCCTTTTATTCATTCTAAGACAGCTAGCCGTAGGCGCCACCTCTAACTCTTTCTGTTGTTCTGTCTAGCATTTCCGGTTGCAAATTTGTGAGATTTTTTGCAAACCCAGAGGTAGGCCAGTCTGTCTCACAAACAGTTTGATACACACCCCTTGTTTCTTGTTGTCTTGTTAACATCGCTAGTAGTTTGCCTGATCTACTGCCAAACCTATAGTATGTGCCTGCAGTCTTCAGCAGACCCGCAGCAGCTTGGTGTTTCGAAAAAGCCTCTAGCTCTGCCTTTGCGGCCGAGTATGCCTCAGATGCCTCTCTGGAGCCACTCTGAATGTATGTGGGATATGTTTGTCCTAGGCGTTTCTGCAGCATATTGTGTTTGTATTGGGTTTTGTATTTAAGTTTAGATACATAAGAAATAATGGAGCCTGTTAGGACTGTTTTTGCTGCCTCCCAAAACAATTGTGGAGTATCCAAGTGAGCAACGTTATCAGTGTAATAGTCTGTCCAGCATTGTGTCAAGTATTTTGCAAATGCCTCTGACGTAGTCAAGTATGTCGGGAATTTTAGTACATTTCTATTTGAGCGTGGCCCCAGGGAACCTAAAATTAGTTCTACCGGTGCGTGGTCAGAGAGGAAGATGTCATGGATTTTACATTGGCGAACCTGGGCAGTCAGAGAGTTGGAGATCAGGAAAAGGTCTATTCTAGACAGATTATGTTTGGCCTTAGACAGGCAAGTATAGTCTTTACCCTCTGGATGTCGTAGTCTCCAAATGTCACAGGTGTCCAGGTCGGCCTCAAACATTCCAAAAAAATTTCCCTCATACCTGGCCTTATAATTAACTCTAGGGTCTTTAATGGAGTGTCCCTCTGTACAGAATCTGTCCAGTTTATGCGAGGCCACTATATTGAAGTCGCCCCCGATTATCAGTCTAGATCCTAGGTGTGGGATGAGACATTGTATCAGAGTTTCCCAGAATGTTGTAGATCTGTGGTTTGGGGCATACAAAACAGATAGTCAGTTGAATTAACATTAGCCTTCACTATCAAAAACCTCTCCTCTTTATCCATGTGGGTGTGATTGATCTTGACTGTGAGCCTCTTCCCAAAAGCAAAAGCTAAGCCGCGGCTGGTGCTCGTATGTGACAGAAACGACAAATGTCCCACCCAGTCCTTCTGCAGTTTCGGATGTTCACTGTCTGTTAGATGTGTCTCCTGTAAGAGAGCTATGTCTGTTCCTATCTTTCTAAGATGACTGAGCACTGCTTTACGTTTTACGGTTGAGTTGATGCCACCCACGTTCCAAGTTACTATCTTCAATGACATACTAAGCTAAAGTGTAAGGAGGTACATGTCCGGGCCAGAGACCCGGGGAGAAAAAAAAAAAAAAAAAAGGGAAAGAGAAAGAGGGGGGGGAAGGAACCGGACAGGGAGGGGGGGAGGGGCAGGGGTAGGGAGCAGGAGAGAGAGGGGGACAGAGCGGAAAGGGGACAGGGGTACAATGAGGTATGACAGACATAACCATTAAACCCTTTTGTTTACACCAGGCAGTAAATGACCAATAAACAGTTTCCCATATATTTGTAGAGACAAGAGAGTCACTTAATGTAATCGTATGTCCACCCCCCGCCACACCATGGTCATAGGTTTCTTTACAGACGTAAGGAGGTGTGCTGGGGCAACTAGTGGTGAGGTGGTTGAGTTGTGGGATTGATATCGGTGGGTCCACAGTCGGTGTTTCATGTCGTGTGTCGGGGAGTGTGGACAAACTACAGCTGTTCATGACAGTTAAACTAGACACCTTGGATGTGGGGATAATGAGATGTATGCCAATCATGTATGTCAGAATGATGGCTACTACCTTGCGACGGGTGTTAAATCCTAACCAAGGGGCACGTCGGGAGTGTACTGTCCAGGGGATCCTTGTCACTCTGAAAGGTAGCGTAAAGGTTATGAAGGTAGTACCCTCATCCGAAAACAGAAGTAATAGGAGACATAGAAACAACAAAAACCCTGTGGCATAGTGTCTAGGTAGTAATTTAGGCCTAGATTTGGAGTTCGGCGGTAGCCGCCAAAACCAGTGTTAGAGGCTCCTAACGCTGGTTTTGGCCGCCCGCTGGTATTTGGAGTCAGTGATTAAAGGGTCTAACGCTCACTTTACAGCCGCGACTTTTCCATACCGCAGATCCCCCTACGCCATTTGCGTAGCCTATATTTTCAATGGGATCTTTCTAACGCTGGTATTTTGAGTCGTTTCTGAAGTGAGCGTTAGAGCTCTAACGACAAAATTCCAGCCGCCTGAAAAAAGCAGGAGTTAAGAGCTTTCTGGCTAACGCCGGTTCATAAAGCTCTTAACTACTGTACCCTAAAGTACACTAACACCCATAAACTACCTATGTACCCCTAAACCGAGGTCCCCCCACACCGCCGCCACTCGATTAAAATTTTTAACCCCTAATCTGCCGACCGCCACCTACGTTATATTTATGTACCCCTAATCTGCTGCCCCTAACCCCGCCGACCCCTGTATTATATTTATTCACCCCTAACCTGCCCCCCACAACGTCGCCGCCAGCTACTTACAATAATTAACCCCTAATCTTCCGACCGCAAATCGCCGCCACCTACGTTATCCCTATGTACCCCTAATCTGCTGCCCCTAACATCGCCGACCCCTATATTATATTTATTAACCCCTAATCTGCCCCCCTCAACGTCGCCGACACCTGCCTACACTTATTAACCCCTAATCTGCCGAGCGGACCTGAGCGCTACTATAATAAAGATATTAACCCCTAACCCGCCTCACTAACCCTATCATAAATAGTATTAACCCCTAATCTGCCCTCCCTAACATCGCCGACACCTACCTTCAATTATTAACCCCTAAACTTCCGATCGGAGCTCACCGCTATTCTAATAAATGGATTAACCCCTAAAGCTAAGTCTAACCCTAACACTAACACCCCCCTAAGTTAAATATAATTTACATCTAACGAAATTAATTAACTCTTATTAAATAACTTATTCCTATTTAAAGCTAAATACTTACCTGTAAAATAAATCCTAATATAGCTACAATATAAATTATAATTATATTATAGCTATTTTAGGATTAATATTTATTTTACAGGCAACTTTGTATTTATTTTAACCAGGTACAATAGCTATTAAATAGTTAAGAACTATTTAATAGTTACCTAGTTAAAATAATAACAAATTTACCTGTAAAATAAATCCTAACCTAAGTTATAATTAAACCTAACACTACCCTATCAATAAAATAATTAAATAAACTACCTACAATTACCTACAATTAACCTAACACTACACTATCAATAAATTAATTAAACACAATTGCTACAAATAAATACAATTAAATAAACTAGCTAAAGTACAAAAAATAAAAAAAGAACTAAGTTACAGAAAATAAAAAAATATTTACAAACATAATAAAAATATTACAACAATTTTAAACTAATTACACCTACTCTAAGCCCCCTAATAAAATAACAAAGCCCCCCAAAATAAAAAATTCCCTACCCTATTCTAAATTAAAAAAGTTACAAGCTCTTTTACCTTACCAGCCCTGAACAGGGCCCTTTGCGGGGCATCCCCCAAGAATTTCAGCTCTTTTGCCTGTAAAAAAAAACATACAATACCCCCCCCCAACATTACAACCCACCACCCACATACCCCTAATCTAACCCAAACCCCCCTTAAATAAACCTAACACTAAGCCCCTGAAGATCTTCCTACCTTGTCTTCACCATCCAGGTATCACCGATCCGTCCTGGCTCCAAGATCTTCATCCAACCCAAGCGGGGGTTGGCGATCCATAATCCGGTGCTCCAAAGTCTTCCTCCTATCCGGCAAGAAGAGGACATCCGGACCGGCAAACATCTTCTCCAAGCGGCATCTTCGATCTTCTTCCATCCGGTGCGGAGCGGGTCCATCTTGAAGCAGGCGACGCGGATCCATCCTCTTCTTCCGATGTCTCCCGACTAATGACGGTTCCTTTAAGGGACGTCATCCAAGATGGCGTCCCTCGAATTCCGATTGGCTGATAGGATTCTATCAGCCAATCGGAATTAAGGTAGGAATTTTCTGATTGGCTGATGGAATCAGCCAATCAGAATCAAGTTCAATCCGATTGGCTGATCCAATCAGCCAATCAGATTGAGCTCGCATTCTATTGGCTGTTCCGATCAGCCAATAGAATGCGAGCTCAATCTGATTGGCTGATGGGATCGGCCAATCGGATTGAACTTGATTCTGATTGGCTGATTCCATCAGCCAATCAGAAAATTCCTACCTTAATTCCGATTGGCTGATAGAATCCTATCAGCCAATCGGAATTCGAGGGACGCCATCTTGGATGACGTCCCTAAAAGGAACTGTCATTAGTCGGGAGACATCGGAAGAAGAGGATGGATCCGCGTCGCCTGCTTCAAGATGGACCCGCTCCGCACCGGATGGAAGAAGATCGAAGATGCCGCTTGGAGAAGATGTTTGCCGGTCCGGATGTCCTCTTCTTGCCGGATAGGAGGAAGACTTTGGAGCACCGGATTATGGATCGCCAACCCCCGCTTGGGTTGGATGAAGATCTTGGAGCCAGGACGGATCGGTGATACCTGGATGGTGAAGACAAGGTAGGAAGATCTTCAGGGGCTTAGTGTTAGGTTTATTTAAGGGGGGTTTGGGTTAGATTAGGGGTATGTGGGTGGTGGGTTGTAATGTTGGGGGGGGGTATTGTATGTTTTTTTTTACAGGCAAAAGAGCTGAAATTCTTGGGGCATGCCCCGCAAAGGGCCCTGTTCAGGGCTGGTAAGGTAAAAGAGCTTGTAACTTTTTTAATTTAGAATAGGGTAGGGAATTTTTTATTTTGGGGGGCTTTGTTATTTTATTAGGGGGCTTAGAGTAGGTGTAATTAGTTTAAAATTGTTGTAATATTTTTATTATGTTTGTAAATATTTTTTTATTTTCTGTAACTTAGTTCTTTTTTTATTTTTTGTACTTTAGCTAGTTTATTTAATTGTATTTATTTGTAGGAATTGTGTTTAATTAATTTATTGATAGTGTAGTGTTAGGTTAATTGTAGGTAATTGTAGGTAGTTTATTTAATTATTTTATTGATAGGGTAGTGTTAGGTTTAATTATAACTTAGGTTAGGATTTATTTTACAGGTAAATTTGTTATTATTTTAACTAGGTAACTATTAAATAGTTCTTAACTATTTAATAGCTATTGTACCTGGTTAAAATAAATACAAAGTTGCCTGTAAAATAAATATTAATCCTAAAATAGCTATAATATAATTATAATTTATATTGTAGCTATATTAGGATTTATTTTACAGGTAAGTATTTAGCTTTAAATAGGAATAAGTTATTTAATAAGAGTTAATTTATTTCGTTAGATAAAAATTATATTTAACTTAGGGGGGTGTTAGTGTTAGGGTTAGACTTAGCTTTAGGGGTTAATCCATTTATTAGAATAGCGGTGAGCTCCGATCGGAAGTTTAGGGGTTAATAATTGAAGGTAGGTGTCGGCGATGTTAGGGAGGGCAGATTAGGGGTTAATACTATTTATGATAGGGTTAGTGAGGCGGATTAGGGGTTAATAACTTTATTATAGTAGAGCTCAGGTCCGCTCGGCAGATTAGGGGTTAATAAGTGTAGGTAGGTGTCGGCGACGTTGTGGGGGGCAGATTAGGGGTTAATAAATATAATATAGGGGGCGGCGGTGTTAGGGGTAGCAGATTAGGGGTACATAGGGATAACGTAGGTGGCGGCGTTTTACGGAGCGGCAGATTAGGGGTTAATAATAATATGCAGGGGTCAGCGATAGCGGGGGCGGCAGATTAGGGGTTAATAAGTGTAAGGGTAGGGGTGTTTAGACTCGGGGTACATGTTAGGGTGTTAGGTGCAGACGTAGGAAGTGTTTCCCCATAGGAAACAATGGGGCTGCGTTAGGAGCTGAACGCTGCTTTTTTGCAGGTGTTAGGTTTTTTTTCAGCTCAAACAGTCCCATTGTTTCCTATGGGAGAATCGTGCACGAGCACGTTTTTGAGGCCGGCCGCGTCCGTAAGCAACTCTGGTATCGAGAGTTGCATTTGCGGTAAAAATGCTCTACGCTCCTTTTTTGGAGCCTAACGCAGCATTTGTTTTAACTCTCGATACCAGAGTTAAATTTATGGTGCGGCCAGAAAAAAGCCCGCGGAGCGTTAACAGCCCTTTTACCGCCGAACTCCAAATCTAGGCCTTAGTGTGGTATTCATTGGCACAGTCTTGAAAGTTTGTGTGGAAAGTCCCCCCTCCCCCCGTGTTTCAGTGTTGGGATTCTGTGTCCAGACAAACACATATAAACAATTTTAAAAAACAAAACATTGATTTCTCCTCTAATTTCAAAAATAGCAAGGCTATGCCGGAGCATAGAAGCATAAACATTTTTAAAAGTAACTTTAACTTTAAATTTAACTTTTCCTATAATACTTAAAATGGTAAACATTAGTGAGACATAATACCAAACCCGGATCCTGCAGATCTCAGTCCCAGACCCCAGGAAAGAGGTCACGATCTGCCTGGAACTCTTCATTATCTGTGGACAGGGGTTGAGGTTGCTCCAAAAGGCAACCAAACAAAGACAAGATTCCTCCATCCTCTAAGAAGTAGGAAGAGGAGAGCCTTGGTAGTGAGAACAAGGAAGAGACATGAATGACAAAGTCTCCTCAAGTAGGTGGCTGTTGGTTCTTGGTTGCAAGGAAGCTCTGTAAGGCCTGTGGTGTATGGAAGAACTTGGTGCCATGTGGTGTATGCAGACGGAGTTTAGCCGGGTATCATAAGGCCACTTGCCGGCCTTGCTCATGCAATTGGGAGCAGAGCGGAGCAAACTCTTTTCTCTGTCTGGTGACCTCCATGGAGAAGTCCTGGAAGAGTAGAAGTCTTGATCCGTTGTATAGAATCTCCTTATGCAGTCTATATGCTCGTAAGATCCGTAGTTTCTCCTGGAAATTCAGGCATTTAAGTATGACCTGTCTGGGCCTCATTTTGGCGTGGTCTAGGGTTCTCTCTGGCCCCACACGGTGGGCTCTCTCTACATCTATAGGCAGGATGTCAGCGGGAATGCCCAGCAATTTAGGGAAGGTGAGGGCCGTGAACTCTAGCAAATCTTTTCCTTTGATTGACTCCGGTACTCCCACTATTCTCAGATTATTGCAGCGGCTTCTATTCTCCAGGTCGTCAATACGCTCTTGGAGAGTTTGGTTCTTTTTAACTAGCTGCTTAAGTGTTGTGTCTGTGGCAAATTGTCTATCCTCTACTTCAGAGATGCAGGATTCAGCTGAGCTCAGTTGCGAGGAGAACTGCCGCACCTCGCTCGTCAAGGTATCTACTCCCGCCTGGAGGGAGTCCATTTTAGGGAGAAAGAAAGACTTAAGCTCTTGAAGGAGGGCGCCATGATCTAGCCCTGCATGATTTGAGTGTTCCATTCGGGTTGGGCTTTCAACCTGTGCATCAGTGGCAGCTTTATGTTGTTTCCTCTCAGTGGTCTTTGCTCTATGAGCCATGTTAGCTTTAGTATTGGAAGGGAGTTTATGAAAATAGTCATCCACTTTCATGTGAGCAGAAAGGTTTGGCGTCTATGTGTGTATTGCACTGTGCTGAGACTTTAACAGATAGGGTTAAGTGGAGAGAATCCGGAGAGGGACTTTTTCTCTTTACTGTGAATCTTATTTTGTCTCACTGACAGATCTGATGACTAGTATTGACAAAGAGTTAAGTGGTATGGGATAGTCTTTATGCGTGTGCTATAAAAATCACTGCATTCCGTGAGCAGCAGCAGCAGAGCAAAAAGAAAACATCAGGCCCTCTACCTTGTATGCACACTCACGCTATAGTCACCTTCTCCCGCAAAGCTGGCTCTCTGTATGATGGCAAGGAAGGAGAGAAAAGTTTATTTTGTCCTCTGTTCTCCCTTCTTTTGCTAGCCTGCAAGCACAGTCCAGTTTGCCCTCACACAGCGCTGCCTGTAGCGATGCTGCTTTCTCTGCCCTGCGACTTAGGTTTGTCCCTCTCAGTGATTCCCCGTTTATGAGCCGTCCCCTCTAAGGCTTCAAAATCAGTGACAGTACTGGTGATGGTACTCACTGCGGTCTGCGGCGTTATGCCTCTTGAGTTAGCAGTTTAAGGGCGCAGAGGGAGCTCCGGTTGCCGAGATAGGTGGTATTTAACTCGCGCACTTGTGATGACAGCCGGCACTATGTGCGGTGACAGAGTCCAGCAAGTCTGTCGTGCGGGGCCCAGCAACGGATTGCTGAATTTTGATGTTATAATGTTCCGACCAGCGGAGCTCTGTCTAGAGACGTCTGATCAGCTGGCCCGCCCACCGGAAGTCCGGGGAAAATAATGTTATCTATCCACTCCTCCCTATTGCCCTAATTCACTGTAATTCAAAATTAATACCCAAAGGAATGAAGAGATTTAGATAAATTTACAATCCAATACAGGCATGGTGGAACATCTGGCTTTCTCCCATTCCTGGGGAACCCTAAATTTCAAGCGGGTATCCAATCCGTATTATATCAAAGATGGCACAGTATGGGTTTTGATAATGTCTCTCACTTCATAGATAAGGGAAGACAATGTGTTAAAACTTTTAACACTCTTAAAAGAGAATTTAATATACCCAATAAGGATTTGTCTGCCTATTTACAAGCAAGACATTTTGTCCTTAAATTAATAAATTAATCTGGTTGGAACTGGTCACTGGGGGAACTTGAGAATTGGCTAGTTATGGCCGAAAATGGACACATGTCAATCTCCCCATGTTATCAAATACTAAGTTCCTCAAAAGGGGTATATAATCTAGAGAAGATATATCAAGATTGGAATGTATTGATAACACAAAGCAACATTTATACCATGCTTATTCAATTATCTACTTCAAAAGTTATGCAAGTCCCACTGTCTTCAACATGGAGAGCATTTCACATGAAACTATTATATAAGACATATTATACCCCTGATGTGGGAATTTTAACTTTAACAAGTGTCCAAAATGCTCTCTCCTGTCAGCTAACCTGGTACATAAGATTTAGAAATGATTTAGAAATGTCCAAAACTAAAACAATTTTGGTTAAAACTAGAATATTGGATTGCTAAGACATTGAAAGCTTCCCCTCTGGTTCTGTCATTATTTCATATAGTCTTTCTTTGGATGGAGGCAAAGGAAGTCCAATCAAATAATAAATGTATCAATATGACAATTCTAGCAGCCAGGTATTTAATTTTCAAAAAAATGGAAAGAAATATTGATTCCTAACATAATAGAAACTAAAAAACTTCTTGAAGGAGAAATGTATATTAGAACAGTTAGACATTAATAAGATAACTGATAACAAGATATCGGAAACTTCTTTAAGAAATGGTCGGGATTTATTAAAACTCTTTCTTCTAATGAAATCGATTACCTGATCTACCCATTTCGGAATTCAGAATTAGTACTGTTGGGGATCTGGTGACTTATATTGTTTAACAGTGTGGGGGGCCTATGTTGGTTTTTTTCCCCTTTCCCCTCTTTTTTTTCTCCCCCCTTCTTTTTACCCTTCCCTTCCTTCCCTGTTAGACACATAATAATATAAGCTACCCAATAGAATAGGAGGTTTGAACAAACATTATATATTTCTTTGTTTATTGCAAGTGACAGAGAAATATGTTATTTGAGACTTAATAATTAACTACACCCTGCGTGGCGAGGAATTTTGTGATTTATTGTTTAATATCTGAGATAACTATACAAAAATATAATTATAACCAGCGCAGAACTGCATATAATTAAATGTGCTACTTTTAAAATTTAGAAAAATGGCCACATTCCTTAAAGGGACATTATACACTAGATTTTTCTGTTTGTATGTTTTGTAGATGATCCATTTATATGGCCCATCTGGGAGTGTTTTGTAACAATCAATAGTTTTGCTTTCTTTTATTAAAATTGTGCTAATTTTCAGACTCCTAACCAAGTCCCCCAGTGTCAGATGTATACACACGTTTACAGACTCCTGCTTGCTCCTTTTTATGTTATCTATCTTTTCATATGCAGATAAGGGGGGAGTGTCTGCTCTTCTGTCCCAGTCTAACCTCTTTAACAGTGCTAAACTTGGAGGTTCTAAGTATGTTTTGAAAAGGTTTTATACTGGATTTTTAGATTAGCATCTGTGCATATTCTTCTTTATAGTAATACTAGTGGGAAAGCCTGCCCAGAGGGCAGTTTATTGTGTTGATGGAACCACCAAACTACCCTGCCATTTTTGGAAGGGCAGTCTATTGTGGTGACGGAACCACCCTGACATTTTCGCTGCATCCAGGTGGATTCCGAAAATGGCAGGGTGGTGAAAGAATCCACCTGGATGCAGCTTACGCTTACACTGCATCCAGGTGGATTCTTTCACCACCCTGCCATTTTCCGAATCCACATGGATGCAGCTTAGGGAGAGAGAGCAAAACGGGTAGTGAAAGAATCCACCTGGATGGATTCTTTCACCACCCTGCCATTTTTGGAATTCTGAAAAAGACAGGGTGGTGAAAGAATCCATCCAGGTGGATTCTTTCACCACCCCTTTTGCTCTCTCTCCCTCCTCTTTGATCTCCCCCCCCCCTCTTTTGATCTTTCTCCCCCCTCTTTTGCCCTCTCTCCCCCTTCTCTTTTGCTCTCTCTCTCCCCCCTCTATTTTGCTCTCTCTCTCTCTCTCTCCTCTCTTTTGCTCTCTCTCTCCCCTCTCTTTTGTTCTCTCTCTCCCCCTTTCATCCACAGGTGAATTATATATTATATATATATATATATATATATATATATATATATATATATATATATATATATATATATATATATATATATATATATATAATCTACAGGTGTAACGACACCCTTATTTGAATGGACTACTGTCTTGATTATACTAAAAATTTGAAATTTCTAATAAGAATATATAATAAACAGAATATATAATAAAGCTACCAAAGTGGCCAAAATGTATTGTAAAAACTGCTTTAATCTATATATAAACGTAAGCTGCATCCAGGTGGATTCCGAAAATGGCAGGGTGGTGAAAGAATCCACCTGGATTCAGCTTATGCTTACGCTGCATCCAGGTGGATTCTTTCACCACCCTGCCATTTTCAGAATCCACATGGATGCAGCTTAGGCTGCATCCAAGTGGATTCTTTCACTACCCTGCCATTTTTAGAATCCGCCTGTATGCAGCTTACGCTGCATCCAGCTGGATTCCGAAAAAGGCTGGGTGGTGAAAGAATCCATCCAGGTGGATTCTTTCACCACCCCTTTTGCTCTCTTTCCCCCCACTCTCTTTTGCTCTCTCTCCCCCTCCTCTCTTTTGCTCTCTCTCCCCTCCTCTTTGATCTCTCTCCCCCCTCTTTTGATCTCTCTCCCCCCTTTTTTGACCTCTTTCCCCCCTATCTTTTGCTCTCTCTGCCCACTCTCTTTTGCTCTCCCCCCCCTCTCTTTTGCTCTCTCTCTCTCCCCCTCTCTATTGCTCTCTCTCACCCCCCTCTCTTTTGCTCTCTCCCCTCTCTTTTGCTCTCTCTCTCTCCCCTCTCTTTTGCTCTCTCTCTCCCCCTCTCATCTACAGGTGAATTATATATATATATATATATTTATATATATAACCTACAGGTGTAACAACTTATTTGAATGGACTACTGTCTTAATTATACTAAAAATATGAATTTTTTAATAAAACAACAGAATATATAATAAAGCTACCAAAGTAGCAAACATTTATTGTAAAAACTGCTTTAATCTATATGTAAATATTTATACAGGTGTAGTGACAGCCTTTTTTATGTTCAACTGTCCTATATATATAATAAATATACCAGTTTAGCCAAACCCTATTTGCCAAACTTATTGAAATTGTATATTTATATAATCAACATGTTTAGTGACAACCTTATCTGGATGGACTGTTGTCCTAAATATATGCCAAATATAGTATAGATAATAAGGCTACTGATGTAGAAATAATATTTATTTTTGTTAATATGATATTGATATAGCAACAATTTTGTTAGCTATGCTGCTTTCATCTATCTATCTATCTATCTATCTATCTATCTATATATATATATATATATATATATATATATATATATATATATATATATATATATATATATATATAAATCTACAGGTGTTGTAATGCCTTTTTTTGAGGATCTGATTTCCAAAATAGATTTATAAAAATTTGTATTTAATCTAAAGTTAAAATTAATGGACTTATTTGGACAGACTATAGTCCTTAATATATAAAATCTACAAATCTAGCAACCCCTATTTGCTATATATTTTCTAACTATAGTTGAATTTACAACTATTTTTCAAAGAAATAAAACTATATTTTTTTTAATAAAAAAATAGTATTAAAAGAAAATGACGGAGGGGACGCAGCTGCTGGGAGCTAGTATATAGTGACCCACCAGTTCATAGATAAATACCGGTATGGCCTTAAATATAACAGTATTGTGGTGCAGACCCTTGAAGTAAATTGTATGGATTTAAGAAAGAGAAGGAATCCTGAACCAAGTATATCAGGATGAAAGACAGGGAATTCAGCACTCTTTTCAAAATGTATTTTATTTAGCTCATCAAAGTAAAATGAGGAGTATCCAAAAAATATGCTTATGTGGCAACAAGAGAGGACAATATCTGGCACTTTTTTAGCGAGACATATTGTTTCAGTTTGACAAATACAATATGTCTATATACAATAGACCAAAAAATGTACAAACAAAAAATTAATGAACACAAAATAAATATACAAACCTGACCGGTCAGGGGTTAGTGTGAATGCGTGAACCTGGTATATATACTGACTGAAAGTTAGAAAGGTATACCAATATTACAGCAGATAGCTTAGTCTGCTGTTTGTTATCATGACAGACAGAGATATCTCATTGTATGAACAGTAAAGTGAATATATTTCATAGGAAGCCTTTGTCAGACTACTACACCCTGCTGCGAACGGCACCTTCAAGTATAAGGTTAATTGCCGGGCAGGTATAAGGATGGGATCTAAGTAGATACTGACATTGCGCCCAAAAAAATATAGTACAACTATGGGCAGTACATAAAAGGCATATTCTTGTAGTGTACATACATGTATAAGCAGAGATATATTAATAAGACACACTTATCAACCTACTACACCCTGCTGCATACGGCACCTTATTACATAAGGCTTAATGCCGAGCAGGTATATTGATGGGATCTAAGTAGTTGTTGATAATGTATCTCAAAATATGTACATTCGTCTGTTAGTAAGCAAGTAGCAAACAGTGTAAACATAAGCATAGAAAATAGCTCAGCAAAAAATGAGTAACAGGCAGGTAGTAGCGTATATTTCGGTTAGTCGCTAGACAGTCCCTTACAAGCAGTCTTTAATGCATGAGGATGAAAAGTTCATGATAAAGATGGCAAGCATAAGTGCAAAGTAGAAAACTGCATGTTAGTTTTGCATAGTGAGGGTATTTCTTAGTGACTTGTAGTTTAACCCTCACAACCGGGTAGCGATATCCAGATCAGATATAGATGTGCCTATCTATCAGGCAAGAACTATAGTAGCATACGACCTGTTTCCTGCACAGTCCTAGGACTAATGGATGGTAGATAGTCCTTTGTGGATCCCCAAAAACATCTTACAGGAGATCCTTTGTGAGCGTTAGTTTGCAAAGCTTCTGTGTTCAGTGGCGTTCACACAAACCACATGTTCCGTGTCAGCTTGTCCAATGCCGACGCGCGTTTCACCCGCTGGGTGTGTCGGGCTTCGTCAGGGCGTAATGACGTAGGGAGCATCTCCTCTCCCTTTTAAACTTAAAAGAATACACGCCCCTATTGAAAAGCTTTAGAGCTCCATGGTGCTAAACAGGATAGTTAAAAACAAGTGAACTCACTATATAATATCCGAATTCTAACATTACTAATATTGAAAACATAGCAAACCTGGCTTATACCCTAAGTGGAAAAATATAAATATATGTACAAAACAAGTCATGATTTGGTCGTGTATATTACAAGGTAAACATAAGAGAATTACCAAATGAAGTCTACGGCAATAAGGGCCCTAAATTTAGAATACTCAATTGAAAAAAATGTATCATATTACAAGAGTGTAAGACTAATATAGGAGTGTGAAATAAGTACTCAATTGAGTAATTTGTTATATCACTGTATGGTAAACAAATGTCTGAAGACGAGAATAGGGTTAAGATGACATCCATGCCTTATAAAAAGCAGGCCATGTCTATCCTGTCATTCAACCCATTGGGTATCTGGGTTTGTAGGATCGTAATCCACCTACATTCCTTCTGGAGGAGGACTTTATCATTGTCACCCCCTCTGTTATTGGTAATGCCTCTGTCAATACCAACGAATGAGAGGGAGTCAGGATTGCAGGCATGAATTTCTTCAAAGTGTTTGGCCACATTACTCTTGGGATTTTTATATTTAATGTCATCCCTATGTTCAGTTATCCTGTCCTTTATGGCTCTCCTGGTTTTACCCACGTAAAAACGTGGGCAACTGCAGGAGAGGAGGTAAATAACCCCTTCAGTACTGCATGTAATGTGGTGTTTTAATTTGTATATTTTGCCTGTGTGGGTTGAAAACATTTTAGTTTTTACCATGTATTTGCACGCCACACATCTTCCACAGGGATGGTTTCCAGTGGACCTATGTGTGGTAAGCCAATCTGTTTGTTTTTTGAGTGACATATATTGACTTCTCACGAATTTGTCTCTCAAGTTGGGTGCTCTTCTGGCAGTGATTGTGGGGTGATCTCCTACTTCTCTAGATACCCCTTCATCACTCGTTAGGACGTGCCAGTTTTTTTCCAGTATCTTTCTCAGGGTTTTCCAGTGACAATTATAGTCCGCTATTAGTCTGATTGGACCCTGTTTAGCTTTTTGCTTGGGTACAAGAAGTTGCTCTCGGTTCAGATTAGCTGCTTCATTTAGAGCTCTGTTGACAACTCTTTTAGAGTACCCCCTATTTAGAAAACGTTGATGCATCTCTTTGGCATGCTCATAGTATTTTGTTTTAGTGGAGCAGTTACGACGTAGTCTAAGGAACTGCCCCTTAGGTATCCCCTTCTTGAGATGGTCAGGATGGTGGCTTGTCGCAAGAAGCAAACTGTTAGTTGCAGTAGTTTTGCGAAAATTCTCAGTCACAATAGAGCCCTGATTGAGGTTAATCTTAATATCCAGAAAGGATATTTCCTCCTTACTGCTTTGCAGTGTGAGATAGATGATTTTGTCATTTTTATTCAGAGTTTCTACAAAAGCAGAAAGGCTTATTTCCGAGCCCTCCCATATGAGGAAGATGTCATCCACATATCGAAGCCATATGTGGATGTTCTCCTCAAAGAGAGGGCTCTGGTATACATCTTCCATCTCCCAGGCTCCCAAATGGAGGCACGCATATGTGGGGGCACATGTTGCCCCCATAGCTGTCCCTTGCTGCTGAACATACACTTTATTGTCAAAAAGAAACACATTATTTGTCAAGATGAACTCCAACAGTTCCATGACAAAATCAGTGTGCTGTTGTGTTTGTGTGCCTCTCATTGCAAGAAAGTGGTGGCATGCCTTCAAACCAACATTGTGTGGAATGGACGAATATAGTCCTTCCACATCTAAACAGGCCATGATAGCACCTGGAGGGACTGACAGGTTATCGATTTTCCTTAGGAAGTCTGCCGTGTCCAGGATGTAAGATGGTAGTGTACTCAAAAATGGCCTAAGAAAGTAATCTACGTAATTGCCTAGATTTTCAGTTAAACTGCCAATGCCAGCAATTATTGGGCGGCCAGGTGGATGGTTAGCATTCTTATGTATTTTAGGAATACAATAGAAGACAGGTGTTATTGGATGCTCAGGGTAAAGATATTTCTGTTCATGAGTAGTAATCAAGCCATCATTCTTTGCCCTTTTCAATATATTAAAAAGCTTGAATTGTAGGGAAGATGTTGGATTATACGTCAATGATTTGTAATGCTTCTTATTCAGAAGTTGACGTTTTGCCTCTAGGACATACATATTCTCATCCCACAGGACTAGGTTTCCACCTTTGTCCGCGGGCTTGATTAGAAATCCTTTTGCATTAATGAGATCATTGAGTGCTTTGCGTTCAGGTTTTGTTAAATTATCATCAACAATTCCAGTAAAAGACAATCGATTTACCTCTTTCTCAACTTGTCTTACGAAAATATTGACAGCTGGCACCATTGATAGTTGCGGCATATATTTTGATTTTGCCTTAAAATTAGAGGTGGTTTTGTTGTAGTGAGGAAGATCCTTAATCTGGGTAGAAACATATTGGCTTCCTTCATTTTCTTCTAATAGGCTTTGTAAATTTTCTAACGTGGACTTATCCTCCAAAGTAATGGCGACATCGTCCACTAGGTGTTTGCTTTTGCCCTTCATTAATTGTGACAACACAATTTTTCGGGCAAACAGGTGGAGGTCTTTTATAAAATTGAACTTATCAAGGTTGTTCGAGGGGCAGAAGGAAAGACCTTTTTTAAGTACCTCTATATGAGCGAGGTTTAACTTAAAAGAAGATAAATTTATTATCTGGAGGCCTTCTTCTGCTGTTTTTAGTATCCCCTGCGTCCCCGGAATCGCTGGGGTCTGCCCCTCACAAAATTCCCCCGATTTTGTTGTTGCCTCCGTTGTCTGGAGGGATATCTCCTCTCTCGTGAGTCTGAATTTTTCCCTCCTCCACCTTCTCTTCCTACCTCCTCTCCTCCTTCCCCTAAAAAATCATGTGATTTTTCTGTAACTGATCTATGATGTTCTGATTCTACATCAGACACATCTGTGCCAGAGTCATAAGTCCCCCTTACTGACAGATAGTTGTAAACTTTGTTGTTCTTGTAATCATCATTGTCTCTGGAAAGTTTCCTGCCTTTCCTTAGTTTAATGTCATTTTGTAATCTAGCAATCTGTTCTTTAATTTCTTCATTAAGTTTTGCAAAGTTATGATTGTTAGAAAAAGTGTTAACTATTTTTAGGCATTCCTCTGCCTGTGTAATTGTCTTATCCAATCTTTCTTTATTACGTTTGACCATTTTACCCATCAAGATGATGGAGCACTCTGTAAGGCTGGAGTTCCAGTCCTCCATAAATGCTTCTCCTCCTTCATCTTCCCTAAGATTGGTCCCGGGGTCTAGTCTCAATCGTAGACCCCTAGGTATGATGTTATTTTTAATGTAGTTCTCTAGGCTGGAAGTTTCAGCCCTGAGTTTGACCTGTTTCGCTAGAAGTTTCTTATAGTTCTTGAATGCCCCATATATATTGACTGGTGCATTATTCTCTACCTGACTCTCTTCCAGACCTGACATAGACAGTGACGCTGTTAGCTCAGCCTCTCAGTTCTCATCAGATAGTGTGAATGCCATATCAGTGATATAGTTGAAAAACAGGGCTCAAGTGCCAAATATTTCTCTGTCTCTTGCAGCCACCTAAGTATAGGATACACCCAAGAGTTGTAAGCTCTTGAAAAATTAGTGATAGCAATATATGGTCACCTCTCCGGAAACCTATGGCTTGGTCATAAGACCCAGTAATATAGGTACTGTAATTTGAAAAATTAAAAGAAAATGACGGAGGGGACGCAGCTGCTGGGAGCTAGTATATAGTGACCCACCAGTTCATAGATAAATACCGGTATGGCCTTAAATATAACAGTATTGTGGTGCAGACCCTTGAAGTAAATTGTATGGATTTAAGAAAGAGAAGGAATCCTGAACCAAGTATATCAGGATGAAAGACAGGGAATTCAGCACTCTTTTCAAAATGTATTTTATTTAGCTCATCAAAGTAAAATGAGGAGTATCCAAAAAATAAGCTTATGTGGCAACAAGAGAGGACAATATCTGGCACTTTTTTAGCGAGACATATTGTTTCAGTTTGACAAATACAATATGTCTATATACAATAGACCAAAAAATGTACAAACAAAAAATTAATGAACACAAAATAAATATACAAACCTGACTGGTCAGGGGTCAGTGTGAATGCGTGAACCTGGTATATAGACTGACTGAAAGTTAGAAAGGTATACCAATATTACAGCAGATAGCTTAGTCTGCTGTTTGTTATCATGACAGACAGAGATATATCATTGTATGAACAGTAAAGTGAATATATTTCATAGGAAGCCTTTGTCAGACTACTACACCCTGCTGCGAATGGCACCTTCAAGTATAAGGTTAATTGCCGGGCAGGTATAAGGATGGGATCTAAGTAGATACTGACATTGCGCCCAAAAAAATATAGTACAACTATGGGCAGTACATAAAAGGCATATTCTTGTAGTGTACATACATGTATAAGCAGAGATATATTAATAAGACACACTTATCAACCTACTACACCCTGCTGCATACGGCACCTTATTACATAAGGCTTAATGCCGAGCAGGTATATTGATGGGATCTAAGTAGTTGTTGATAATGTATCTCAAAATATGTACATTCGTCTGTTAGTAAGCAAGTAGCAAACAGTGTAAACATAAGCATAGAAAATAGCTCAGCAAAAAATGAGTAACAGGCAGGTAGTAGCGTATATTTCTGTTAGTCGCTAGACAGTCCCTTACAAGCAGTCTTTAATGCATGAGGATGAAAAGTTCATGATAAAGATGGCAAGCATAAGTGCAAAGTAGAAAACTGCATGTTAGTTTTGCATAGTGAGGGTATTTCTTAGTGACTTGTAGTTTAACCCTCACAACCGGGTAGCGATATCCAGATCAGATATAGATGTGCCTATCTATCAGGCAAGAACTATAGTAGCATACGACCTGTTTCCTGCACAGTCCTAGGACTAATGGATGGTAGATAGTCCTTTGTGGATCCCCAAAAACATCTTACAGGAGATCCTTCGTGAGCGTTAGTTTGCAAAGCTTCTGTGTTCAGTGGCGTTCACACAAACCACATGTTCCGTGTCAGCTTGTCCAATGCCGACGCGCGTTTCACCCGCTGGGTGTGTCGGGCTTCGTCAGGGCGTAATGACGTAGGGAGCATCTCCTCTCCCTTTTAAACTTAAAAGAATACACGCCCCTATTGAAAAGCTTTAGAGCTCCATGGTGCTAAACAGGATAGTTAACAACAACAAAAAATAGTATACCTTATTAATAAAGATTATATTTAATGTTCTTATATATATATCTTAATATATCTTATATGTTACTGCGCTACTTGAGCTTTTAAAAAAGCTTTATACCATTATCATCCTTTTCTTTAGCTTTCTTTAAAGCTTATGATGTTAAATCTCCTATGGATTTTTGTTTTTTTTTTGGTCACCACTAAAGCTTTGAAAAAAGTGGTTAAAAAAAACGACAGGCTTATCTTTAGCTTTTAAAAAAGCTTTTTGGTTGGAATAACTAATAATGCTAAAAAGTTAAACTAAATACAATATTCTGCTCTTAAAGTAACTGATCTCTCTCTACAACAACTCTCCTCACAGACTGCTTTTTCCTAACTGCGTCAGATAATATTAAACCTTAATATTTTAAATGTCTAAACGGCGCGAGGAAAGGGCGTGGTAATCCGCGAGCAACACACGTGATTTGCTGCGAGCAAGAGGTGTGGCTTTACATGAACGTGCAGTGTTTGATTGACACTGACATATATGTTAATTCCTATGCCCGTAAAATATTTTCTGAAGTTGCGATCGTCAATTTCCGTAACTCCGCCCACACATAACAATGGATAGTTACTGTATCAATAATGTAGACACTGACACTGAAAAAATAAGCATTAATAAAAATCATGTACAAACTTACACTTATACATACAATTCCTTTCAATACATACGGCTAAATGCTAAATTATTTAAAGTGTCAGGCCCCTATTTAACAAAGGTCTTGCGGACCTCGCTGAATGCTGAGAGCAATATGCTCTCCGTATTCAGCATTGCATCAGCAGCTCACAAGAGCTGCTGGTGCAACGCCGTCCCCTGCAGACTCGCAGCCAATCGGCCACCAGCAGAGGGGTGTCAATCAACCCGATCTTACTCGATCGGGTTGAATTGTGGTGTTTCACAAAGACCGCTGCTTCATAACCCTGTCCGCCTGCTCTGAGCAGGCGGACAGGGTTATGAAGCAGCCGTCTTTGTGAAACACGGGCCGTCAAGCTCCTTTCAGAGCTTGATAGATAGGCCCCATAGTATGTACATTATATATATATTACAAATGCTTATTATAAAAGTGTCAGTGTCTACATTATTTATACAGTCACTATGCATTGTGACTGTATAAATAATGTGTAGTCTGAGCCGCCTCCCAATAATAAACCTAATACTTCTTTACCTATATTTCCGCCATCCCCCAAAAATAAAATTAATAACCACTTAACCGTCAACCACCCACATCGCAATAAACCTAATTACCCTATTAACCCCTAAACTGCAAAACCCCCACATCACAATAAACCTAATTACCCTATTAACCTGTAAACTGCAAAACCCCCACATCGCAATAAACATTATTAACCGATTAACCCCTAAACCGCAAAACCCCACATCACAATAAACCTAATTAACTTAATAACCCCTTAAACTGCCAAAACCCACAATGCAAATAACTATTTAAATAACTAAGCACCCTAACCTAACACCCCCTTAAATTAACCCAAATTACCTAAACTAATACATTCTAAAGTTTAAAAAAAAAGCTAAGTTTACAAAAAATAAAAAAGACTAACATTACAGAAAATAAAAAATAAAATTACCCAATTTTAAAAAATTAAACCTCATCCCTATGAAAATAAAAAGCGCACCAAAATAAAAACACCCCCTAATCTAAGAATAAACTAACAGTAGCCCTTAAAAGGGCTTTTTTGCAGGGCATTGCCCCAAGATCGTCAGCTCTTTTACATCCAAAATAAAGTCCCCTTTAACATTAAAATCCCCCCACCCACCAAACCCCCCAAAATAAAAAACCTAACACTAAAAAAAACTTAATCTACCCATTGAAAAGGGCATTTGGATGGGCATTACCCTTAAAATGGCATTTAGCTCTTTTACAATTGCCCAAAAAATACCTAAGTTAAAATATAAAAAAAAGTCATAAAAAGTTAAAAAAAACTAATACTAAAGCCCCAAATAGATACTCACAGGTCCTGAAGTCCAGCGGAGAAGATCTTCTTCCAGACGGGTCCATCATCTTCATCCACAGCGAAGGCAGCGTGGAGCAGAGATGCGGAGCGGTGTAGATGTGGTTATCCTTGGAGGCGGCGATGGTCCTTGGCGGTGGTTCCCGGCAATGGTGCTCCGCGGCGGCGTGGAGGCTCCTCTTAATGTGATCGTCCGCCGCACACTGAAGATTAAATGCCAGGTACCCCATATTTATTGGGGTGCCTTGCATTCCTATTGGCTGACATTTTCACATCACTACAGCCAATAGGATGAGAGCAAGTGAAATCCTATTGGCTGTTCATCAACCAATAAGATTTTACTTGTTGTCATCCTATTGTCTGATTTGAACAGCCAATAGGATTTTGAGTAGCTCTCATCCTATTGATTGATTTGAATTTGAAGAATCAAATCAGCCAATAGGAATTCAAGGGACGCCATTTTTAATCGCGTACCTTGAATTGACTATCCAGTGTACGACGGCGATCATACGAAGAGGATCCTCCACGCTCCATTGCTCCTCGGTCGCCTGTCTTCAGTTCCAGGGTCGCCGGTCTTCAGTTCCAGGATCGCCATTCTTCAGTTCCAGGGTCACCGGTCTTCAGCTCCGTGGGCATCGGTCTTCAACTCCGCCTTCTGCTCCATGCCAGATGTTCCTGGAAGAAGAAAGAAGAAGAAGGTTGCCAATTGGAAGGACCGTCTCCGCCGGACTTCAACAACCGTGAGTACCAACCTGGGGGTTAGACCTCATTTTTTTTGGGGGGGGGTTGTTTTATTTAGATTTGGGATTGGCAGTAAAATAACTAAATGACCTTTTAAGGGCAGTGCCCAACCAAATGCCCTTTTCAGGGCAATGGGTAGTTTAAGTTTTTTAGTGTTAGGTTCTTTTATTTTAGGGTGTTTGGTGGGTGGGGGGTTTTTACTGTTAGGGGGAACTTTGTGTAATTTTAATGTAAAAGAGCTGTTTATCTTGGGGCAATGCTAAGGGCTACTGGTAGTTTCGCTGCATCCATGTGAATTCTTTTGTCCTCGCATTGCCAACATTCCGTTGAGGATTTGTGCGCAACAGCCAACAGCGACGGACATTACAAATGCATTTATAGTATAGATGACATGCATTTATATGAGAATTGATGTACACTGTCTCTTTAAGATAACACTACACCATAGTGTATATTAAGCAGACAATTTATTTAATCACAAAACAGAGACATTCTATACAGAATTTTGGATGTTTAACAATCCCATACATCAGTTATCACAGTTCTTGGATGAAGGCAGAGGTAAGCAGGATTACCATATTTAGAATTAAACTGTATTAATTGCAATAGATTCAAATGAAAAAAAGTTTACTTTGTGTTCTTATTAGAGAATATTTATTTTATAAGCAGAGAAAGATCATGCTTAAATTGAGGGACCAATGAATTTAGAGGACAGGCTTTTTAAAGTCAATATTAAACTTTAATGATTAAAATATAAGATGCTATTTTTTAAGACATTTTAATTTCCTTCTCTTATCAGATCTGCTTATTTCACTTGGTATCTTTGTTAAAAAACATATTTAGATTAGCTCAGGAACAGCAAATTACTGCTGAGAGCTTATTGGTGATTTGTGGCTACACACATACTGTATGCCTCTTGTTATTGGCTGACCAGATGATTTCCTCCAGTGCATTGTTGCTCTGGAACTGACTTTACCTATGTGATTAATTTATTTGCAGAGCTCATACATCCTATAATATAAAAGACCAAGTGTGTTTGTCCTAAGCTGTCATGCGCAGTAGAGACTGCGCGAGGACAAACACACCTGGCCTTCAACATACTGACCTGGCACCTGATCCATGAAGGGGATGAGGCTGGGCGGAAGTGACGGGGCGGAGGTGGCCGGATGTGATGGGGGCGCGATCGAGGCATGATAGGGCGGGGCCAGGCTAGCGGGTGTGACGGGACGGGGACGGGCGGTTTTTGGCCATTTGCCGTGAGAGAGAGAGCACAAGAGGGGGAGAGAGAGCAAAAGAGAGGGTGAGAGAGAGCAAAAGAGTGGGGTGAGAGAGAGCGCAAAACAGAGGGGTGAGAGAGAGCGCAAAATAGAGGGGTGAGAGAGAGCGCAAAAAAGATGGGTGAGAGAGAGCGCAAAAAAGATGGGTGAGAGAGCGCAAAAGAGAGGGGTGAGAGAGCGCAAAAGACAAGGGTGAGAGAAGGCGCAAAAGAGAGGGGTGAGAGAGAGCGCAAAAGAGAGGGGAATAAGAAGAGTGAGAGTGCAAAAGAGAAGGGTGAGAGAGAGAGCGCAAAAGAGAGGGGTGGGAGAGAGAGAGCGCAAAAGAGAGGGAGAGAGAGTGCAAAAGAGATTGGGGAGAGGGAGCACAAAAGAGAGGGGGGAGAGAGAGTGCAAAAGAGAGGGGGGAGAGAGAGAGCCCAAAAGAGAGGGAGAGAGAGTGCAAAAGAGAGGGGGGGGGGAACAAGGGGTGGGACCGCTGTACTGCAGAAAATGTCCCGTGTACAAAACAATAGTGTAATAATGAAATTATTTAACACATTGGGCTAGATTACAAGTGGCACACTAATTTTTATGTTCATTCATGAGTGTAAACATTTAACACGGGCAGGTTAGCGTGCATATTACAAGTTAAAAGTAAAAAGTTAACAGCCGAGCGAAAGTCTGATGCATGCTAAATGGATATCTTGACCAGCTAACTTCTATAAAATTCAATGAGGCATGCTTTTCAATAAAACCTTACACTGCATTAGACCAAAGTAGTTATGAATATTTTACATTCCAATGTTCTTCACATAGAAATGTTTTTTATTTTAAAATATTTTTTCTATATATATCTGATTATATATAAAGCGCATGTGCGCATGCGTGAAACGCGTCAGTTGTCCATTTGCATACTCACCTGCACCTTGGCAATTCTGCTGAATAAATTTTACCTTTGATCAAGTTTTTGTCTCCGGACTCTCCATTTCTTTCCCTGCTTGGGATTCATCCTTTATATATATATTAGAAGAGAGAGAACAGCACTCCTGAGATAGAGCAAAAGCTAGAATAACTTCCATGCCTGTTCATTTTTATTGTGACTCAGGGTGCGCATTCTTTTTTGCACACTATGCCCTTTCACAGAGAAAAAATATCCTGTAGCATATCAGTCTGACCCTGACCTTGTGAATAGGCATAGTGTGCTAAAAGAACGCGTCCCCTGAGTTGCAATAGAAATGAACAGGGATGGAAGTTATTCTAGCTTTCGTTCTATCTCAGGAGTGCTGTTCTCTCTTCTGATATTTATGCAAATTACTCTTGGGTCTCCCTAAGAGTAATGGGGGAAACCAGACGTGGACTCCTTGTACACATGCCCTTAGAGAGATACAACTGCACCTCACTGATGAGGCCCACAGAAGGCAGAAACGATCGTCTGGGGTTGTTGTTTCTTTTGTTCATAGAAGAATTGCCTGGTATTTTGGCGCTGGACTGTCATTGTGCAGGGTCAGACTGATATGCTACAGGATATTTTTTCTCTGTGAATGTTAAAAGAACGTGCACCCTGAGTTGCAATAGAAATGAACAGGCATTGAAGTTATTCTAGCTTTTGTTCTATCTCAGGAGTGCTGTTTTCTCTTCTGATATATATATATTCAGTATTGCAAATACTGCATTGTGGTGAGTAGTGAAAAGATAGTGAGTGAATGTTAAATCAACATCTATACACCTCTATACACTGCTAAATGCACAGCAAATATATATGTTTTTTAATAATTGTATTAAAATGACTTACAGCCAGATCATGAGTTTTGCGTAATGAGCGGCTCGGTAATAATTTGCAAGTTATTTCCACCGCTCACCTACCTATAGCGCTGCTATTGCAAAAACCCGGCGTTAGCAGGCAATATGGCAGCATTGAGCACACAAATACCAGCGCTGCTTTGAGCTGGTTTTACATGCTCGTGCACGATTTCCCCATAGACATCAATGGGGAGAGCAGGCTAAAAAAAAGCCTAACACCTGCAATAAAGGAGCGTAAAGCTCCGTAACGCAGCCCCATTGATTCCTATGGGGAAAGAAAAGTTATGTTTACACCTAACACCCTAACATAAACCCTGAGTCTAAACACCCCTAATCTGCCTCCCGACATCGCTGACACCTACATTACACTTATTAACCCCTAATCTGCCGCCCCTGACATTGCCACCACCTACCTACACTTATTAACCCCTAATCTGCCGCCTCCAATGTCGTCGCTACCTACATTACACTTATTAACCCCTTATCTGCTGCCCCCAATGTCGTCGCTACCTACATTACACTTATTAACCCCTAATCTGCCGCCTCCAATGTCGTCGCTACCTACATTACACTTATTAATCCCTTATCTGCTGCCCCCAACGTCCCTGCCACTATACTAAAGTTATTAACCCCTAAACCTAACCCTAAGTCTAACCCTAACACCCACTAACTTTAATATAATTAAAATAAATCTAAATAAAAATTACTATCATTAACTAAATAATTCCTATTTAAAACTAAATACTTACCTGTAAAATAAACCCTAAGCTAGCTACAATATAACTAATAGTTACATTGTAGCTATCTTTTTGCGTTATGAGTAAAAAAGCAGCGTTATGGGTTCTAATGCTGCTTTTTCACTACCGCTGCTATTGCGAGTCTTGTAGGTCCCGCACACTTTTTTGGCCTTAACGCAAATTAACTTACGCAATTTGCGTAAAGTCTTTTTTCAATGGGACTTCCATAGCGCCGGTATTACAAGCTTTTTCTGGGAGGCCAAAAAGAGAGCGGTACAGCCAATCCCGCAAGATTCGTAACACATTCTAAAGTCAGTAGTTATGAGTTTTACGCTACAAAGCTGTAGCATAAAACTCATAACTAAAGTGTTACAAATTACACTAACACCCATAAACTACATATTAACCCCTAAACCAAGGACCTCCCACATCGCAAAATCAAAATTTTTTTATTAACCCCTAATCTGCCGCCACTATAATAAACACATTAACCCTAAACCGCCACACTCCCGCCTCGCAAACACTAGTTAAATATTATTAACCCCTAATCTGCCGCCACCTACCTGCATTTATTAACCCCTAATCTGCCGCCCCAAATGTCTCTGCCACTATACTAAATTTATTAACCCCTAAACCTAAGTCTAACACTAACCCTAACACCCCCTAACTTAAATATAATTAAAATAAATCTAAATAAAAATTCCTATCATTTACTAAATAATTCCTATTTAAAACTACTTACCTGTAAAATAAACCTTAAGCTAGCTACAATATAACTAATAGTTACATTGTAGCTAGCTTAGGGTTTATTTTTATTTTACAGGCAAGTTTGTATTTATTTTAACTAGGTAGATTAGTTACTAAATAGTTATTAACTATTTACTAACTGCCATTTACTAACTGCCTAGTTAAAATAAATACAAATTTACTTGTAAAATAAAACCTAACCTGCCTTACACTACAACCTAACATTACACTACAATTAAATCAATTAAATTAATTCAATACAATTACCTAAATTACCACAAAAACCCCCACTAAATTACACAAAATAAAAAAACAATTATCAGATATTTAAACTAATTACACCTAATCTAATAGCCCTATCAAAATTTAAAAGCCCACCCAAAATAAAAATAAAAACCTAGCCTAAACTAAACTACCAATAGCCCTTAAAAGGGCCTTTTGCAGAGCATTGCCCAAATTAAATCAGCTCTTTTACCTGTAAAAAATACAAACAATCCCCCCAACAGTAAAACCCACCAGCCACACAACCAACCCCCCAAATAAAATCCTACCTAAAAAACTAAGCTCCCCATTGCCCTGAAAACTGCATTTGGATGGGCATTGCCCTTGAAAGGGCATTTAGCTCTTTTCCATTGCCCAAACCCTAAGCTAAAAATAAAACCCGCCCAATAAACCCTTAAAAAAACCTAACACTAACCCCCGAAGATCAACTTACAGTTTTTGAAGACCGGACATCAATCCTCATCAAGCCGGGAGAAGTCTTCATCCAAGCAGGCAGAAGTCCTCAACAAAGCCAGGAGGAGTCTTCATCCAAGTGGCAAGAAGTGGTCCTCCAGGCAGGCAGAAGTCTTCATCCAGACGGCATCTTCTATCTTCATCCTTCCGACGCAGAGCGGCTCCATCTTCAAGACATCCACGCAGAGCATCCTCTTCTGTCGACGGCGACTGAAGAATGAAGGTTCCTTTAAGGGGCGTCATCCAAGATGGCGTCCCTTGAATTCCGATTGGCTAATAGAATTCTATCAGCCAATCGGAATTAAAGTTGAAAAAATCCTATTGGCTTATGCAGTCAACCAATAGGATTGAGCTTCAATCCTATTGGCTGATCCAATCATTACAAATATGTTTATTATAGTGGTGGCGATGTCCGGAGTGGCAGATTATGGGTTAATAATTTTATTTTAGTATTTGTGATGCCGGAGGGCCTCGGTTTAGGGGTTAATAGGTAGTTTATGGGTGTTAGTGTACTTTATAACACTTTAGTTATGAGTTTTATGCTACAGATTTGTAATTTAAAACTCATAACTACTGACTTTAGATGGCGGTACGGATCTTGATGGTATAGGGTGTACCACTCACTTTTTGGCCTCCCAGACAAAACATGTAATACCAGCGCTATGGAAGTCCCATTGAAAAACATATTTTTGAAAGGTGCGGTAGTTACGTTGCGTTATGGCCAAAAAGGTGTGCGGTACACCTATCCCTGCAAGACTCGTAATAGAAGTGGTAGTGAAAAAGCAGCGTTATGATGTTTTTCCACTCATAACGCAAAACTTGTAATCTAGCCATTAGTTTGTTATGGTTTAAAATAACAAATATTACAAATTAAATTACTAAACAATAAGGTGTTTCACAATAGCTAAACATATGCAAAGGGAGGGTGGGGTTGTGGTGCGGGCAGGTGATAGGTGGAATCAGTGGCGAGTAACGTTTTTGTTCTGGCTAGTAGCTTACGACTTGAAATTTTGAGCCCTTATATATATATATATATATATATATATATATATGAATATATGGTATAGATATATACAGACAGACATATATAGAAATATATAGCAATACTGCTTATCACACCCATGCTAACATTAGTGCGCCACGTAATCTAAATAGACATAGGTACTACGCCACACAGTACTTTACCCAGCTCACCCTGATGACGTAGTACCTATGTGCAACAGTCATGCTGCAGTCCTCACTGTTAGCTTTGACAGCGGAGACAGCAGCCAGGGGCAGAAGGTATCTGCCATCATATGTAAGAAATAACTGATTGTTCTCTGTGTCACTGTCTGTATGGGCTTGTGGTGATGCCATGGGAGGTGTGGGATTGGAACGAGGTAGGGTTCCCTACACAAAAACATTTGGTGTGGGAGGGGAAGGGATGGGTTTCCTACGTTACAGAAATTGATGAGGGAAGGTGTCCCTAATGATAATAGCTTGGAGGGGAGGGTGAAGAGGGATTGCTGCACTACAGAAAACATTTTTATTAATAAATAAATAAAAATCAAGAGAAAAACTATAAACTGAGTACTGGCAGACAGCTGCTAATAACTAAGATGGCAGCTTCATGGGAGAGAGGGGAGGGTAAGAGAGCTGTTTGGGAGGGATCAGGGAGGTGGGAAAGCTGAGAAGGGATCCCTACAGTGAAAAAAAGTAAAACTTATTTTTTGGAGTGTTTTTTTTTTTAGATTAGGGCTTTTTTTATTTTTATTGGCAATAAAAGAGTGTTTTTTATTTTGAGGGGTTGGGTGGTTGGAGGTTTGTAATTTTAGGGGGTAATTTTGTAGTTTTTTTTAGTAAAAGAGCTGTTAAACTTAGGGCAATGCCCTACAAAAGCCCTTTTAAGGCCTATTGGTAGTTTATTGTTAGATTAGTTGTTTTTTTTATTTTGGGGTGGCTTTTTTGCTTTTAAGGGGGTATTAGATTAGGAAAAACTTTTTTTTATTTTGGATAATTTAGTTTGTTATTTTCTGTAATCTTAGCTTTTTTAATTTTTGTAATCATAGATTTTTTTATTTTTTGTAATCTTAGTTTTTTTTTATTTTAATGTAATGTTAGATTTTTGTTTAAGTAATTTTTTTATTTTATTTGTAATTTTAAAATAATTTTAATGTAGTTATTATTTTTTTATTTTATGTAATTGTTATTTAATTGGGGTTAGGTTAGGGGGCTTAGTTATTAGATTACTACTTTGAGTTGTGGGGGGTTGGCAGATTAGGGGTTAATAGTGTAATTAGGTAGATTGTGTTGTGGGGGTTGGCGGTTTAGAGGTTAATAGGTTAATTAGTTTGCATACAAAGAGAGAATCACTCTACCAGGAACGAACAATAGTATATCAGTCTGATCCTACCAAGTAAGGTCAGTCCAGCCCCGAAATACCAGGCAATTCTCCTCTGAACAAAGAACATGACAACCTCAGATGATCGTTTCGGCCTCCTATGGGCCTCGTCAGTGAGGTACAGCCACATTCCTCTTAGCACACTAGGCAAGGAGTCCCATAGGGAGACATCCCCAGGGTCATAATAATTTGCATACAAAGAGAGAAGAGCTCTACCAGGAATGAACAACAGCTCATAAGCTAGTTCTATGGCGATTTACCGCCCAGGAGCAGCCTCTTTAAGACCAGTATGCTTTTCACAGAGGAACGCTTTCCTGAAGTATATCAGTCTGATTCCAACAAGTAAGGTCAGTCCAGGACTGAAATTAGTTGTTTGCGTTGTGGGAGGTTGGCGGTTTAGGTGTTAATAGGTAATTAGGTAGTTTGCGTTATTGGGGTTAATAGGTTTATATAGTGTATTGCATTGTGGGGGGATGGCGGATTAGACGTTAATAACTTTCATTAGTAGTTGTGATGTGGGGGGATTGCGGTTTAGGGGTTAATAACTTTTATTAGGTTGTTTGCGATGTGGTGGGATGGTGGATTAGGGGTTAATAATATTTATCAGTAGTTGCGATGTGGGGGGATGGCGGACTAGTGGTTTTGACGCGTTGGTTTAATTTTTTTTAACCAAATTAGAAATTTACAGGTGATTTCAACATTTATTTATTTTTTGTTATGTGCCGCAAGATGATATACTGCTGTAAATTACTGGCGACTCCAGAAATGTGTAGTTGCGCACATTTCTGAACTTCACCAGTTTGATCTACTTACAACAGTATAGCATCTGCTGGCGCCGTTTATGTGATTCTCCCGATGTGTGAGGTGAACTTACAGGCAGCATGGGTGTCAGCAGTTGCGCTGCAACTTAAGTTGCATATGTAATCTCACCCATTGTTCACAGTTAAATTACAAGAAAATTGGGCAAATAAGTACAGAATACACATTACAAAGAATGTTTGCCAATTATACATCTTATAGAAATGTCAATTTTCCCTTTTTTGTTCACATTAAGGTGTTGCAGTCATCCTAGCTTTCAAATTTATATTTACCAGTATCCTGAGTTATAATGCACCATGTTTATGAATTTCTGTTTAGCCTCTTTAGTTAATAGTTCTCTCTTCAGGATACAAAATAGATAGGTTCCTGCTGCTTTGTTATTTTGTTTTGAAACAGTTGTCAGATGGGGTTAGATATCTCTTTACCTCCCGTGTATAAATAATTTGATACATACAAATAGTCAAAATGTGAAGAATTTTCCCCATATTCCAAGAACTAAGAAATATATCCAGATACATTTGGAGGTGAAATAAACAGCAGTTTGCCAAAAAGTGCATTAACAAAATATTTCTACCAAAAAATTGCAGTTGCTTTCAAAAGATGTCAGGGTGAGACGTTTTGTTTTCTAAAACATTCTGTTCATTTCCGAAAAAGGGTTCATGTTGTTTTTGATGATTCTAGTTACACAAGGCGTCTAACTGTAGTCCAAAAAGGAGACAAAGAAAAAATACTTAACTTTCTGTTTTATTTTATTCTTAAATCAGGATAACAAAACTATTCCTCCCCTGCAAAGGACTATTTTAATGTTAATAGGTTTTATTTCAGTAAACAAATGTTACTTTTTACATGAAACAGAAACAAAATGACAGTATGAGTTCCTATTTGGCCTGAATGTTTTGTTATATGTGTTACAATATGTGTGGTGTCTATTGCTTGATAGGATGAGAGGGTAATTTAAGGTAAAGTTTAATAATTTATTTCCATAACAATTTAGAAAACTTGCAAGTCAGCTTTATAGACAAAAAAAAATACTTGCTATATTAGAATGAGCAACTTAAAATAAATAATGGTTAAAAATTTTGAAATCATAGATGATTCTCAAATCAAAACATTTTAAGACAGAATAACTTTTTATTTTGAAGAATAAGACAAATAATTTCATTTGCATGCATAGGTTAACCTAAGAAATGACCACACTGAAAAATAAAATTGAACTTCATCTGCTAAGCTGTTTCAGTTTTTCAATTTAAAAAAAAACTGGTTACACTGATCATTACCTGTTAACTTTCTTGTATTGTTAACCACAAGAATTTGAGATTTAAATATTAAAGGGCCGATTTATCTTCGGTCTGTACGACATGATCCGCTCAGCAGATCATGTCCGACAGACATCGATTAAAGCCGACAGCATACGCTATCAGCATTTATCATTGCATGAGCAGTTTTTGTGAACTGCTTGTGCAATGCCGTCCCCTGCAGATTTGCGGCCAATCGGTCGATAGTAGGGGGTGTCAATTAGCCCAATCGTATATAGGATTGGACGGATTGATGTCCGCAGTCTCAGAGCAGGCCGACCAGTTATGGAGCAGCAGCCTGAAGGAGCTTGATAATTCTGCCTCTCTATGTATACTGAAGCAATCTTATAGGGAACATTATTATTCAGTAAACTGCACGTGACAGTCAGACAGTACCCTAACAACAAGGAAAGTTACCACTCCCTGACCTTCCCTCCCCAAACATTTATACAACCAACATTAATGACTGGTATAAGAAAATAACATTATTTTACAAATAGTAAAAACCTCTTTAACAGAAATTTGTTGCCTTTCTGTGAACTTACAACACATTTTATTCTTATTTGCAGACTTTATAAATACAGATAGGGTTGCCCAGACAGTTCAGGTTTCCATTTGTGTGTTCGGCTTGGAAGCTTAGTCAGGAACACAGCTACAAATAAAATGGAGACATTGGCCCCTAGTTATCAAGCCGTCAACCTCAAATACGATGGAATTCAGCAGCGTATTTGTGGCGAGGCTGATTTGCCTAAGTTATCAAGCCCTAGACACCGGCAAAAGTAGAATATAGTGACATAAGCTTCGATCCGCCGGACTCAGTCCAACACAGATCGATTCTTACGTCACTCCAGATGTTCCGCACACAAGTTCGGCACAATCTGACTACTTTTGCCAGTTATCAAAAAACTAGCAGGTACGCTCGGCACTTTTCCGGCCCAGCGTACCTGGTTTTCAAACCGCGGCCCTGGAGGCGGCGGATCCCATAGGAATCAATGGGAGTCTGACCATAGCGAAAGTTCATGTTCACTGCTGCCAGACATCCCATTGATTCCTATGGGAGCTGTCTACACCTAACACCCTAACATGTACCCCGAGTCTAAACACCCCTAATCTGTCCCCCCTACACCACCGCTACTAAATACATTTATTACCCCCTAAACCGCCACTCCCGGAGCCCACAGCAAGCTATAATAAATATGTTAACCCCTAAACCGCCGCTCCCGGTCCCCGCCGCAACTATAATATATGTATTAACCCCTAAACCACCGCTCCCGGACCCCGCCGCAACCTACATTATACCTATTAACCCCTATCCTGCCCCCCCTACACCGCCGCCACAATAATAACATTATTAACCCCTATCCTGCCCCCCTACACTGTCGCCACCTATAATAAATTTATTAACCCCTATCCTGCCCCCCCTACACCGCCGCCACTGTAATAAAATTATTAACCCCTAAACCTAAGTCTAACACTAACCCTTACACCCCCTAACTTAAATATTAATTAAATAAATCTAAATAATATTTTTCTTATTAACTAAATTAACCCTATTTAAAACTAAATACTTACCTTTAAAATAAACCCTAATATAGCTACAATATAAATAATAATTATATTGTAGCTATCTTAGGATTTATTTTTATTTTACAGGTAAATTTCAATTTATTTTAACTAGGTACAATAGCTATTAAATAGTTATTAACTATTTAATAGCTATCTAGTTAAAATAAAGAGAAATTAACCTGTAAAATAAAAACTAACCTAAGTTACAATTACACCTAACACTACACTATACTTTAATAAATTAATCCTATTTAAAACTAAATACTTACCTTTAAAATAAACCCTAACGGCTAGATTTGGAGTTCGGCGGTAGATGGGTTGCTAACGCCACGCGTGTTTTATGTCTAACGCACGGCATTGTTTGACTCCGGTATTTAGAGTTCAAAAAAGACCATCTAACGATGCTCCTAACGCGTATATGTCACACGCGGAATACTGCCCGCGTTAGACAGTCTCCCATAGAGATCAATGGAAAAGCCAAAAAATAGCTTTTTTCACCTAACACTCGATCTCGCGAGAATACGCACAGCTCGGTCATATGACGCATACCACATCATGCACAACAATAACACGCCGCAAATGTCACAACAACAATCAATCAACAAAGCACACAAGCATTACACATTCACAAGCGGGGGGATTTTTAATAAAATTTAATACGGGGAATACGCATATACTTTAAGATGCGGAAATTCGCAAAATAACAACAAGGAATAAAAAATATATACATACACTAGAAAAATAATCGCATTCAATATCATTATATATTAGGACAAACATACATATACAACACTTCACTAATACCACACCATCGCAAATTCACATTTAAAAAGAATACTATTGGACAATGTTAGAGAAAACGATCACTATGACATCATCACATTCTACACATTCCACAAATACTAACTCCAAATGAGCATGCGCAAATTCACACAACTCATACACATTGCACTAATATTAATTGCTAATAAAGCACACCTGAACACAATTTACAACGGAAATTGGTACATCATTAAACATTTACGCAGGGTATATAAGCACCACACAAGCAGGGCTTCTTTGACTGTGTTGCTGGTGGGTCTTTGGAGATTGGAGGTTTAAGATTAGAGAGTTGGTGCATTATTGTGAGTGAGTTAGTGTTAGCGTGAGAGAGTCAGTTGTTAGTGTTATCGTGAGTGAGTTAGTGGGAGTTAGTGGGAGAGAGTCTGTTAGTGGGAGCGTGAGTGAGTTAGTGGGAGTGGGAGTTGTTAGTGAGAGTTGTTAGTGGGAGCATCAGTTAGTGGTAGTTAGTGAGAGTTAGTGGGAGTGTTTGTTAGTGAGAATTAGTAGTAGTGTGTTAGTGAGAATTAGTAGTAGTGTGAGTTAGCGAGCGAGTGATTTTTCTGTACACGTAACACATTTACACGCAAACACATTCAATACATACATACACTTATCAATAACACTACATACACTCCATACCCCCTACCCCCTCATACTACACTCCATACCCCATTCCCTGTAGTCCCATTCCCTTTCATACCATTTACTCTTATCCCATACCCCATACCCATCCCCTAGTTACATTTAGTTTACATATCCTCCTTTTAGTCTTCTTCTTCTTTTGGTTTATTTAAATACTCCTTACCCTCTTTGTTTTTTTTACATCCCTCTCACACTTTCAGCACTTTTTTTGTCTTTTTAGTTCTTTATTTTGACCCCCTTTCATTTCATCACACTCACTTTTTGTTTGATTATTTGGGGTTTAGTTTAGGGAACAGATGGAGGCCAGGCAGGGGAGAGGTAGAGGGGGGAGGAGAGGGAGGGGGAGAGGAACAGGGCAGGAAGGGGGGCAGGAAGGGGGGCAGGAAGCGGGGGTGGAAGCGGTGGGTGGACCCAGCCACTTGGTTCAAGATGAACAAGTGGCTGGGCCCAGTGGCGGACAGAGTAGGGCTTCACAGTCCGGGAAACAGAGGGCATCGTCACAGGGGAAGGCCAAGGCGACTAGGGAGGCGAGGTTTTCGATGGAGGAGAAGGAGGCCCTCGTAGAGGCCTATATGGCCAGGTATAGGAGGCTGCAGCACCAGAAGACTACCCCGACTGACAAGCGGAGGCTCTGGAATGAGATAAGAAATGCAGTCAATGCAGTGGGTGGCCGGAACAGAGATCTGGATTCGATAAAACATCGCTACCGGGACTGTAAGATGGATCTCAAGAAAAAGTTAAGCCTGGAGGCCCGACATGCCGCAGGAACCGGTGGCGGACCTGCCCTGGAAATAGAGTACTGCCGATGGGAGGAAATGTTGCGGCCCAGCATCTCTGAGGTGGAAATAGTCGGTATCGGAGGAATTGATACCGGGAACCTGCCACTCTCATCTGACGGTAAGCTCATTGAACAATAAATTCACATACGAATGTATTTCAAGGGACACTATACGCAAACCTTTACTTTCATGATTGAGGTAGCGAATACAATTTGACAAAACATTCAAATGTACTTATATTACCTAATTTGAATCATTCTTGAGATATATTTTAATTAAGAAATAGCCATGCACACGGTGAACCAATCACAGGAGGCAGCTATATTCAGCTAACAATCAGCATCTTATAAGCATATTTAGATATGCTTTTCAGCAAAGAATATCCAGAGAATGAAGCTAATTAGATAAGAAAAGTACATTAGAAAGTTGATAAATGTATGCTTCTAAATCATGAGAGATAAAACATTGGGTTTCATGTCCCTTTAAGGATCAGATTAATGCTATAACGTTGTTTACACGCATTCAATTACTTTGCGGTTACATCAGTATCTAGGCTATAGGTTAGGTGTGCATTTAAACAGACTGAAAACAAATGCGAAAACATTCAGATTGACCAGAGATATCACAAACAATGCGGAAATCGTATTGATTGTTTTTTAGATTTCAAAGTGGATTAATGATTCTGCATTTGTAATTGTATCGTAAGCTAAGTCATTTAAAGCTTGATTTGCAAATATGCTAATATATACTTTTTTTTTTTTTTTTTTAAATATACAGAGTCTGGGGAGGAGGCAGCACAAGAAACACAGCCTCATCCATCTCCCCAGGATGAGAGTGGTGGGGAGGAATTTCCACTTCGGAGGGAAGAGGCCCCCCGTGACGAAGAGCGCACGGAAGCTGATTAAGAGGCCCCGGAAGCAGAGGAGGAGCCTGCGGAACCAGAGGACCCTCAAGGACCCGCACATCGCCGTGCACGGGCACCCCGCCGTGCACGGGTACCCCGCCAAGCACAACAAGAGGAAATAGCGGAGGTGCGGGTTCTACTGGACTACATAGACCAGATGCGTAACTCCCGGATACAAAATATCGAAGGCTGCACTCGAATTCTTGATGGACAAAATCAAATAATTGAAGGACAAAACCAAATAATAAACATACTTAATAGAATCGAACAAGGCCAAAACAGAATCTTTAATCTGCACCAAGAGATGTTCAATTTTTTCCGGGAGGCGCATGCTGGTCTACCTCCTGGTCCGCCTCCTGCTGCTGGGCCTCCTGCTGCTGGGCCTCTTGCTGCTGGGCCTCCTGCTGCTGGGCCATCTCCTCCTGCCGGCCCATCTACTCCTGCCGGGCCATCTACTCCTCTTCAGCCATCTCCTCCTCTTCAGCCATCTCCTCCTCTTCAGCCATCTTCTCCTCCTCAGCCATCTTCTCCTCCTCAGCCATCATCTCCTCCTCAGCCATCTTCTCCTCCTCACCTTGGTCGTCCCAGTACTCTTCCTTCCACTCTTCCCACAACATCTCCAAGGAGAACTCTTCGGAGTCGGCAGTTGCCCCTCCCAGAGCCTCAGCCCCGTGGGAAGAGGGGAAGGAAGAGGAAGTAAGTATTTATTTTCATCTTTAATGTTTTTTTTATTTAATGTGTAATGGATAGGTATGTGATGATGTGGTTTTCATACACTTGTGGACCACACTCTGTATATAATCTACTTCTATGGGACCGGGTCCATGGAGGCAGATTGTTTGCAGAGTGTGGGTTATAAGTGTGTGAAAACCACATCATCACATACCTATCCTTGTTCATGATATTGATTGGTTTCTGTGATGTGATGTCCAAACTGTTTCCCGAATCGCAAACAAAATTACCATTACAATTATCCATGATGGCATATTACTGTTTGAATGCCAATAACACAGCTTAAAGGGACAGTCAGAAAATTATTGATTACAAAGAAAACACTGTATTACGCATTATCAAGATGGAAACAACAAAACATGGAGAAATACGTGTGACTTATGTGCTTAACCTTGTATCTATGACTAGGAAAAATGACCACTTATTTGTTGTTCTGACATAACAACATTTTAGATATCAATGATCAATACATGGTAAATAATATGCTGTATGAGCACAAGGTTTTACATATACAAATGCTATCCAAATGCCCTCTAGTGGTCAAATTGTATAATGATTACATGCACTCTTCAAGCTCGAAGAAATGAGCACACGAACCTCATAGGTTTAGCTAGCAAATTTAAATAAACAAAGACAAATGATTAATTGGTGAGAAACATTTGATATCATTGATATTACAAAATTGACTTTTAGAATAATGCAAAACATTATTTGCTTTCTAAACTGTCCCTTTAACAAAATTACATATGCTAACACATATTTGAAGCTTGTTGGTATATCTACATGTACTTGTTCAAAAATTAAATATTGAAATCAGATTTATATTGACGTGTTAAATAAAGTCTATTTTCTTAAAGAGACATTATTGTGGTAATTTTTTTTTAGAAAGACATTTGTTTGAACAATGAATATGGTTTAAAGTCCTTTTAGGAGTGGGGGGTGAAAATATGCTAACAATAATATATTTGAAGATTAAACAATGTGGAACTCATACATGATACAAAAATCAACATTTGCATTAAAGGGACAGTATACTATATTTTTAACAGAACTGTATGTAATAGACACTACTACAAAAAACAAGATTAACATATACTGATATCAATATTACAAAGCTTCAAACACTTTCAAAGAAAATCGGGTTAGCTCTATTGAAAATATAGATGAACCCCCATTACAACCGTAAAACAAGACAATACACCATCATACACAAAACAGGAGAAAGCTGGAGATGGTACTCACATGAAACTTAGAGGCTTGGCGAGGAGTCTGATAATTAATTACATTTTATTTGAACAGAAGCAAAATGAAACGTGTATTTGTTAAACAATGAACTATCTAACTAGAGACCAAATAAAAAGATTTCATTTATAATGTGAGTGTCTAATGAACCTTTAATAAAATATACAACGAAATTACATTTAGAAGAAGTCGGCATCATATATTTAGCATATGATAAAGCTAAATGCATATTGATTACTTTATTCTAACACAATAGCGCATATTTATTAATTAGATATCTTTAACATTAAACACAACAGTCATTTTTCTGAAAAAGGAACATATTGTTGACAAACATATTAAACAACATGGACTATAGAGATTTGCACTTGCCTCGAAATATCATATGCATGAAAACATTTTGCTTTCGTTCGTTTATTCAACCAGACATCCAGCAAAAGAGAATGTGGTGGTCTTTATCAGCTACGGGTCAACAATGTAACATGATGCAAATAATACATATTCGCAAGGTTTTTAAAATTGGCTGCAGTCACAAACGTGTTTAACGTGCACAAACAAATATTGCGGGACTACGTAATCCAATCAGACGTTTTTTTACCTTTGCATGTGACGTCTTAACATGGCGCTTCCTTGATCACGTAAGAACGCCATCCAATAAAAGGCACATTCTTGATCACATAAGAACGCCCAAAAAAAAAGGCGCATCCTTGATCGCGTCAAAACGCCATCCAATAAAAGGCACATTCTTGATCACGTAAGAACGTCAGTCAATACAAGGAATCATTGGACAGCCTGGCAGGTGACGTTTTAAGCAACATGGCGCATCCGAGATCGCTGAAAAACCGCAGCCAATACAAGGACTCAGTTGACAGCTTGGCATATCACTAAGAAACGTATTTATATTTTAGGAACTAGTATGTGTCTAGATTGCTATCTAGGAATGTCACCAAATCATGAATCATCTTTTCGGACTTGACTGTCCCTTGAACTATAGCTATGGTGTATATCTTTAATATTTAAAAGATACACATGAGAAATACATATGCCATTGATGTTTTAAGATATGTTTTGATTGTTTTGGAATAACAATAATGATACATGGATTGATTAAACGTGTCATTTATTCAAGTTTAAATATGGTCAGCCTACCTATAGCCATATATGGGAGGAGAAGTATTTTGTTAACATATTTGTTAAAAAATATTCATCATCTAAAATATTTGCATTACACACAGAGATTTATTTGGTTACACTTTTACAATAAGATAGAATAGAAAATGAAATACATGTGCTGTCAACATTACAATAAGATTGTTTATTAATAAGATTATATGTCCTTGTTCATGTAAAAAGGACAAAAACGCTTTAGAAATGGAAATACATTCATTAACAATTGTGCTCACCATCACTTAAAGGGACATTATTTTGTTTTTAAAAAGAGGATACACATAGACAATACTATTTCAATAAAATGAACACTTTACAGGGATTATATCATTGTATCAATCCTCAGATCATTTGTTAAAGGTGCATCAATTCATGCAGAGTTTCTAAATATACACATGGATGTGAAAATTGAAATATACATATATACACAAATAACAATCTATATATACATATATAAAACAATTACTATGCTAATCATAATCATGCAATGATAAAGCTAAGAGAAAAATATATAAAGACAAATAATAAGATTACATTGGAGATGTTAATCTTAAAGTCATTTACAATTGTCTTACATATATGATTTTTGAAAAAAAATTATTTTTGGTAGGTCCCTTTAAGGATCAACAAGATAAACTAGAGCTTTCAAAAAATAACATGAAGAATGAGGACAAATAATCGTGCAATTATATGTCTTTTATTAGTATGTAAGAAAACATCAACAACGTTTAGAAATAATCTTGTAAAAATAAGGAATATTTGAGCCATATGACAAGGTAACAGAGTGCATCACAGTCCATGAAGAGAGTTGCCAAGGGCCACCATAGCCCCATTGGAGACATATGACAAGGTAACACAGTGCATCACAGTCCATGAAGAGAGTTGCCAAGGGCCACCATAGCCCCATTGGAGACATATGACAAGGTAAAAGAGTGCATCACAGTCCATGAAGAGAGTTGCCAAGGGCCACCATAGCCCCATTGGAGACATATGACAAGGTAAAAGAGTGCATCACAGTCCATGAAGAGAGTTACCAAGGGCCACCATAGCCCCATTGGAGACATATGACAAGGTAAAAGAGTGCATCACAGTCCATGAAGAGAGTTGACAAGGGCCACCATAGCCCCATTGGAGACATATGAAAAGGTAACACAGTGCATCACAGTCCATGAAGAGAGTTACCAAGGGCCACCATAGCCCCATTGGAGACATATGACAAGGTAACACAGTGCATCACAGTCCATGAAGAGAGTTGCCAAGGGCCACCATAGCCCCATTGGAGACATATGACAAGGTAAAAGAGTGCATCACAGTCCATGAAGAGAGTTGCCAAGGGCCACCATAGCCCCATTGGAGACATATGACAAGGTAAAAGAGTGCATCACAGTCCATGAAGAGAGTTGCCAAGGGCCACCATAGCCCCATTGGAGACATATGACAAGGTAAAAGAGTGCATCACAGTCCATGAAGAGAGTTACCAAGGGCCACCATAGCCCCATTGGAGACATATGACAAGGTAACACAGTGCATCACAGTCCATGAAGAGAGTTGCCAAGGGCCACCATAGCCCCATTGGAGACATATGACAAGGTAAAAGAGTGCATCACAGTCCATGAAGAGAGTTGCCAAGGGCCACCATAGCCCCATTGGAGACATATGACAAGGTAAAAGAGTGCATCACAGTCCATGAAGAGAGTTACCAAGGGCCACCATAGCCCCATTGGAGACATATGACAAGGTAACACAGTGCATCACAGTCCATGAAGAGAGTTACCAAGGGCCACCATAGCCCCATTGGAGACATATGACAAGGGCACACAGTGCATCACAGTCCATGAAGAGAGTTGCCAAGGGCCACCATAGCCTCATTGGAGACATATGACAAGGTAAAAGAGTGCATCACAGTCCATGAAGAGAGTTGACAAGGGCCACCATAGCCCCATTGGAGACATATGACAAGGTAACACAGTGCATCACAGTCCATGAAGAGAGTTGCCAAGGGCCACCATAGCCCCATTGGAGACATGTGACAAGGTAAAAGAGTGCATCACAGTCCATTAAGAGAGAGTTGCCAAGGGCCACCATAGCCCCATTGGAGACATATGACAAGGTAAAAGAGTGCATCACAGTCCATGAAGAGAGTTGCCAAGGGCCACCATAGCCCCATTGGAGACATATGCCAAGGTAACACAATGCATCACAGTCCATGAAGAGAGTTGCCAAGGGCCACCATAGCCCCATTGGAGACATATGACAAGGTAAAAGAGTGCATCACAGTCCATGAAGAGAGTTGCCAAGGGCCACCATAGCCCCATTGGAGACATATGACAAGGTAAAAGAGTGCATCACAGTCCATGAAGAGAGTTGCCAAGGGCCACCATAGCCCCATTGGAGACATATGACAAGGTAACACAGTGCATCACAGTCCATGAAGAGAGTTACCAAGGGCCACCATAGCCCCATTGGAGACATATGACAAGGTAACACAGTGCATCACAGTCCATGAAGAGAGTTGCCAAGGGCCACCATAGCCCCATTGGAGACATATGACAAGGTAAAAGAGTGCATCACAGTCCATGAAGAGAGTTGCCAAGGGCCACCATAGCCCCATTGGAGACATATGACAAGGTAACACAGTGCATCACAGTCCATGAAGAGAGTTGCCAAGGGCCACCATAGCCCCATTGGAGACATATGACAAGGTAAAAGAGTGCATCACAGTCCATGAAGAGAGTTACCAAGGGCCACCATAGCCCCATTGGAGACATATGACAAGGTAACACAGTGCATCACAGTCCATGAAGAGAGTTGCCAAGGGCCACCATAGCCCCATTGGAGACATATGACAAGGTAAAAGAGTGCATCACAGTCCATGAAGAGAGTTGCCAAGGGCCACCATAGCCCCATTGGAGACATATGACAAGGTAAAAGAGTGCATCACAGTCCATGAAGAGAGTTACCAAGGGCCACCATAGCCCCATTGGAGACATATGACAAGGTAACACAGTGCATCACAGTCCATGAAGAGAGTTACCAAGGGCCACCATAGCCCCATTGGAGACATATGACAAGGTAGCACAGTGCATCACAGTCCATGAAGAGAGTTGCCAAGGGCCACCATAGCCCCATTGGAGACATATGACAAGGTAAAAGAGTGCATCACAGTCCATGAAGAGAGTTGCCAAGGGCCACCATAGCCCCATAGGAGACATATGACAAGGTAACACAGTGCATCACAGTCCATGAAGAGAGTTGCCAAGGGCCACCATAGCCCCTTTGGAGACATATGACAAGGTAAAAGAGTGCATCACAGTCCATGAAGAGAGTTGCCAAGGGCCACCATAGCCCCATTGGAGACATATGACAAGGTAAAAGAGTGCATCACAGTCCATGAAGAGAGTTGCCAAGGGCCACCATAGCCCCATTGGAGACATATGACAAGGTAAAAGAGTGCATCACAGTCCATGAAGAGAGTTACCAAGGGCCACCATAGCCCCATTGGAGACATATGACAAGGTAACACAGTGCATCACAGTCCATGAAGAGAGTTACCAAGGGCCACCATAGCCCCATTGGAGACATATGACAAGGGCACACAGTGCATCACAGTCCATGAAGAGAGTTGCCAAGGGCCACCATAGCCTCATTGGAGACATATGACAAGGTAAAAGAGTGCATCACAGTCCATGAAGAGAGTTGACAAGGGCCACCATAGCCCCATTGGAGACATATGACAAGGTAACACAGTGCATCACAGTCCATGAAGAGAGTTGCCAAGGGCCACCATAGCCCCATTGGAGACATGTGACAAGGTAAAAGAGTGCATCACAGTCCATTAAGAGAGAGTTGCCAAGGGCCACCATAGCCCCATTGGAGACATATGACAAGGTAAAAGAGTGCATCACAGTCCATGAAGAGAGTTGCCAAGGGCCACCATAGCCCCATTGGAGACATATGCCAAGGTAACACAATGCATCACAGTCCATGAAGAGAGTTGCCAAGGGCCACCATAGCCCCATTGGAGACATATGACAAGGTAAAAGAGTGCATCACAGTCCATGAAGAGAGTTGCCAAGGGCCACCATAGCCCCATTGGAGACATATGACAAGGTAAAAGAGTGCATCACAGTCCATGAAGAGAGTTGCCAAGGGCCACCATAGCCCCATTGGAGACATATGACAAGGTAACACAGTGCATCACAGTCCATGAAGAGAGTTACCAAGGGCCACCATAGCCCCATTGGAGACATATGACAAGGTAACACAGTGCATCACAGTCCATGAAGAGAGTTGCCAAGGGCCACCATAGCCCCATTGGAGACATATGACAAGGTAAAAGAGTGCATCACAGTCCATGAAGAGAGTTGCCAAGGGCCACCATAGCCCCATTGGAGACATATGACAAGGTAACACAGTGCATCACAGTCCATGAAGAGAGTTGCCAAGGGCCACCATAGCCCCATTGGAGACATATGACAAGGTAAAAGAGTGCATCACAGTCCATGAAGAGAGTTACCAAGGGCCACCATAGCCCCATTGGAGACATATGACAAGGTAACACAGTGCATCACAGTCCATGAAGAGAGTTGCCAAGGGCCACCATAGCCCCATTGGAGACATATGACAAGGTAAAAGAGTGCATCACAGTCCATGAAGAGAGTTGCCAAGGGCCACCATAGCCCCATTGGAGACATATGACAAGGTAAAAGAGTGCATCACAGTCCATGAAGAGAGTTACCAAGGGCCACCATAGCCCCATTGGAGACATATGACAAGGTAACACAGTGCATCACAGTCCATGAAGAGAGTTACCAAGGGCCACCATAGCCCCATTGGAGACATATGACAAGGTAGCACAGTGCATCACAGTCCATGAAGAGAGTTGCCAAGGGCCACCATAGCCCCATTGGAGACATATGACAAGGTAAAAGAGTGCATCACAGTCCATGAAGAGAGTTGCCAAGGGCCACCATAGCCCCATAGGAGACATATGACAAGGTAACACAGTGCATCACAGTCCATGAAGAGAGTTGCCAAGGGCCACCATAGCCCCTTTGGAGACATATGACAAGGTAAAAGAGTGCATCACAGTCCATGAAGAGAGTTGCCAAGGGCCACCATAGCCCCATTGGAGACATATGACAAGGTAAAAGAGTGAATCACAGTCCATGAAGAGAGTTTCCAAGGGCCACCATAGCCCCATTGGAGACATATGACAAGGTAACACAGTGCATCACAGTCCATGAAGAGAGTTACCAAGGGCCACCATAGCCCCATTGGAGACATATGACAAGGTAACACAGTGCATCACAGTCCATGAAGAGAGTTGCCAAGGGCCACCATAGCCCCATTGGAGACATATGACAAGGTAAAAGAGTGCATCACAGTCCATGAAGAGAGTTGCCAAGGGCCACCATAGCCCCATTGGAGACATATGACAAGGTAAAAGAGTGCATCACAGTCCATGAAGAGAGTTGCCAAGGGCCACCATAGCCCCATTGGAGACATATGACAAGGTAACACAGTGCATCACAGTCCATGAAGAGAGTTACCAAGGGCCACCATAGCCCCATTGGAGACATATGACAAGGTAACACAGTGCATCACAGTCCATGAAGAGAGTTGCCAAGGGCCACCATAGCCCCATTGGAGACATATGACAAGGTAAAAGAGTGCATCACAGTCCATGAAGAGAGTTGCCAAGGGCCACCATAGCCCCATTGGAGACATATGACAAGGTAACACAGTGCATCACAGTCCATGAAGAGAGTTGCCAAGGGCCACCATAGCCCCATTGGAGACATATGACAAGGTAAAAGAGTGCATCACAGTCCATGAAGAGAGTTACCAAGGGCCACCATAGCCCCATTGGAGACATATGACAAGGTAACACAGTGCATCACAGTCCATGAAGAGAGTTGCCAAGGGCCACCATAGCCCCATTGGAGACATATGACAAGGTAAAAGACTGCATCACAGTCCATGAAGAGAGTTACCAAGGGCCACCATAGCCCCATTGGAGACATATGACAAGGTAACACAGTTCATCAAAGTCCATGAAGAGAGTTACCAAGGGCCACCATAGCCCCATTGGAGACATATGACAAGGTAGCACAGTGCATCACAGTCCATGAAGAGAGTTGCCAAGGGCCACCATAGCCCCATTGGAGACATATGACAAGGTAAAAGAGTGCATCACAGTCCATGAAGAGAGTTGCCAAGGGCCACCATAGCCCCATAGGAGACATATGACAAGGTAACACAGTGCATCACAGTCCATGAAGAGAGTTGCCAAGGGCCACCATAGCCCCTTTGGAGACATATGACAAGGTAAAAGAGTGCATCACAGTCCATGAAGAGAGTTGCCAAGGGCCACCATAGCCCCATTGGAGACATATGACAAGGTAAAAGAGTGCATCACAGTCCATGAAGAGAGTTTCCAAGGGCCACCATAGCCCCATTGGAGACATATGACAAGGTAACACAGTGCATCACAGTCCATGAAGAGAGTTACCAAGGGCCACCATAGCCCCATTGGAGACATATGACAAGGTAACACAGTGCATCACAGTCCATGAAGAGAGTTGCCAAGGTCCACCATAGCCCCATTGGAGACATATGACAAGGTAAAAGAGTGCATCACAGTCCATGAAGAGAGTTGCCAAGGGCCATCATAGCCCCATTGGAGACATATGACAAGGTAAAAGAGTGCATCACAGTCCATGAAGAGAGTTGCCAAGGGGCACCATAGCCCCATTGGAGACATATGACAAGGTAAAAGAGTGCATCACAGTCCATGAAGATAGTTACCAAGGGCCACCATAGCCCCATTGGAGACATATGACAAGGGCACACAGTGCATCACAGTCCATGAAGAGAGTTGCCAAGGGCCACCATAGCCCCATTGGAGACATATGACAAGGTAAAAGAGTGCAACAGGCACAACAATAAACTTTGAAAAAGGCCAAATGGCAACAATAAAAAAAAACATCAACATGTGGACGGAGGATTCTTATCTGCCACCTTGGAGCATCTCCAGATCCTCCACTTACTGGTCATCCTCTTCATCGTCCTGTGCATGTCCAGCTCCAGATTCAGGCTTTGAACTTAATCGCATAATTTCACGCAGAGTCAAGTCCTGAACCCGGAGCTGGGCCTGCATGGTGTCGTTCATTCCTCTCAGGACAGCTGCGTTCCTCAACATGGCCTGCTCTACTCTTGCTATACCTTCTAGCATGAGCCATGCTGAGTCACAGACTAAAATAAAGAATAAATTAAATATTAATGATAATTACACAACAGACGAAAAAATAAGCAAAGATACATTGTCATCATAAAGACAAATCATTCTTTACATCAATTAGTTTAAATTTATTCTTTACACATGAAATATGTTATTCAGACAGACCAAAATCATTAAAGGGACAGTTTACTCAAACATGTTGTCCCCTTTAATTGGTTTTAGATGATCCACTTATACAGCTTGAGTGTATCAAATCTTGTTAAAGGATTTACATTGTACTTACATTAGCAATTTAAATATTTTAATTATACTGTGGTAGGCACACCTATCCTTAAACATTTTGGCATTGAGGACAAGCTATGTAAACATAGCAACCTGAAGAAATTACATTCCCACTGGGTTAGACAAGAGATAATGTATAAACATTTGTACATTAATTGTTGGATCCAAGTAGTGGTGATTGGTATATGTAGTGATATCCAATTAAAGGGACACTGAACCTAAATATTTAATTGACTGATTCAGATAGAGCATGACATTACAAATATTTAAAAATTACACATATTCTTTAAATGTTTGAATTCTATAGCTAGATTTTGAATGCAAGAATGTCGGTTTTTAGGGCAGGCCATATTTGTTTATCAACTTTGTTTGTCCCTGCTGGTTGATGTATACATTCATCCAACAATAAAGAAATGATTCGGCTTCATTGCCGAAACATGTCAGCAGACAGTCACTGGAGTGAGGCTACATCCACTCGCTATTTGGCTTGATTTCCCTGTATCTCTGGAGAGAGAGATATTTTTAAGTGCAATAAAGAAAATTTCATTCACCACCGGCTGTTTGTGCACCTCATTCGATTTTTGCTTGTCTTTTAATAAAGAAATGATGTCCACAATTATTTTCTATTTAAAATTAATTATAGGCATTTCTTTGTTTCAATAAAGATATCAAGAGAATGAAGAATAATTCATAAGAGTAGTAAATTATAAATTTGATTAACATTGCATGCTCTATTTGAATCACAATAGAAAATATTTACCTTCAGTGTACCTTTAAGTATCTTATAATGTTGATTTTGAATGATACTTACAGCTGTGCCTGGGAAGGACAATCCGACACCCAGGACAATGAAGGTTGAGACAGGGGGGAGGGATGGGATTGGGTTGGGGAGGGATGGGATTGGCTTGGGGAGGGAAGGGATTGGCTTGGGGAGGGATGAGCTGCTGCTCCGGGGTAGGCCGTACAGCTGGGGAGTGGGGAGTTGGGGTCTGGGCAGCTGTACGGGCCATAATACGGGGAGAGCGGCGAAGGGGGTTGTAGGGGTGTTTTTTGGGAGGGGCAGGAAATGATAAATGGGAAGGGCCGGCAGGGGTCTGGGCATGGGCAGGAGTCTGGGCATGGGCAGTGGTCTGGGCATGGGCAGGGGTCTGGGCCTGGGCAGTGGTCTGGGCATGGGCAGGGGTCTGGGCATGGGCAGGGGTCTGTGACTGGTCAGGTGACTGGGCAGGGGCGGAAACCAGATGACCAGAAGTGGCGGATCCATCTGAAAATTTAAAAAATATATATTAAAATCTCATACATCATGAAATCAAATCAACGCATTTCAAATTGATTATGTTTTCAATATACTTAGAAGTGTGTTTGAATTTGTAAACAATTATGAAATGAGGATATGGTATGCATATAGGCACTCAGATGAATATCAATTACTGTCTGTACAATTATAACATTATTATTGTGTTTTGGCCTGGAATATGCATGTGACATAATGATGGCATGAATTATACATTTTTAAAAAAAAAAATATTTTCATGCTGCCTGATATAGTAAGGGGGCAGTAGTGTATTTGAACAGACAAATAATATTCCTTTTTAAAGTGCAAAAGCTGTAGACTTTGAATGTCTTCAATGAAATTATTTCAAAAAAAGCAACATGTTGGAAACATGATAGATATATTTCACATACCATTAGACTCCAAGGCAGCCTCTTCCTCCTCCGTCACATATGTTAAATCAATCTCTGTAAAACATAACATGTTGTGTACACGTTAAGAACAGATATTATAACATATGTTACTGTTGTTCAAAGACACACATCAATGTTGCATTAAAGATATACACACCCAAAGTTATGATTTACATCATTTTGATGGAGCATACAAATTACATTAGATTTGTTATTCTCAATGATTCATATTTTCGATGTATTGTTTGTATTAATTTAAAAATCATAAAAGCATAGTACATAGAACATTTAAGATTTCTCATGTGTGTATCACTTGATGACTGTTGTCAAAAATGAACATGGAAACAAACATATGCTATACATCTTCTGAATAACAAATGTGTAGACTAATAAAGTTTTAATAATTAATCTTTCAATATTAAAAGAAAATTAATATATAATCAGAAGATAAAATTATATGTTTGTTTCAAATGTTATGCTTCATCAGAATCATGCTCATAATATTGATTACCAATACACCTTCAATGACATATAAATGAGTCAATGGACTTACCAGGAGACCGCAAAGGTGGTTCTGTGTCACTGCTGGATTCCTGTGGGCTCACCACACCAACTCTCTCTATGAATGATATAGATATATATTAGTAAACACATTTGGGATATCACTAAATCACATCTGTATCGAATTTTAAGATTAATCAACTTGAAAATGTGAAGAATAGAGCAGTCATTAAACCAAAAAATGCTTGATTGAATCAAGGGGATTCTGTTAAAAATGATGTATTGGACATATGTTTAATTTCAGACTATATTAGACATCAAACTCATCTCATACGATGCTATTGCATATCTAAATATACCCATTGATCAATGTTCTTAAAAGAATACACACAAACCACATTTTGAAGAACAGCTGTTGACAAATCTAAACAAACACATGTGGCACATCGAGCCATTTGTGCAATGTACAGTAATCTTGTTTAGGACACAACACATATTTATCACAATACAAAACCAAATTGATTAGTACAAATATGTAATCATGGTGCTGTTAGAGTATGCTGATATCTATAAAGTAACTCCAACAGTGAATATGTGAATTATATATCAATATTGTTTAATCCAAAGAATGTAAAGATGAATGAATCATGTTCACTGACATGATTTATTTAAATCATTGATTTCTCTGTTCCAACTGTTCAAAATGATTTAACATTGACTCCTATTATAATTTGAATGTTGCTACATTTTAATCTTAAAGGCAGATAAGCAATATTGTATTCAATAAATATTGTTTGTTGAAGGTATCCACCAATCATCAATAAAAACCCAGGTTGTTCAACCAAAATTGAGATGCAGATAAACGTACATTCTTGATTTTAAAATACATTTAGCAATAGAATATTTCACATATGATGATAGTATTATATTTAAATGTTTATTAATATTGCATACTCTATCTGAATGACAACATTAATAATTGTAGCTCAGTATCCCTTTAATATAAAATTATATTGATTTGACAATGTTGGTGTTAATGAATTCTCTACTCCATATGTTGATGTAATGAATGGGATTGAGCATGCAATTCAAATCTAATATGTTATTTAAGGATATCCGAAGAATTATTTAATTTTTCATCTATTAAAGGGACATTACATATAAATATTGAACAATGTGGATTTAGTATGTAATGTTCTGTCCATGTTTCTAAGACAAATGTCAATTAAAATGAGACATACCATACTGTGACAAGCCCTGCCTTAAGGATCCAGCAGCAACATCCATATCTGTAATATATTAAATGAGGATTGCATATCATTAATACAAATCATGCCATGTTTAAAATCTTTACATTATTAGCAAATCAATTTAAAACTATTAATCCTTTGGTAGTCCCATGAGTTAATTGTTTCCTCAATTCAATTCATGATAAATATATCCTGTACTCTTATTTTCAATCAGTTGTGTTGTTTACTGTAGCTTTAATTATTTTTTGGTGTTATTTCATTCTCATCAATTGATGGGCATATGTTATAATTTATTTGGATTCTTCTTTTTTTATTATGTATAATATTGAAAATAAGAATAATGTATTCTTCACATATATAATAATTCACATTTCATTTTGACCAACATGTATAAAGCAATGCCACTTACAGCAAAGCCATGTTAACGTGTATGTGAAATTCCATTTTCGCGATCATTGCGCAATGATTCCAAGCGGAATTACGCATCCGTCATTTGACCAACATGTATAAAGCAATGTCACTTACAGCAAAGCCATGTTAACGTGTATGCGAAATTCCATTTTCGCGATCATTGCGCAATGATTCAAAGCGGAATTACGCATCCGTCATTTGACCAACATGTATAAAGCAATGCCACTTACAGCAAAGCCATGTTAACGTGTATGCGAAATTCCATTTTCGCGATCATTGCGCAATGATTCAAAGCGGAATTACGCATCCGTCATTTGACCAACATGTATAAAGCAATGCCACTTACAGCAAAGCCATGTTAACGTGTATGCGAAATTCCATTTTCGCGATCATTGCGCAATGATTCCAAGCGGAATTACGCATCCGTCATTTGACCAACATGTATAAAGCAATGCCACTTACAGCAAAGCCATGTTAACGTGTATGCGCAATTCCATTTTCGCGATCATTGCGCAATGATTCCAAGCGGAATTACGCATCCGTCATTTGACCAACATGTATAAAGCAATGCCACTTACAGCAAAGCCATGTTAACGTGTATGCGAAATTCCATTTTCGCGATCATTGCGCAATGATTCAAAGCGGAATTACGCATCCGTCATTTGACCAACATGTATAAAGCAATGCCACTTACAGCTAACCCATGTTAACGTGTATGCGAAATTCCATTTTCGCTCTGTGACGCATATTCGGTAGAGCGCAAGACACATCATTCCTATTTCATGTGTCACTAATCTAAAATCAGATATCTAAACATCATATGTAGTGTATGTTGTGAGATCTGTATAGGTTTAGTATCTGACTATATACACATTTTTTGATTAAAAAAAAAAAATTAAGATATTATATGAAGTTGGATAATTACCTGGTTCAGATTCTCCATCTCCTCCCAGGCCACCGGACGGAGAAGCAGCTGCCCTGGCCCATGCGTCAGGACTTTCAGATCCCGCAGCTGGGAGGGAAGAAGAGGAGGCCGAGGATGGCGAGGATCTGAATCTTTTGGGGACCCGGAGATTGAGGAGCTCGCATAAAGTCACCTCATAAGGGAGTAGGTACAGTTTCCGCGGGGCCTCTCTTTTGCCACCTCTTTTACGGGCTTGTACCCAGTCCCTTATGAGGTTGACTTTTTTTGTTAACCGCAACCTCATATCTCCGAATCTCCTCATGATCTGATCCTGGGTCCTCTGGACGTCACACACCAATCTAACCGCATTGGTGATAGACTCCCAGAGGGCCTTCTTAACCGGCACATCTGTCAACCTCCTCTTGTTCCCAAACAGCTGGGGATAAAAGTCCTTGACGGCGTGGACCAGTGCAGCGCTCTCCTCCTTGGTGAACCTGGGAGCTGACATGCCTGCTGGGTTGTCCAATAAATATATTATAATAATAATAATATAAACTGCCTGCAGGCATTAGAGAACTGACAAAGATGGCAACGTGTAATGGACTTTTATATGGTGAAGTAAACATGAGATGCACCATGGGAAAAGTTATCTGTACATCTGATTGGATAAAAGTTTGAAATATTGTTAGAATGTCTGTGAGACCATCCTGACTCAAGTTGTGTTTGTGTGATGAACTCTGATTGGCCGTTCCTTAATGTTTCATATCTTAGTAACTTCCTTACACATACCTCATGGTGGTGCTGTTACTTCATTTTTCATGTAGACTTATTTGTAACTCATGGGCCTGTCATGCGGATATGTGTGACGCAGATTTAATATCCGTGATCCGTTAAATATTAATGATTAAATTCTCTTTAACATCTAATACTGTCACATTATTAAATGTTGTAGACATTTCTCGGTTTAATAACGGTCTGTTTCTTTAATACAAATACACATTTAATATTGTATGTCTTTATTGTTCATAAAATCCATTTATTGACTTATTGTGAAGTATTGATATTGCTCTATTAAATGTATTTCATTGATTGTGTGCTATTGCGTGACATTAGACTCTAATGTTTAAAGATGCTAATCTGGTGTTTCAAGATGCGTTTCCCACGCAATATTTCTGAATGTTCAAATTCAGGTTATAAGGTCAGTAACTTGGATAATCTGTTTATAAATGTTAAACTACAGGTTTGTTTGTTATTAGTAAATAAACCTCGAGCTTGTATTTGTCTGAAGTGCTCATATATGTTATTGTGCAATGGCGTCTTTATTTTTAAATAGACATTACAAACAAACAATTGTATCAAATGATCTGTAGAGATAGAAGATTGTTTAGACTTTAAAATGTAAATCAATTTATCTTAGTATTTAGATATCCTCAACAGAAGAAATTTAAATGCACATGATTGAGACAATCACATAAGGCATCTCTGTGCATCCACCAATCTTCATCTACTGAGCCTATCTCGATATGCTTTTCAAGCAAAGTCAAGATAGGAAGAGAAGTAAATACACTCTTTAAATCTCTTAAAGGGACACTGTCCAAACAAATTTAGCGTTGGTGATTCAGATTGAGCATGAAATGTTAATCAACGTTATAATTTAATCCGATTCTCAAATGTTAACAATTATCTTGTTATCTTTCTTTGCAAATCAATAATGATATTTGAGATTACGGACAATTGTTTAAAAAAACCTGGGTTGTCCTTGATGATTGTTGGATAAATGAATCCACCACAAAAAACCAAGTTCAGTCCAGAGTACTGAAGCAAATAAATTATCTATTTAATGCCTTATTTTTAAAGTAATGATAGCAACATCACAAGGAGCATTCATAATATGAGACCATTTTTAAAGTTGCTTAAAATAGAATACTCATTCAGAATGTATAAATCATTAATTTTTTAACTGTCTCCCTTTAAGTATATTTTAAGTTCATGTCCCTTTAAATAAACATTTCACAATAATGCTTGAAATATCAGAAACCTAGGCACCTTCCTTTTGATAAATTAGTATAACATATGAGTAAATCAAATTTAGATTAACTTCTGGATTGTTTTACACACTGACTGAAATATATATTGTAAAGGAGGTATTTTGGAGTCTTCAGCTTAGAGGGACATTAAGCTATATGTTATGTATGCATTTTGGATAAGATTATAATATTTGAACAACTTAATATGTTTTGGTATTCAATCATTAGATTGTAATTATATATATTTTTGGATTAAATACATTTCTACATAGGCTATTTTGATGCTCATTGTTGGTTGCACATAGATACCTTATGTAATTGACTATGATATGTGCATTGATGTTTTTTTTTCAAAGTATATTTAAAGACTGAATGTAATTCTATAGTACTTTCTAAATATGTTTAAATTCTTTTATGAATTATTTAAAAATCAATACACAATATACTTTGTGAATGTCCCTTTAAGGACAAAAACATTTGTAAGGTTGATTTAACATTGTCAAAATAAACTAAAGGGGAATGAAAATTATATATAGATATGTGATGTCTAACCCAAGAGGTAAGATTTTAAAAACTACATAATATTATTAACTATAGTTAAATGACTCCACTAGAAAATCAAATCGATTAACCTGCCATCCAATAACTAGCTTGTGAAAAATATCAAGTTAAATGACCTACCATTTATAAATGTAAAAATTAAAATAATTTAGAAAATAATGTTTTGAGATACCTAAGGAATATACAAGATCTTATAAAATTAATTTTACATTCAACAACACTGTCACTTTAATGTAATTGAACCACTTCCCCTTCTTAAAAGTGAAAACAAATACTTTTTGAGAAATTGACTACATATCCGAAATTATTTTAACATCTAAGAATTTAAAAAAAAAACATCAATGGATCTCACTCCCCAATGAATGTTAAAAAAGATAGTTTAATGTAATATTCTCGGAATCAGTGGATTTTCCACAATTAATGCATTATTTGATCTTATGCATGTGCTTGTCAAATAGACAACTACCAGTCATGGGAGTCCAATTTTTTTTAATTGACAGATTATATGGATATTTATTATAATCTGTTCCAAAGAGTGTATTTAATACTAAAATGTTTATTATTACCATTTTAAAATTTAATAGTTTCTGAACCAAAAAGAAAAAAATATTCCTGGAAGTCATCAGATGCCAATCTGAAATGTAAAAATTTTTTTTTAACAAAGTTAATACACACGTAGTCAAAGATTCATAAAATAAATTTACAATCATCTTGTGTCTATGCTCTAACTTTGTTCAACATTTTTAAAAGATATTTATTAATTATATTTAAAAAAAAAAAAAAAAAACATTTTATTATAATAAATCTGATTTTCTAATTATACATAATAATGTATATCACATTTCAATAATATATATGTTGAACATAAATGTCATATTTCATGTCCATTCAAATACCTCTATATCAACTATAATATGTATTCCTTTTTCTGATTGTGATCCCTAAATATCTAATGATGAAATATGTATGACTAATGTATGTAAGCTACCAATAATCAACATTCTTCCTGTGATTATTAACTAGCATGCATTGGTACACCAACCTGGATAATGCATGGTCTTTGAAAGACAATTCAGGGGTAAACAGTTGATCTTCAATAGGTGTCTTATTCATCATTTCAAAAATAGAGGACTGAAATCCCATCTAAAAATTAGAAATTCATCTAAGTGTCTGATTGTGATCCCTAAATATCTAATTAAGAACTAAATATGACTAATGTATGTAAGCTACCAATAATCAACATTCTTCCTGTGATTATTAACTAGCATGCATTGGTACACCAACCTGGATAATGCATGGTCTTTGAAAGTCAATTCAGGGGTAAAAAGTTGATCTTCAATAGGTGTCTTATTCATCATTTCAAAAATAGAGGACTGAAATCCCATCTAAAAATTAGAAATTCATCTAAGTGTCTGATTGTGATCCCTAAATATCTAATTAAGAACTAAATATGACTAATGTATGTAAGCTACTAATATTCAACATTCTTCCTGTGATTCTTAACTAGCATGCATTGGTACACCAACCTGGATAATGCATGGTCTTTGAAAGTCAATTCAGGGGTAAAAATTTGATCTTCAATAGGTGTCTTATTCATCATTTCAAAAATAGAGGACTGTGAAATACCATCTAAAAATGAGAAAATCATCTAAGTGTCTCCAATAGGATGCCTCAACAGCCTTATTCTATCAAATAGTTGGCACTTACCATGTGAACATGTCTTTGTATAGTTTTCAAGGTCAGCAGATGTGAAAGATAATGCTAGACATGATCCCATTGGTATACTTCATTTTCAATCTTGGCTTTTTCCACTGTCAGTCTGGGCAATCTTCACTGTCAGGCTTCTAATTCTTCCATTTCAGTCTTTAGATTAAGTAAGCTCCCTAATGGCATAAAAAGTTTATTCAAAATTACTACAAGTGTGTGAATCATTTCTGTAGCCCTCTCCCACCCCCCATTTCATAAGAAATTTCTGTCACTAGCTTACTGTGTAGCATCTTGTGTTATGTTCTATCAAGTGTGAAGATGAGTCATATTGAGCAGAACAAACCTCTAATGTGTGACATTGAACCATAGTCATGCTAGAGGATCCCTTTCTGAGTATTTACATTTTAAGTAATGTGTAAACTAAATACTAGTTTATAAAATGTATGCCATATGATGTATTTGTGTACAATTCATGCCAGCAACAGTCCAGACATTTATACTTACCAGCTGATGTCCTCTTTAAAAAACAGGTGGCAAAGACTCGCTACAGGACCCAATGGCCAGAGCATCACCTATATTAATAAATGAAACACATTTTTAGCATTTGATGAACAATCCTAACATGTTTGCACAATTCTCTACTTGTCATTTCCCTAGAGTTCACATCTATTGATAATACTCCAGTCTAACTTCTATTCTTTACCGTCTAAAGTTGCGGTTGATGATGTCTGCTCTGACATTGAGCCCCTCGTCCCGGAATGGCCCCTCTAGAACAGGATCATCCCAGCCCGCTGTGCAATATTATGCAGGACGCTACAGGCTACAACGATCTTAGCCACCTTCTTTGGGTTGTACTGGAGGGCTCCTCCCGACCTGTCCAGGCACCTGAACCTCATCTTCAGGAGCCCGAACATCCGTTCAACCACCGCCCTGGTTTTCTTATGAGCCCTATTGTAGCGCTCCTCAGACACATCAGTCAGGCTACGCAAGGGGGTAATGAGCCAAGGCCGGCTCATGTACCCAGAATCACCTATAAATTATGAACAGAACATAATTCAAACAGAATCCTCAAAATAGTATTTGTAGTACAATAAAAAGTTTTGTACACGATAATCCATTAACAAATGTTTATTTTAACTTTAAAATATCTAGTTCAATATTATTCTCTATCTTCCCATTTCAGCTAAGGCATGCTACATATGCGTATTTCTCCTAAATCAAGCCTTGTGTAAAATGCTAACTACATGGTTACATTACATTCTCTATCTGAGCATTTAAGGTAAGACATGCTACATATCTGCATTGAACTAAAAGACATTTGCGGAAAGAGACAATGACATGGTTAAATTGCATTAGCTAATATCTTCCCATTTCAGCTAAGACATGCTACATATGCGTATTTCTCCTAAATCAAGCCTTGTGTAAAATGCTAACTACATGGTTACATTACATTCTCTATCTGAGCATTTAAGGTAAGACATGCTACATATCTGCATTGAACTAAAAGACATTTGCGGAAAGAGACAATGACATGGTTAAATTGCATTAGCTAATATCTTCCCATTTCAGCTAAGACATGCTACATATGCGTATTTCTCCTAAATCAAGCCTTGTGTAAAATGATAACTACATGGTTACATTACATTCTCTATCTGAGCATTTAAGGTAAGACATGCTACATATCTGCATTGAACTAAAAGACATTTGCGGAAAGAGACAATGACATGGTTAAATTGCATTAGCTAATATCTTCCCATTTCAGCTAAGACATGCTACATATGCGTATTTCTCCTAAATCAAGCCTTGTGTAAATTGCTAACTACATGGTTACATTACATTCTCTATCTGAGCATTTAAGGTAAGACATGCTACATATCTGCATTGAACTAAAAGACATTTGCGGAAAGAGACAATGACATGGTTAAATTGCATTAGCTAATATCTTCCCATTTCAGCTAAGACATGCTACATATGCGTATTTCTCCTAAATCAAGCCTTGTGTAAAATGATAACTACATGGTTACATTACATTCTCTATCTGAGCATTTAAGGTAAGACATGCTACATATCTGCATTGAACTAAAAGACATTTGCGGAAAGAGACAATGACATGGTTAAATTGCATTAGCTAATATCTTCCCATTTCAGCTAAGACATGCTACATATGCGTATTTCTCCTAAATCAAGCCTTGTGTAAAATGCTAACTACATGGTTACATTACATTCTCTATCTGAGCATTTAAGGTAAGACATGCTACATATCTGCATTGAACTAAAAGACATTTGCGGAAAGAGACAATGACATGGTTAAATTGCATTAGCTAATATCTTCCCATTTCAGCTAAGACATGCTACATATGCGTATTTCTCCTAAATCAAGCCTTGTGTAAAATGCTAACTACATGGTTACATTACATTCTCTATCTGAGCATTTAAGGTAAGACATGCTACATATCTGCATTGAACTAAAAGACATTTGCGGAAAGAGACAATGACATGGTTAAATTGCATTAGCTAATATCTTCCCATTTCAGCTAAGACATGCTACATATGCGTATTTCTCCTAAATCAAGCCTTGTGTAAAATGATAACTACATGGTTACATTACATTCTCTATCTGAGCATTTAAGGTAAGACATGCTAAATATCTGCATTGAACTAAAAGTAGACATTAGCGGGGGGAAAATATATGGTTAAATTGCATCCTATAGCTGAACATTACGCTAACATTTTAAAACTACAGTGGCAATTGTCAAACTAATTAACCATGTTGTGCACAAATACTCACCAACGAGATAACCAGGGGGCATTTGTCTTTCCTCAAACGGTCTCCACAGGGACGACAGAGAGAGGATGCGGGCATCATGACAAGCCCCTCCAAAATTCGCACACACATGCATAATCCTCATCTGTGCGTCACAAACATACTGCACGTTGAGGCTATGAAAATGTTTGCGATTTCTGAAGGGCGAGTCATCAATTGGAGCACGCAGCGCAATGTGGGTACAATCTATGGCTCCCAGGACATTGGGCAATTGAGCAATATCAAAGAATTCCCACTTCAGGCGCCTCCAATCACCATCATTCTGTGGGAATCCTATGTATTGCTTACTGATATGTACCATGGCGTCCAGAAAGTTATCAAACACCCCAGAGAATGTACCTTGAGCCAGGCCATGCATGTACAGTTCTCCGGATTGAAAACTCCCGGAGGCCAGGACGTATAGACAGCTTAGCATCTTACTCATGGCGGGAACAGCAGTCCTTATTCTTATACGTGGCTCCAAATGAGGTTTAAGAAGATCGTAAAGGCCAATGAGCTGTTCGCGATCGAGCCGATACTTATCATAAACCTCAAAGTCGCTCATGTTTTCCAAGGTGGGTCTCACCCTGTAGACACGAGGACCTCGAACCAGATGACCCCTTCGTCTCAGTCTGAGCCGCCGAGGCTGCCTGATTCGACCAACAGCTAGTTCGCCAATAGCAGCACCAGCAGCGTCTACCATGTCATCGTCATCCATCTTTCAAAACAGCGTAACAAGGTAAGCACTTGATCTGATGTGGATCACAAGTGATGCATTGGCCATGTTGTTTGGGGGATTTATAGTACAATTAGTCCAATGGTAGTGAGTTTGTAATGATTGCTGATTGTATTCACCTGTTTGTATGTGAGCGGCGTGAATGCTTTCACAGTGGGCGTTTATTTGTTGTTTGCTGAAATGTTATTTTGCAACAATGAATCTCAATGTGAAAGTGTCAAATATCACACATACAGTGCATGTTTGTAATGTTTGTTCATATGCGTAATCAATATTTCTTAAACGCGATCTTATAGTAACAAGCACACGTCCAGGCTAACATGAATGAAAGTGCATAGTTGTGTATAATGTGCATCGAATGTGACCGATCAATGTTGCTGCAATATTGTTTGTAAACGATAAAGTAACAGCTGCCATCTGTAGTATTGTATATATAAGTGATTGGTGAGATGTCAATATTGTACGCGTCCCTTTAAAATCGCAATAATAATTCAGAACTTCCCGTCTGCCATCTGTAGTATTGTATATATAAGTGATTGCCAAGCTGTCAATATTGTACGCGTCCCTTTAAAATCGCAATAATAATTCAGAACTTCCCGTCTGCCATCTGTAGTATTGTATATATAAGTGATTGCCGAGCTGTCAATATTGTACGCGTCCCTTTAAAATCGCAATAATTCAGAACTTCCCGTCTGCCATCTGTAGTATTGTATATATAAGTGATTGCCGAGCTGTCAATATTGTATGCGTCCCTTTAAAATCGCAATAATAATTCCGAACTTCCCGTCTGCCATCTGTAGTATTGTATATATAAGTGATTGCCGAGCAGTCAATATTGTATGCGTCCCTTTAAAATCGCACTAATACTGAATAACTTCCGGCTGTCATCTGTAGTATTATATTATTAACCTGCCTATGTAGTTCTGAAATCCTCATTGTGTTGTTGTATTTGACTACATTGTTATTGTGTGCTGAATAAAATCTTAGGCCTAGATTTGGAGTTTGGCGGTAGATGGGCTGTTAACGCTACAAAGGCTTTTTTCTGGCCGCACCATAAAATTAACTCTGGTATCGAGAGTTCAAAAAAATGCTGCGTTAGGCTCCAAAAAAGGAGCGTAGAGCATTTTTACCGCAAATGCAACTCTCGATACCAGAGTTGCTTACGGACGCGGCCAGCCTCAAAAACGTGCTCGTGCACGATTCTCCCATAGGAAACAATGGGGCTGTTTGAGCTGAAAAAAAACCTAACACCTGCAAAAAAGCAGCGTTCAGCTCCTAACGCAGCCCCATTGTTTCCTATGGGGAAACACTTCCTACGTCTGCACCTAACACTCTAACATGTACCCCGAGTGTAAACACCCCTAACCTTACACTTATTAACCCCTAATCTGTCGCCCCCGCTATCGCTGACCCCTGCATATTATTATTAACCCCTAATCTGCCGCTCCGTACACCGCCGCAACCTACGTTATCCCTATGTACCCCTAATCTGCTGCCCCTAACACCGCCGACCCCTATATTATATTTATTAACCCCTAACCTGCCCCCCACAACGTCGCCGCCAGCTACTTACAATAATTAACCCCTAATCTGCCGACCGCAAAGCGCCGCCACCTACGTTATCCTTATGTACCCCTAATCTGCTGCCCCTAACACCGCCGACCCCTATATTATATTTAGTAACCCCTAATCTGCCCCCCTCAACGTCGCCGACACCTGCCTACACTTATTAACCCCTAATCTGCCGAGCGGACCTGAGCGCTACTATAATAAAGTTATTAACCCCTAATCCGCCTCACTAACCCTATCATAAATAGTATTAACCGCTAATCTGCCCTCCCTAACATCGCCGACACCTAACTTCAATTATTAACCCCTAATCTGACGACCGAATCTTGCCGCTATTCTAATAAATGTATTAACCCCTAAAGCTAAGTCTAACCCTAATACTAACACCCCCCTAAATTAAATATAATTTAAATCTAACGAAATTAATTAACTCTTATTAAATAAATTATTCCTATTTAAAGCTAAATACTTACCTGTAAAATAAATCCTAATATAGCTACAATATAAATTATAATTACATTGTAGCTATTTTAGGATTTATATTTATTTTACAGGCAACTTTGAAATTATTTTAACCAGGTACTATAGCTATTAAATAGTTAAGAACTATTTAATAGTTACCTAGTTAAAATAATAACAAAATTACCTGTAAAATAAGTCCTAACCTAAGTTATAATTAAACCTAACACTACCCTATCAATAAATTAATTAAATAAAATACCTACAATTACCTACAATAAAACCTAACACTACACTATCAATAAATAAATTAAATACAATTTCTACAAATAACTACAATTACATAAACTAACTAAAGTACAAAAAATAAAAAATAACTAAATTACAAAAAATAAAAAAATATTTACAAACATAAGAAAAATATTACAACAATTTTAAACTAATTACACCTACTCTAAGCCCCCTAATAAAATAACAAAGACCCCCAAAATAAAAAATTCCCTACCCTATTCTAAATTAATAAATTTAAAAGCTCTTTTACCTTACCAGCCCTGAACAGGGCCCTTTGCGGGGCATGCCCCAAGAAAATCAGCTCTTTTGCCTGTAAAAAAAAACATACAATACCCCCCCCAACATTACAACCCACCACCCACATACCCCTAATCTAACCCAAACCCCCCTTAAATAAACCTAACACTAAGCCCCTGAAGATCATCCTACCTTGTCTTCACCTCACCAGGTATCACCGATCCGTCCTGGCATCCGGTGCTGAAGAGGTCCAGAAGAGGCTCCAAAGTCTTCCTCCTATCCGGCAAGAAGAGGACATCCGGACCGGCAAACATCTTCATCCAAGCGGCATCTTCGATCTTCTTCCATCCGGTGCGGAGCGGGACCATGTTGAAGCATCCGACGCGGATCCATCCTCTTCTTACGGCGTCTCCCGACGAATGACGGTTCCTTTAAGGGACGTCATCCAAGATGGCGTCCCTCTAATTCCGATTGGCTGATAGGATTCTATCAGCCAATCGGAATTAAGGTAGGAATATTCTGATTGGCTGATGGAATCAGCCAATCAGAATCAAGTTCAATCCGATTGGCTGATCCAATCAGCCATTCAGATTGAGCTCGCATTCTATTGGCTGATCGGAACAGCCAATAGAATGCGAGCTCATTCTGATTGGCTGATCGGAACAGCCAATAGAATACGAGCTCAATCTGAATGGCTGATTGGATCAGCCAATCGGATTGAACTTGATTTAAGGGACGCCATCTTGGATGACGTCCCTTAAAGGAACCGTCATTCGTCGGGAGACGCCGGAAGAAGAGGATGGATCCGCGTCGGATGCTTCAACATGGACCCGCTCCGCACCGGATGGAAGAAGATCGAAGATGCAGCTTGGATGAAGATGTTTGCCGGTCCGGATGTCCTCTTCTTGCCGGTAAGGAGGAAGACTTTGGAGCCTCTTCTGGACCTCTTCAGCACCGGATGCCAGGACGGATCGGTGATACCTGGTGAGGTGAAGACAAGGTAGGATGATCTTCAGGGGCTTAGTGTTAGGTTTATTTAAGAGGGGTTTGGGTTAGATTAGGGGTATGTGGGTGGTGGGTTGTAATGTTGGGGGGGTATTGTATGTTTTTTTTTACAGGCAAAATAGCTGATTTTCTTGGGGCATGCCCCACAAAGGGCCCTGTTCAGGGCTGGTAAGGTAAAAGAGCTTTTAAATTTATTAATTTAGAATAGGGTAGGGAATTTTTTTATTTTGGGGGTCTTTGTTATTTTATTAGGGGCTTAGAGTAGGTGTAATTAGTTTAAAATTGTTGTAATATTTTTCTTATGTTTGTAAATATTTTTTTATTTTTTGTAACTTAGTTCTTTTTTATTTTTTGTACTTTAGTTAGTTTATTTCATTGTAGTTTTTTGTAGAAATTGTATTTAATTTATTTATTGATAGTGTAGTGTTAGGTTTTATTGTAGGTAATTGTAGGTATTTTATTTAATTAATTTATTGATAGGGTAGTGTTAGGTTTAATTATAACTTAGGTTAGGACTTATTTTACAGGTAATTTTGTTATTATTTTAACTAGGTAACTATTAAATAGTTCTTAACTATTTAATAGCTATTGTACCTGGTTAAAATAATTACAAAGTTACCTGTAAAATAAATATTAATCCTAAAATAGCTATAATATAATTATAATTTATAGTGTAGCTATATTAGGATTTATTTTACAGGTAAGTATTTAGCTTTAAATAGGAATAATTTATTTAATAAGAGTTAATTAATTTCGTTAGATTTAAATTATATTTAATTTAGGGGGGTGTTAGTGTTAGGGTTAGACTTAGCTTTAGGGGTTAATACATTTATTAGAATAGTGGCGAGATTTGGTCATCAGATTAGGGGTTAATAATTGAAGTTAGGTGTCGGCGATGTTAGGGAGGGCAGATTAGGGGTTAATACTATTTATTATAGGGTTAGTGAGGCGGATTAGGGGTTAATAACTTTATTATAGTAGCGCTCAGGTCCGCTCGGCAGATTAGGGGTTAATAAGTGTAGGCAGATGTCGGCGACGTTGAGGGGGGCAGATTAGGGGTTAATAAATATAATATAGGGGTCGGCGGTGTTAGGGGCAGCAGATTAGGGGTACATAAGGATAACGTAGGTGGCGGCGCTTTGCGGTCGGCAGATTAGGGGTTAATTATTGTAAGTAGCTGGCGGCGACGTTGTGGGGGGCAGGTTAGGGGTTAATAAATATAATACAGGGGTCGGCGGGGTTAGGGGCAGCAGATTAGGGGTACATAAGTATAACGTAGGTGGCGGTCGGCAGATTAGGGGTTAAAAAAATGTAATCGAGTTGCGGCGATGTGGGGGGACCTCAGTTTAGGGGTACATAGGTAGTTTATGGGTGTTAGTGTACTTTAGGGTACAGTAGTTAAGAGCTTTATGAACCGGCGTTAGCCCAGAAAGCTCTAAACTCCTGCTTTTTTCCTGCGGCTGGAGTTTTGTCGTTAGAGCTCTAACGCTCACTTCAGAAACGACTCTAAATACCGGAGTTAGAAAGATCCCATTGAAAAGATAGGATACGCAAATGGCGTAGGGGGATCTGCGGTATGGAAAAGTCGCGGCTGAAAAGTGAGCGTTAGACCCTATTTTGAGTGACTCCAAATACCGGCGGTAGCCTAAAACCAGCGTTAGGAGCCTCTAACGCTGGTTTTCACGGCTAACGCCGAACTCTAAATCTAGGCCTAAATGTGTGCTTTGTGGTTGCGTGATGGGTGATGCGTGTTATGTACATGTACGTATATATTGTGATTGTGTCCCACATATGCTGACTTCTATATAGCGGTCTGGCATTGTTGTTCCTTCCCATAAAGTGACATCTGTAATCTGGTGTACTGATGTTCTTGTTGTACGTAATTCCTAATGGTTTCTGGTGATGGAATCATGATGTTAAAAGTACAGTAAAATCCATATGTTGTGTTTTGTGATTCCTCGAGAGAATGTAATGTGTTTTTCCCCCATCATTTGAATGCACATGTATGAGTGAATGTTAAAAGTAATGTATGTGCATCCATGAGTGATCATGTGTTAAGCCTATGTAGATATGCTGTTGCTGCAAGCATATGAGTTGAATAACTGAAATGCAATAATAAAGGTAAATGAGAATTGTTTCCCATTGTGTAGTGTTTGTGAATCCTGAAAAGTTGACATTATTTTTGTGTCCGTTTCAATGTAATATTTTTAAAACAAAAATGTTGTTACTAGTGATGTTGATTTGTAGTTGATGTAATATAAAAGTCTGAAAGAATTTAATGGTGTTGTGAATATTCAAACAGTAAAATCCATAAATCCACCATAGGGAAATAGTCATTTCTTGATCTATTTATCATAGCTGTGTCTAACGCATGAAATCATGTCTTTTCTAGCGCTGGTATTTGGAGTTTTTCTGTCTACGCTATTTGCGTGCTTTAGGGAAATGAGGGTTTCGCGTGCACAAGCACGTCTTCCCAATAGAAGTCAATGGAGGCTCTAAAATTTGTTCATTTTTTTTTTTCTAAGACTGGTTTTTCTCATAAAGTGAATGACGTCATGAGCTTTTGTGAAAAAGTAACTAAATCGTGTTCTTTTTGTGATAAATAAATATTTTGTGTATGTCATGTGGTGTATATTGTTTGTATGCATCGATGAGTGTATGTTTGTGAGAATGTTATTAGTTAGATGTAGGTATATGAGGGTCTTTTCCCGTGTTTCAATGTAAGTCAATGGGAAAATGGATTTGTGTTGTTTTTTTTCTAACACCCGAGATCTCGCAACTTTAATCCTTTGTATTTTGATGAAAAATTATTAAATATGAAAAATAAACATAGTGTAGTGTTTGTATGACTGTAAGTGTAGTTTGTGTAATATTTGTTTTTTGATTCGTGGATGTTTTTTTTGTCGGTATATGTTTACTACTGGTTCTGAGGTGTCGGTAGAAATTTGAGCGTTAGGTGTTTTTTGAGTGTCGGTAACTGAACTCTAAATACCGGAGTCCGTAAGAAACCCGCGTTAGGAGCCTCTAACGCTGGTTTTCACGGCTAACGCCGAACTCCAAATCTAGGCCTAAGATAGCTACAATGTAATTAATAATTACATTGTAGCTATTTTAGGATTTATATTTATTTTACAGGTAACTTTGTATTTATTTTAGCTAGTTAGAATAGTTATTAAATAGTTATTAACTATTTACTAACTACCTAGCTAAAAGAAATACAAAATTACCTGTAAAATAAATCCTAACCTAAGTTACAATTAAACCTAACACTACACTATCATTAAATTAATTAAATAAATTACCTACAAATAACTACAATTAAATTAAATAAACAAACTAAAGTACAAAAAATAACAAAAGCTAAGTTACAAAAAATAAAAAAAAAGTTACAAACATTTAAAAAATATTACAACAATTTTAAGCTACTTACACCTAATCTAAGCCCCGTAATAAAATAACAAAGCCCCCAAAATAAAAAAATTCCCTACCCTATTCTACATTAAAAAGTTACCAGCTCTATCACCTTACCAGCCCTTAAAAGGGCCTTTTGCGGGGCATGCCCCAAAGAAAACAGCTCTTTTGCCTTTAAAATATAAATACAACCCCCCCAACATTAAAACCCACCACCCACATACCCCAAATCTAACCAAAACCCCCCTTAAATAAACCTAACACTACCCCCCTGAATATCATCCTACCTTGAGCCGTCTTCAGCCAGCCGACCCCCAATGGAACCGAAGAGGAGATCCGGAGCGGCAGAAGTCATCATCCAAGGGGCGCTGAAGAAGTCTTCCATCCGATTGAAGTCAATATCCAGGCGGCGCTGAAGAAGTCTTCCATCCGATAGAAGTCTTCATCCATGCGGCGTCTTTAATCTTCATCCATCCGGAGCGGAGCAGAGCCATCTTCAGACGAGCTGATGCGGAGCCATCCTCTTCTTCCCGACGACTAACGACGAATGAAGGTTGCTTTAAGGGACGTCATCCAAGATGGCGTCCCTTCAATTCCGATTGGCTGATAGAATCCTATCAGCCAATCGGAATTGAAGGGACGCCATCTTGGATGACGTCCCTTAAAGGAACCTTCATTCGTCATTAGGTAGGAAAAATCTGATTGGCTGATTGAATCAGCCAATCAGATTGAAGTTCAATCCGATTGGCTGATCCAATCAGCCAATCAGATTTTGCTCACATTCTATTGGCTGATCGGAACAGCCAATAGAATGCGAGCTCAATCTGATTGGCTGATTCTATCGGATGGAAGACTTCTTCAGCGCCGCCTGGATGTTGACTTCAATCGGATGGAAGACTTCTTCAGAGCTCCTTGGATTATGACTTCTGCCGCTCCGGATCTCCTCTTCGGTTCCATCGGTGGTCGGCTTGCTGAAGACGGCTCTAGGTAGGATGAGCTTCAGGGGGGTAGTGTTAGGTTTATTTAAGGGGGGTTTGGGTTAGATTAGGGGTATGTGGGTGGTGGGTTTTAATGTTGGGGGGGTTGTATTTTTATTTTACAGGCAAAAGAGCTGTTTTCTTTGGGGCATGCCCCGCAAAAGGCCCTTTTAAGGGCTGGTAAGGTAATAGAGCTGGTAACTTTTTAATGTAGAATAGGGTAGGGAATTCTTTTATTTTGGGGGGCTTTGTTATTTTATTAGGGGGCTTAGATTAGGTGTAAGTAGCTGAAAATTGTTGTAATATTTTTTAAATGTTTGTAACTTATTTTTTTATTTTTTGTAACTTAGCTTTTTTTATTTTTTGTACTTTGGTTTGTTTATTTAATTTTATTTAATTGTAGTTATTTGTAGGTAATTTATTTAATTAATTTAATGATAGTGTAGTGTTAGGTTTAATTGTAACTTAGGTTAGGATTTATTTTACAGGTAATTTTGTATTTCTTTTAGCTAGGTAGTTAGTAAATAGTTAATAACTATTTAATAACTATTCTAACTAGCTAAAATAAATACAAAGTTACCTGTAAAATAAATATAAATCCTAAAATAGCTACAATGTAATTATTAATTACATTTTAGCTATCTTAGGGTTTATTTTACAGGTAAGTATTTAGTTTTAAATAGGATTAATTTATTAAAGTATAGTGTAGTGTTAGGTGTAATTGTAACTTAGGTTAGTTTTTATTTTACAGGTTAATTTCTCTTTATTTTAACTAGGTAGCTATTAAATAGTTAATAACTATTTAATAGCTATTGTACCTAGTTAAAATAAATTGAAATTTACCTGTAAAATAAAAATAAATCCTAAGATAGCCACAATATAATTATTATTTATATTGTAGCTATATTAGGGTTTATTTTAAAGGTAAGTATTTAGTTTTAAATAGGATTAATTTAGTTAATAAGAGAAATATTATTTAGATTTATTTAATTAATATTTAAGTTAGGGGGTGTTAGGGTTAGTTTTAGGCTTAGGTTTAGGGGTTAATAATTTTATTACAGTGGCGGCGATGTAGGGGGGGCAGGATAGGGGTTAATAAATTTATTATAGGTGGCGACGGTGTAGGGGGGGCAGATTAGGGGTTAATAAATTTAATATAGGTTGCTGCGGGGTCCGGGAGCGGTGGTTTAGGGGTTAAACTATTTATTTAGTTGCGGTGAGGTCCGGGATCCGCAGGATAGGGGTTAATAACTTTATTATAGGTGGCGGAGGTATAGGGGGAGCAGGATAGGGGTTACTAGGTATAATGTAGGTGGCGAAGGTGTCCGGGAGCATCGGTTTAGGGGTTAATACATTTATTATAGTTGCGGCGGGGTCTAGGAGCGGCGGTTTAGGGGTTAATAACTTTATTTAGTTGCGGGGGCTCCGGGGGCGCCGGTATAGGGGGTAGAACAGTATAGTTAGTGTGGGTGATTAGTGACAGCTTGTCAATAAAGCTGTCATAAAGCCAAAGAGCAGTGAGATCGGATGAGTGATAACTCTCACAGTCCGCTGCTCATCGCCCCGTACTTGGTGCGCGGCTTTTTGACAGATTTTTTGATAACTTAGGCGAAATTTTTCAGGTCCGCGGCGGCGATGGTAGGCGAGCTTAGGTGTGCGTATTGGGCCAGCGAAGGCAGGTAAAGTAGACACGTTGATAACTAGAGGCCATTTTGCCATTTTGCAACATACCGCACATGCCTACAGTTATTTCTCTCTTGGGTGTGTGTGTCTTTGTGTCTGAGTGTGTCTGAGTGTGTTTGTGTGTGTGCCTTTGTGTGTGAGAGAGTGTGTGTCTCTTTGTCAGTGTCTTTCTGCAAGTGTGAGTCTGTATGAGAGTGCTAGTGTCTGTGTGTGTGACAGAAAGAAAGAATGTGTGAGAGATTATGTGTGTGTGTGTGAGTGTTAGCATGTGTGAGAGTGTGTGTGAGACAGAGAGTGTAAAAATCTATCTTTGAGTTTGTGTTTATGTTCTATTATACATATAGTGTACTCTGCAAAAGCACATTTGCTGTGCTGTGCACAGTGCAAGAATGTTCAGGTTTGTCCTGAACTAAAGGTGGCAACCATCAGTACAGACTTAAACTACACATATGATATTATATCAGTAGCCCACAGAATAACAAATTAAACCTTTTATGATACCAGCAACTAGAAAGGGCTTGTTTAAATTCCAGTTGTAAACTTTGTGAACTGGTAGTGACATCAAAAATCTCCAGATACTTTAATTAAGATATTTGTTTTTATTACTTGTTCATAAAGTTTACAACTGGAATTTAAACTAGGCCTATAATTGTTACAGAACAAAACAAGGCCATATCCCATTTATGACCCATTCAAGTGCAATAAAGCAGTATTATGTTGACGTAAAGCAGAATTCAATCTAATTATAAGACAAAGTTGGTAGTCTCGTCCTCTTTTAGCAGTGTACACCTTGGTTTCGTAGAAAGTTCATGTTGTTAATAGGACGGGTCAATGTCATCCCCTTGTAAAATTAACTTCAAGTAGTAGAGCAGGAACTCAAAGGCACATAATAGAAACGTAAAGTTTATTCAAGCCATTAAAAAAATGACATGCCACTTTCCATACCTAACACCCAATGTCCACGTGATACATTTCATGCACCTAAAAGGGGACTTCCTCCAAAATGTAATTAGTCTTACATTGTCTGATTGCAAAGTCTTTAAAGCATGGAATAGTGATAATAATATAAATTTCAGAGCTGGACAAATTCTTACTATTGTAATATATTTAATTTTTCCACAAACACGTAGTGGAACTTCACACATGCATGTAATACTTGTTACATACCTGTATAAAATAAGAATACATTTGTTACTTAGTATCTGATCATAACTATAAAAAACAGTCAACAAAAGCATGATGATAAGCTTCAGTATCTGATGGTACCAAAAATAAAGCTAAAGTTTTGGTAAATAATGCTGAAAATTTACGCTGAAAAGCTCTGTTGACTTGAGGGTCCTTCCACTAAGCTAGCCTGTAATTTCACCACACACTAAATGGAGAGGCAGTAAAATAAAATTTCAGTCATCTGTCAGAAGGCTTTAACCCCCCCAGGTAATCATCAAGCAGTGGTTAATAAGAAGTAACAAAACACATAAGGTGAAAACCGCTAGATCTGAAGAATCAGGAGTGTGCTAGATCTCTTACGTAGCTATATCAGAGTTGCCTCTGTCAGTAAGAGCTACGGAGATGTCCTGTCACTGAACCAAAAAACTAGACACCTTCTCCCTAATAACAGCCTAAATGCTGTTAATTACCTCACAAGACATAAATAAGTAATGCCAAGAATTGCTTCCTTTATTGAACGCTGAAATGATTCACGGAGCAGTAAGTTTGCCTACAATCGTTTCACGTTTTCCAAGGCTTCTCACGGGCTTGTATTTAGTCACATGATGAGTGCTTCCTTTTAAAGGAAAACCTGTGTGTTGCCTTCTGGAAATAGATGCCGGTGAATATTAGTTCCCGCTAAACCAGAGAACTATTAGGCTTCAATGATTATCGCACATATATCAACATTGAAGCAACTGACAGAATAATTACAATGTATAATAACAAACGACAACAGCAGTAATTAAGAAAAGGGACCATTGTTGATATAGATATACTATATATCACAGGAAATGACCAAAGTTAAATTCTTCATTTAGGCCCAATGGAGCAAGGGTATCAAGATTAAACATCCATCTGCTTTCATGTTGCAGAAGAATTCCGTCTAAATCCCCACCTCTAATTCCCAGTTTAACCCTTTTTAATACCAATTACTTTGATATTATTTATCTTGAAATTGTGGAAAAGCTTAAAGTGTCTTTCTAAACTCAAGTCCTTATTCTCCTTTTCCATGTCCCTCAGGTGTTCTAACACTCCATCGCATAAGGGGTGTGTAGTTTTTCCGACATAGAAAAGGGGTCAGCTGCATTTTGCTAAATAGACTTCTCCATCTGTCCTGCATGTAATTTTGTCTTGTATTGTATATACTCTGCCATTTCGAGAAGCAAAATATTTTGCTCTTTCTATATGGTTACATGCCTTACATAGCATGCATGGGTAGCAGCCCGTTTCAATTGATGATTTCTGTAGCCAATTTTTTTATTCTTTTGTATTAACAAAATGACTATGTACCAGACTATCACCGTGGTTTGGTGCCCTACAAGGAGTCATTTGTCAATATTGTGTTTAGTTTGGAATCAGTCAAAAATAAATACCAAGATTCATTAAATTGTGTAATGTACCTCACCATATTTTTAAAGTAAGAATGTTTATTTCTGTCCTTTTTCTGTGATAGACAGAATAAACTATCTTGTTGTGACTGATCCTTAATTTGTACAAATCCCTGACTTATAATTTCCTTTGTATAGCCTCTCTCCAAAAACCTTCTTGTAAGGCCCTCTGCTTCTTTTTTGAACTCATAGTCGGTTGTACATTTTCTACAGGCTCTGATAAATTGTGATTTTGGGATGCCTTTTATTTGTGCTTTCGGATGAAAGTTATCTGCTCTTAAAGGGACACTCAATCAAAATTAAACTTTCATTATTCAGATAGAGCATGCAATTTTAAACAACTTTCCAATTTACTTCCATTAACAAAATGTGCACAGTCTTTTTATATTTAAACTTTTTGAGTCACCAACTCCTACTGAGCATGTGCAAGAATAAGTGTGTATGCATTTGTGAATGGCTGATTGCTGTCGCATGGTACGTGTATGCATTTGTGATTGGCTGATGGCTGTCACATGGTACAGGGGGAGTGGAAAAAGACATAACTTTTAAAATTGTCAGAAAAAAAAATCTACTACTCATTTGAAGTTCAGACTAAGTGCTATTGCATTGTCTTGTTATCTTGCATTTGTTGATTATGCAAATCTACAGTGTTGACTGGTCCTTTAATAAGCTATTAGTGGAGATGGGTTTTCGATAGATTTTAGTTTCTAGTCCAGCAGTAGTTTTAGTTATTGTTAAGTCCAAGGAATTAATTTCCCTCTGACTATAAGATAGAGTAAATTTAAGATTAAAGGGACATTCCACCCACATTTTTTCTTTTATGATTTAGAAAGAGAATGCAATTTTAAACATCTTTCTAATTTACTTATATTATCTAATTTGTTTTATTCTCTTGATATTCTTTGATGAAAAGCATATCTAGATATGCTCACTAGCTGCTGATTGGTTGCTGCACATAGAAGCATTGTGTGATTGGCTCACCATGTGCATTGCTTTTTCTTCAACTAAGGATATTTAAAAAATGAAGAAAAATAAATAATGGAAGTAAGTTGTAATGTTGTTTAAATTTCTATTCTCTATCTTAATCATGAAAGAAAGATTTTGGGATTAGTGGCCCTTTAACCCCTTAATGACCGCAGCACTTTTCCATTTTCTGTCCGTTTGGGACCAAGGCTATTTTTACATTTTTGCGGTGTTTGTGTTTAGCTGTAATTTTCCTCTTACTCATTTACTGTACCCACACATATTATATACCGTTTCTCTCGCCATTAAATGGACTTTCAAAAGATACCATTATTTTCATCATATCTTATAATTTACTATAAAAAACATTATAAAATATGAGGAAAAAATGGAAAAAAACACACTTTTTCTAACTTTGACCCCCAAAATCTGTTACACATCTACAACCACTAAAAAACACCCATGCTAAATAGTTTCTACATTTTGTCCTGAGTTTAGAAATACCCAATGTTTACATCTTCTTTGCTTTTTTTGCAAGTTATAGGGCCATAAATACAAGTAGCACTTTGCTATTTCCAAACCACTTTTTTTCAAAATTAGTGCTAGTTACATTGGGGCACTAATATCTTTCAGGAATCCCTGAATATCCATTGACATGTATATATTTTTTTTTCAAAGACATCCCAAAGTATTGATCTAGGCCCATTTTGGTATATTTCATGCCACTATTTCACCGCCAAATGCGATCAAATAAAAAAAATTGTTCACTTTTTCACAAATTTTTTCACAAACTTTAGGTTTCTCACTGAAATTATTTACAAACAACTTATGCAATTATAGCATAAATGGTTGTAAATGCTTCTCCGGGATCCCCTTTGTTCAGAAATAGCAGACATATATGGCTTTGGCTTTGCTTTTTGGTAATTAGAAGGCTGCTAAATGCCACTGTGCACAATACATGTATTATGCCCAGCAGTGAAGGGGTTAATTAGGGAGCATGTAGGGAGCTTCTAGGGTTAATTTTAGCTTTAGTGTAGTGTAGTAGACAACCCCAAGTATTGATCTAGGCCCATTTTGGTATATTTCATGCCACCATTTCACCTCCAAATGCGATCAAAGTAAAAAAAACGTTAATTTTTTCACAATTTTAGGTTTCTCACTGAAATTATTTACAAACAGCTTGTGCAATTATGGCACAAATGGTTGTAAATGCTTCTCTGGGATGCCCTTTGTTCAGAAATAGCAGACATATATGACTTTGGCGTTGCTTTTTAGTAATTAGAAAGTCGCTAAATGCTGCTGCGCATCACACGTGTATTATGGCTAGCAGTGAAGGGGTTAATTAGGTAGTTTGTAGGGAGCTTGCAGGGTTAATTTTAGCTTTAGTGTAGAGATCAGCCTCCCACCTGACACATCCCACCCCCTGATCCCTCCCAAACAGCTCCCTTCTCTCCCCCACCCCACAATTGTCCCCGCCATCTTAAGTACTGGCAGAAAGTCTGCCAGTACTAAAATAAAAGTTTTTTTTTTTTTTTTTAAGAAAAAAAAAAGCATATTTACATATGCTGTGTTTAGGATCCGCCCTTAACCCCCAACCTCCCTGATCCCCCCCAAAACAGCTCTCTAAGCCTCCCTCTCAGCCTTATTGGGGGCCATCTTGGGTACTGGCAGCTGTCTGCCAGTACCCAGTTTGAACAATCAAATGTTTATTTTTTTTAATTTTTTTATTTTTTTTCTGTTGTGTAGCTCAATCCCCCCCCCCCCCGCCCACGGACCAACCCCCACCACCTAAATCACACCTAAGGGGTTTTTTTTTAACATTAAATGTCCCACATTTTTTCTGTAGTGTAGCGTTCCCACCCGCTCCCTCCCAGTGCACGCGCCCGCCCCCTCGTGCACGTGTGCGCTCCCGCGCGCTCCCCCGGACTTACCCGCCCACGATCCCGCCCCCGCTGCACATGACCAGGGCCATCGATGGCCACCACCCACCTCCCACACCGGCTCCCACCCACCAACGATACCGGCCATCGATGTCCGGTGCAGAGAGGGCCACAGAGTGGCTCTCTCTGCATCGGATGGCCGTAAAAGGTTATTGCAGGATGCCTCCATATCGAGGCATCACTGCAATAACCGCAAAGCAGCTGGAAGCGAGCAGGATCGCTTCCAGCTGCTTTCCACACCGAGGACGTGCAGGGTACGTTCTCAGGCGTTAACTGCCTTTTTTCTGAGGACGTACCCTGCACGTCCTCGGTCGTTAAGGGGTTAAGCTTTAAATTATTTAAATTATTTACACATTCTTTTAAGGTGTTTTCATCTCTATGCCACAGTAGCAGCACATTGTCAATATAGTGAAGCCATAATAAGACGTGTTCTGTTGGTACAGAATACCGTACAAAATTGTGGTCTCAAAAACCAAGGTAGAGACAAGCATATGAGGGGGTAAATTTCGCCCCCATTGCTGTCCCCCTTAGTTGAATATAGTAATTATTATTGAAGACAAAGAGGCAGAATTACCAAATGTCTGTCGGACCTGATCCGACAGTGCGGATCAGGTCCGACAGCAGCTCACAAGATGTCTTGTGAGCTGCTGGTGCAACACCGCCCCCTGCAGACTTGCGGTCAATGGGCCACCAGCAGGGTGGTGTCAATCAACCCAATCGTACTTGATCGGATTGAATTGTGGCGATTCCTGTCCGCCTCATCAGAGCAGGCAGACAGGGTTATGGAGCAGCAGTCTTTAGACCGCTGCTCCATAACTTGTGTTTCTGGCGAGTCTTCAGACACGGGCCCTCAAGCTCCATTTGGAGCTTGATAAATGGGCCTCAAAGAAGTTATGTGTAAGGGCAAAATATAAAAGATCACAAATCAGCTCTGTATGTGCATTAAAGGACAAACCTCTTGGGTCTTCCCGAAGGGTAAGATACTCCTACTTTGTGGACCTTTGGAATGGTATAAAAGGTTGGAATGATTGGAAAATTTGTTAACAAAAATTCATATTCTGGAGGCGGAGCGAGCGGCTAACCAAGATGGTCGCATGTAACTGAAGCTCCTCACGCAGGCTGGGCAAGTTAACCCATAACCACAGACAACAACGGGGCACAGAGATATAAAACCCCTAACTGAGGACCGGAATATACAGAGAACGTTTGCTGAGATTTTGGTCCCGATCCGTATGTTATTACGGACAATATTTGAGCCGTTTACAACTGCGCCACGAGGCCTATAAGCTCCGCGATACAGTCAAGATGTAACACAGACCGCTTCAAGTCCATACACCGATCCGGATCGCCAACCATAACAGACACAGGTGAAATGTTTAACTTTGTGAAAGAGGCAAAAATGCTTACACTAGTTACTGTTCAGTTTACTAACTAAAAATAAAGAGCAGACAGCGTTTCAAGATCCACCTTATCCGCATGACACAAGGCCGAAATTTAGCAAAGGGGATATAATTTGCCTTTTATATACACATGTAATTCAATTCAATGCCAAATCAAGCCCACACACATGAACTGAACTGCTGCATTTGGGCTGAAATACCTAACCCACATCGTTACTCAGGCTTATCATATATCTGTCTGTGAGACATGGGATGCAGCCGCTAACCGAAACGACCTATACAGCAAAGCCCAAGCTGACACCCTGACTCATCTCAACACGTATCAGATGTATTCTATCTCCTTACAGACAAAAGTAAAAATCTTTATGCAGCTGTAACTTGTTATCTGTTCTCCCAGTGGTTGGACACCAGACGCTCAAATTTAAAACTGAACAACTGGCTAAGAAGAACACCCTCCTATTCCTCTTCCCACTGTTCTAAGTAGCAGTGGGTCGAATCCACCACCTTTTCCCGAGATCGCTCTGTGAGAGCAAAAACCCCAAGGAGAGGTGTTCCGATTCACCTAGTCTCACCATTACTATATAATAAATATAACTAAACACCTGCTATAACCTACCAAAACCTCCATGATGTCGCAGAGAAAATTGACCAGAAGTGATAAATCCCAAAAACTGCCTATAACATCTCAGGGAGCCATGAACTCTTTTTTCAAGCAAGCCGACAAGCAAAAAAACAATAAAGCTCTAGACACCACACTAAGCTCACATGATGAAAGCTCTTTTGAAGCTGCAGATCCCTTGTCAGACCTACAACCAACCTATGTTGGAAAAGATGACATAATCACCTATGGTGCTATGGAAGCTCTGATAGAACAGGTTAAAACTTGCATTAAAAATGAGTGCGCAGGTTTGAAGAAAGATATTTCGGACTTATGCTATAGAGTTGATACTTTAGAAGAGCATGAATACATATCATCCCAGAAAATTGCAAACCTGTCCTCTAAGGCCTTTCAACATCATCATCGTATGACAGACCTAGAGGATAAATTAGATGATTTAGAAAATCGCTCCAGAAGGAGCAATCTACGCTTCAGGGGAATACCTGAGACCATACAAAACAATGAGATACAGGATTATCTACAGTCCTTTTTTGCAGACCTGGTAAAGAACAACTCTGGCACTCCATCTGACATCATCTTGGACAGAGCACATAGAGCCCTACGTCCTAAGCCATCAGACAACTCACCTCCTAGGGACATTATAGTGCATTTTCAGAACTTCCACCATAGGGAGACTATCTACAATTATACAAGGAAACAATCTTCTATCCAGTTCCAGGGTCACCGAATTCAAATATTTCAAGATTTATCTGCAAGAACACTCCAAAAGAGAAGAGAACTTTCCTTTTTAACATCCCATCTATGTACTTTGAAGATCCAGTACAGATGGGGATTCCCAACTTCAGTAATTGCTGTCAAAAATGGAAAAAAAATCGAATGCTCTTACCCACAGGATGCAGAACATTTCTGCCAACAGTTGGGGATCCCGCTACCTGACCCCCAAACCTCCACTGTGCAATCCTCTACATCAAGCAAACAGGAAACCTCTAAACCGCAAAGAAGACCCTGGATGGACACTTCAATCCCTTTAAACAAGCGGCGACAAACCAGTAACGAGGAAGATGAGGTTCAACCACCCTGAAGGAGACACGTAACTATATGTGTTATCTATGCTGACTATGCAACATTTGTTTGTAGACTTTTTCTCCTTTTATTTCAGGTTTCTATGGAACTGTTTTCAATCACCCTTTAGGTTATATTACACTAGACTTTATATGCTTAAGGGAACTCTTCTCTATGTTTTATGTTCTATATTTTGAGGAAAGAGTTCCTAGAGGTTCATTATGTTTTGATGTGTTTTGTTCAGTTATTCTGTTATTCTTAGATCACATGTTTTGCATAGATATACTTGTGTAATTGTATGATAATAGTCATGTTTATATTCAGTAATACGATATAATAATTTATGATTGAATTGTTGAATGATCTCACAAGCTAGCTGTTAACTGCTAAGACAGGAACAATTTCAACCGTAACTGAATATAAAGTCCCCACTTATTCTCTTTCTCACTTATTACTACATCTCAAACAGAGATAGTAGCCCCTTATATGTCTTAAATTTCTTCAATGTATTAAATGCCTTAATCCCCAGAAACTAATTAGACACTAACCTATCCATTATCTGCACACTTTATTTTGCGAAACAAAACTGCTTTAGATAACAATAGTACAGTGATACTTACTAGATTCACTTGTACCCCTGTATTTATAAATGTAAATTATGTACTATTGAAGTAAAATATGCCACCTTGGTTCCCTAAAGGGGATACAAAAATACAAAAATGTCCTGTTATACAGAAAATACTATTTTATTCACAATGCTGCTATGTAGATATCTGTTTATATGAAAGTTTTCCTTCGACCTGGACGGTTTGGACGTCTTATACATAATACACCTTTTATCCCCTCTCCCCTCTTCCCCTCCCCTTTCCCCAGCTACCCTCTTATCATTCCATGTGCCACCTGCACGTTCACCACAACACACCAGGGGACATTTGCCCAGCTTGCCCAGAAGCCTCCACCAATTCAATTCAAGTTAATTTAATCTAAATTCCCCTGCCCCTACTATTTACTACCTTACTAAACTCTAAACCATACATTTTCCACTCCACTTTTATACACTGGTTCCCCTGTACGAATCTCTAATTCCTCTACTTTAGAGGACACACATATTCATATCCTTTGCAATGCCTAACCTTCCACGCGAAAGATCAATATCAATAGCCACTCAAAATGTGAAGGGATTCCTATCAGCTGAAAAACGTTCAATTGCTCTCCATGACCTTAACAAGAGAAATCTTGATATCATTATGATTCAAGAGACACATTTTAAAAGAAATCATGAGCCTACACTCTCATCCAAATACTACGATAAACACTACCTTAGCTCAGGCCTGACCAGACATAACGGTGTATGCACACTATTTAGACGCAATACTTCTTTCGACCTACTACAACAATTCAATGATCATGAAGGTAGAATTTTAATACTAGTAGGACTCTATTATGGTAAGCCTATTACTCTCGCAAACATATACGCCCCTATCAGACCCACCCCCTGCTTCTTCAGAAAAGTTACCAAGAAACTTCTAGATATTGCTAAAGGCACAATCATACTAGGTGGGGATTTTAATTACCCTTCAGACCCTATACTAGACACTTCAACAGGTCACTCCTACCTAAGAAACTCACAGATTAGGAATAATAATACATCTCTCCGCACACTGAAGCTATTTGATACCTGGAGAACGGTACACCCCTCCATCAGAGATTACACATTTTTCTCCCACCCGCAAAAATCTTACACCAGACTCGACTACATACTATGTGACCAAGCCTCTTTGACGAATTTGATTGACTCAAAAATCTCACATACTACGTGGTCAGACCATAGTCTAGTTAAATCTATCTTTAAATGGACGAGTAAACCTAGTCACAGTATAAACTGGAGATTAAATGAATATATTCTCACAGACAACGAAATCACAAACCAACTCATTAAATTTACAGACAAATATTTTGTGTTTAATATATCCGCAGATACAAACACTGCAAATAATTGGGAATCCTACAAGTGCTATATTAGGGGAGTTATCATACAACTAACAGCGAAACTTAAAAAGCAGAGATCTGCTCAATTCGACACCTTGTCTAACTCACTAGAGAAAAGTGAAGCTTTACATAAAAAAGACCCAAAATCCCCACAAAAATTATCCACAGTTATGGAAGCTAGGGAAAGCCTTAATAAATTCCTGGTAGAAAATGCACATATGCGCGCCCTGACAACAAAAGCTAAATTCTATGCTGAATCAAACAAAGCCGGAAAAATGTTAGCCAGATCTTTAAAAAAAAAAAGGCTTTCCTCTCATATTCAATCCATTAAACAAAACACAGGAGTAGTTTGCACTAAAAATGAAGATATAGCTGACAGCTTCGTTAAATACTACACCTCACTTTACAACATAAACAACACAAATGATCAGGGGAGTAGAGATAAGCTACAAACATATTTAGACTCTATAGACATTCCCTCTATCCCTGAAGAAGAAGTGTCTATGCTAGACTCCCCCATCTCTTTACTAGAAGTGGTCAACACGATTAAATCCATGTCCAATGGAAAATCACCAGGTCCAGATGGCCTCACAACCAAATTTTACCAGTTATTAGTAGGTAATCTTGCCCCACATTTACAAGAGCTATTTCTCTCTATAGACCAGGGTCTTACATTCCCCCAATCTCTTTTAAATGCTATGATAACAGTAATTCCGAAACCAGATAAACCCAGAGATCTTGTTAGCAACTATAGACCGATTTCTCTCTTAAATGTGGATATTAAAATATATGCTAAGATTTTAGCCAATCGTCTTGCTCGAGTCCTACCGAAGGTCATCCACCCTGACCAAGTGGGATTCGTTAGTGGCCGTGAAGCAAAAGACAATACCACTAGACTCCTTCATACATTATTAACATCACACGATCAAACAAGCCCCCTAGTGCTGCTATCTACTGATGCTGAGAAGGCCTTCGACAGGGTCGACTGGCAGTTTATGTGGTCGGTCCTGTCGAAATTCGGCTTCTCAGACATATTCTTATCCAGAGTACAAGCCTTATATCACAACCCCCGAGCCACTATTAAGGTCAAAGACATAATATCTCAATCCTTCCCCATCTCTAATGGCACTAGACAGGGTTGTCCATTATCTCCTCTTCTATTTGCTCTCACGGTAGAAATCTTAGCTATTCAAATCAGAAATAATCCAAATATTTTGGGAATTAAGGTAGGTAACATTCATCAAACATGTCTACTATTTGCCGACGACATCATCTTCACTCTGCAGGCACCACTAACTTCCATTCCAGCCCTGATAAGAGATCTGGAGAGTTATAAACAATTTTCTAACTATTCGATTAATATGAATAAGTCGAGCATTATCCCCATCCACATAAACTCAATGGAAATGGACTATATTTTACATAAAACTCCCTTCCCTATCGTTAATACCCTTAGATACCTAGGACTAAACATACCAAAGAACCCTAAAAATTTATTCCAAGAAAACTATATTACACTTCAAACTCATGTCTTCTCCCTATTACATACATGGCATAAACAAGGGCACCTCTCCTGGATAGGTCGCATAAATACAATAAAGATGATGATACTCCCCAAATATCTATACATATTCCAAGCTCTCCCAATATCATTACCGAGACACTACCTTCGTACGCAACAAAAGATGCTAGACTCTTTTATTTGGGCTTATAAAAAACCAAGGGTATCAAAGAACTCTATGTATTTAAGCAAGGAGGAAGGTGGCCTAAGTGTCCCAAATTTATTTCAGTATCACAAAGCGACACATTTAACTCGAATAGTCTCATGGTCTCACAACCCCCCCTCCAAACTATGGATCCAAATGGAAGCTGCCTCCCTTGGTTTAAAAGGGATGCGAGATCTTTGTTGGCTCCCTAAATCATTCAGGCCCCCCATAACTAAGGCTAATGAATGCATAAAAACTACCTTAACCATATGGGACTCCCTCATTCGAAATCCAAACACTCTCTCTACCCCAATCTCTCCAATGACTCCTCTGTTAAATAACACCCTTTTTTTATCCCACCACCAGTTCAAATTTGAACCAGAAGATTCTTCCCTGAAAAATATGCCTATATTTTTACTCACGGAAAACTCCCAAATAAGAGATAGAATTGCCTTAAGAGATTCAATAGGCTCTCCCTTCCACTGTTGGTTTCCATACCTCCAAATACGCCAAACAATTATGGATAGCCCTCATAAAAATGATTGCCTCCGTCCGCTTACTCCATTTGAGAAGTTATGCAATACTAAAGACACTCAGAAATCCCTTCTCTCTCACACACATAAACTCTTAAGAGCTATAAGCACAGTCAAACTACCCTCATATACCACCAAATGGGAAACTGAACTTCGAGTTCAGCTCCCAAAAGACACCTGGCTAAAATGTTTCAACACAATCCACTCCTCCTCCTCACTCATTCTGACTGAACTTAATTATAAGATCATCTCACGCTGGTATCTTACACCCCAAAAATTGAATGAAATATATCCAGGTGCTAACTCAAGTTGCTGGAGACGATGTGGGGAAGTGGGCACACTTTCCCATATATGGTGGTCCTGTAATAAAATGTCCACTTACTGGGCTCAAATCGAGCGTAGCATCAATCTTACATTAAATACACAAATATCCCTTTCGGCAACCATGATCTTACTAAACCAAATCCCTAGACTGGAATGTATCTACCGAAGGAAACTCCTTCAACTGATGTTAACTTGCGCTAGACGCATTGTCCCTCGGTATTGGAAACAAGCTCATCCCCCTACTTATGAACACTGGGTATCAGAAGTCACACACATACTAGCTTTAGAGAAGAGACATTATTGTTTTATAGGAAAGAGAGATTTTATTCTGGATATAATCTTCCTATGGGAACAAAGAACGCCATAACTTTACAAAGCAGACCCTCCTTCACAGTTAAATACCACAGGCTCTACAATTCTTCGGAATAAGTATTTCATTCTCTGCAAGGATTAATTGCAAAGGATTTACATGGAACCACACTATAATACACTATATTATTTTATAATTTATCTCTACATATTTTTATTTTTATGTTTGTCCCCTCCCCCATATCCCTAACTGTCACCTGCCCGAACCCCTCTCCTACCCCCCCTCAGACCTCCCTCCCCCTTCTCACTTTAAGACAAGACAAAGACTCAAGGTAGCTGGAGAATGCTTGATGATTTTTGCTGTCTAATTATTTATCCAGATGACACCTAAAAAGTAAAAAATAAAAATAAAATAAAAGACGAACGCTAGGAAATTACGTTATATTGTATTTTACCATGACACTTGTTACCCCTATATACCTGCACTCTTTTATTTTTGATGACTATCACCCGACTGATTTCTATTGCTGACACCCTAACCCTTTTCATTTCCCTATTTATTTATCCTTCCTCTCCCCCTTCCGCCCCCTATACTCCCCCCTCCTGTTGCATACCTTTTTAATTTTCACTAATCTCTATTATTATCTGCCCTAACCCTCTCCATACACCCCCTCTGTCCACCTTCCTCCCTACTACCCAAAGAATTTACCTTTAAATTTGCTTTTTGCTTCCCTCAAATAAGGGGAAGAAATGATCACTGTGATATTACAATGCCTTACTGTAACTGAAAAACTATTATTGATTTATGTTTGATGTTCATTATATGTCAATGTTCCTTGTTTTTCTAAAAAATCAATAAAAATTATTTAAACAAAAAAAAAAATTCATATTCTGTTTTTGTTATAATTTGATCTGCTAAGGCTTTCTTCAGTAATAATTTTAATTCTCTCATGGTTGAATCCAATGGATTGTTTGTCAATGTTTTTATTGGAGAACCTCAGATAGTTGTCTGTTGCACTCATCCAACAAGTTGTCTGACTGGGAGGAAGTGTTACTAAGGTTCTTAATAACAGTCTCCACTAATTTTACAAAGGTATTAATAGGGGGGACCTTGCTCAAATTGGGAATAAAAGAAGAGCGTGGTTTTAGTCCACTGCTAAGTGTATTTTGTTGTGTATTGGGGTCTGTTTGTTCAGAATCATTTGCTAACTATTCTAATGTTTCAAGAACAACATCTATAGGTATATCACTGGTTGTTGCTTCATCACCAACTAAAAATTTGTGACAGGCCAGTTTCCTGGCAAATAAATACAAATCTTTCACTGCTTCAAATTTGTTTAAGGTTTTGACTGGAGAAAAAGAAAGGCCCTTCTTTAAAACTGTGATTTGATCCACAGTAAGGCAATGAGAGGATAGATTAATACTTAATCTATCATCTAATTTTTGTTTCTTAGTGTATACCATTTGATCCACACTCTTTTTCTTTTTTCCTTTTGCCTCTCCCACTTCTTGTTTTTTTGTATCTGTTTCCCTTTCCTGTGTGGTCCCTAAAGGGGAATCAGCTCGACTCTTATTATTGCCCTTTCTTTTTGTCTTGGTCTCAGTACCTCCCTCATCATAATCACTCTCTTGACGTTTTCTATTTTTATTGAAAGTATATACAGTACTTGTTTTGATTGATAGTTTTTCAGTCATTTCAGTCAGGTCTTTATTAATTTTTTCAAGTTTCAAGTTGTCTTCTTTTAAAATTAAGGTCATAATTTTGTTAGAACACTCTGTCAATATCTCTTTCCACTGTTCACGAAAATCAGTTATTATTGTTTCTTGTAAGTTAGTCCCTGGTAATTTCATCTAGAGATTTCCCATTTAACCCTTATTTGTTTGAAAAGAAGGGATTTCTGTTCTTTAAATGCTTTATAGATATCGGTCTCTAATGAAGACCCATCTTCACAGGTCTCATCAAAGGTGAAGGTATCTTTTACATCAGAATCCCAGTCACTATCACTATATGTGAAAGCCATAGTTGTGCTACTGTTGTCGTTTGTCAATTATCTTATCAAAGACGGTGCATAATTATAAGATCACAAAAGATCAAAAATAAAGTACAAGCATAAGAGAAGAAAGAGCTAACTAGTGTTTGCGATGCGGGAGTGCGGCTGTTTAGGGGTTAATATGTATATTATAGTGGCGGCGATGTTCGGAGTGTCAAATTAGGGGTTAATAATTTTATTTTAGTGTTTGCGATGCGGGAGGGCCTCGGTTTAGGGTTTAATAGGTAGTTTATGGGTGTTAGTGTACTTTGTAACACTTTAGTTATGAGTTTTATGGTACAGCTTTGTAGCGTAAAACTCATAACTACTGACTTTCATTTGGCAGTACGGATCTTGTAGTTATAGGCTGTACCGCTCACTTTTTGGCCGGACAGGCAAATTGGTAATACCGGCGCTATATACACTTATTAATAGTGATGTCCCGAACTGTTCGCCCGCGAACGGTTCCCGGCGAACATAGCTTGTTCGCGTTCTCCACTGCGGGCGAATATATGCAATGTTCGATCCGCCCCCTATGTGTCATCATTGAGGAAACTTTGACCCTGTATGTCACAGCCTTCTGACACATTAGAGACAATCAGCAGCAGACACTCCCTCACAGACCCTCCCAGCTCCTTGGCAGCAGCCATTTTAGACTCATTACGATCTTGCTTTCTTAGTGAGAGGAGCTTCAGTGTTGCTGCTGCTGACATAATAGGGAAATAGATAGCTAGGATAGTGTATTTAGTGTCCACTACAGTCCTGAAGGACTCATCTCATCTCTGCTGCAAGGACAGCACCCCAAAAAGCCCTTTTTAGGGCTATAACTTCAGTCGTTTTTTTATTTTTTTATTTGTATTTTTATTTGCATTTGCCTGGCTTTCAGCCTGTGTGTGAGGCTCACAGCATATACTGTGATTAGTGCCACCACTGATATCTGCTTAACATTAGTTTAAATTTAACCAACAAAAATTTGAAATTATTTTGCTTGTGTAATTTATTTTCATTTTATATCAGGCCTGTGTGTTTCTGACTTACAGAGCATACTGTGGTTAATTGCTGCCCTACCTAGGCTAGCAGCCACGACACATATGTGCTTAACCTTTTTTTAAATTAAAAAAAGAAAACCATTAAATCATTTTGCTAGTGTAATCTAATTTTATTTTCTATCAGGCCTGCGTGTTTCTGACTTAACGAACATACTGTGGTTAATTGCTGCCCTACCTAGGTTAGCAGCCACGACTCATATGAGCTTAACCTTTTTTTAAATTAAAAAAAAAAACCTTTAAATCATTTTGCTAGTGTAATCTAATTTTATTTTCTATAAGGTCTGTGTGTTTCTGACTTACAGAGCATACTGTGGTTAATTGCTGCCCTACCTAGGCTAGCAGCCACGACTCATATGTGCTTAACCTTTTTTTAAATTAAAAAAAAAAAACTTTAAATCATTTTGCTAGTGTAATCTATTTTTATTTTCTATCAGGCCTGCGTGTTTCTGACATAACGAACATACTGTGGTTAATTGCTGCCCTACCTAGGCTAGCAGCCACGACTCATATGTGCTTAACCTTTTTTTAAATTAAAAAAAAAACCTTTAAATCATTTTGCTAGTGTAATCTAATTTTATTTTCTATCAGCCCTGTGTGTTTCTGACTTACAGAGCATACTGTGGTTAATTGCTGCCCTACGTAGCAGCCAGCCAGTGCCACCACTCATATCTGCTGAACATTATTTTAAAGTAAAAAAAAAACTTTTAAATTATTTTGCTAGTGTAATCTAATATCATTTTCTATCAGGCCTGTGTGTTTAAGTTCTGACTTACACAGCATACTGCGGTGTGGTTAATTGCTGCCCTACCTACCAGCCACGACTCATATCTGCTTTACATTATTTTAAAGTAAAAAAAAAAAATTTAAATCATTTTGCTAGTGTAATCTAATTTATTTTTCCATCAGGCCTGTGTGTTTCTGGCCCACATCATATAGTGTGACACAGATTAATAGCTCTTTTTTCCACCACTTATATCTGGTGTAACAACATTAGTGTAAATTTAAAAAAAAATTTTTTTTACATCAGTCCTCTTCTAGTGTTATATAATTTTAGTTGCCAGGCCAGCCAGGCTGCCATTAGTGCCAGCCTGTGTGTCAGGCTGCCAGCATATACTGTGCCTACTTCCATCCTCAGTGCCAGTCCACGACTCCTATCTGGTGTAACATTATAATAAATTTTGTAAAAAAAAACTTTTACATCAGTCTTCTAGTGTTATTTAATTTTAGTTTACAGGCCAGCCTGCCACCACTAGTGCCAGCCTGTGTGTCAGGCTGCCAGCACATACTGTGCCTGTTTCTATCCTGAGTGCCATTACTCCTATCTGTTGTAACATTTTTGTAACTTTTTTAAAAACAAACTGTTACATCAGTCTGCTATTGTTATTTAATTGCAGTTGCCTGTCTGCCAGCGTGTGTGCCAGGCCCACTTTCCAAGTAGTGCCACGAATCATATTTGTTATAACAGTAGTGTAAATATTTAAAATAAAATCTTTTTTTACTGTGAATCATCATCCTGCTAGTACAACTGAATTGCAGTTGCCTGCCTGCCAGCGTGTGTGCCAGGCCCACTTGCCAACTAGTGCCACCAATCATATTTGTTATAACAGTAGTTTAAATATTAAAAATAATCATTTTTTGACTATGAAAGATCAGTCTGCTAGTGTAATCTTATTGCCGTTGCCTGCCTGCCAGCGTGTGTGCCAGGCCCACTTGGTGCCAACTATTCCCACCAATCATATTTGTTATAACAGTATAGTAAATATTTAAAATAAATAATTTTTTGCCTGTGAATCATCAGTGTGCTAGTGCCATTGAATTGCAGTTGCCTGGTATTAAACAGGTATTAAAATGCAACAGTACTACTTAACACAACCTTACCATGGGTTTCAGAGCATATGTCTTATTATTATATTTTGTAAGGGTAATCGTGCAGGCCGTATAGACCTCCCCCGATAGGGGGAGTTACAGGGATTAAAGTGCTAAGAATATTACTACTTAAAACACAACCTAGTTACCATGGGTCTCAGACCGCATGTCTTATTATTATATTTTGTCAGGGTAATCAGGCAGGCCATATAAACCTCCCCCAATAGGGGGAGTAACAGGGATTAAACTGCTAAGAATAGTACAAGTTAACACAACCTAGTTAACACTGGTTCCCAGACCGCATGTCTTATTGTTATATTTTGGTAAGGTAATCATGCAGGCCATATAGAACTCCCCCGATAGGGGGAGTAACATGGATTAAAGTGCTAAGAAAAGTACTACTTAACACAACCTAGTTACCATGGGTCCCAGACCGCGTGTCTAGTTGTTATACTTTGTAAGGGTAATCATGCAGGCCATATACACCTCAACCGAAAGGAGGAGTTACAGGGATGAAAGTGCTAAGAATAGTACTACTTAACACAACCTAGTTACCATGGGTTCCAGACCGCATGTTTAATTATTATACTTTGTCAGGGTAATTATATATCTAACAAATCTATCTATTTATCTTCTATCGATTCTATCTAACTATCAATCTATGTATATCTATCTATCCTATCTATCTATCTTGTGTCCAGACTGTTTTGAGACAGCCACTTGTGTTTTTGACAAATTTGAAGTAGGAGGACAGACCAATCACAGGGATTAAACTGCTAAGAATAGTAATACTTAAGAAAACCTAGTTATACCAGAACAACCATGGGTCCCAGACCGCATGTTTGGTTGTTATACTTTGTCAGGGTAATCATGCAGGCCATATAGACCTCTCTTGATAGGGGGAGTAACAGGGATTAAAGTGCTAAGAATAGTACAACTTAACACAACCTAGGTAACACTAGTTCCCAGACCGCGTGTGTTATTGTTATATTTTGGTAAGGTAATCATGCAGGCCATATAGACCTCCCCCGATAGGGGGAGTAACAGGGATTAAAGTGCTAAGAAAAGTACAACTTAACACAACCTAGTTACCATGGGTCCCAGACCAGGTGTCTTGTTGTTATACTTTGTCATGGTAATCATTCAGGCCATATAGACCTCCCCCTATAGGAGGAGTTACAGGGATGAAAGTGCTAAGAATAGTACTACTTTACACAACCTAGTTACCATGGGTCCCAGACCGCATGTTTAATTATTATACTTTGTCAGGGTAGTTATATATCTAACAAATGTATATATTTATCTTCTATCAATTCTATCTAACTATCAATCTATGTATATCTATCTATCTATCCTATCTATCAATCTTCTGTCCGGACTGTTTTGAGACAGCCACTTGTGTTTTTGACAAATTTGAAGTAGGAGGACAGACCAATCACAGGGATTAAACTGCGAAGAATAGTAATACTTAAGAAAACCTAGTTATACCAGTACCACCATGGGTCCCAGACCGCATGTTTTGTTGTTATACTTTGTCAGGGTAATCATGCAGGCCATATAGACCTCCCCCGATAGGGGGAGTTACAGGGATGAAAATGCTAAGAATAGTACTACTTAACACAACATAGTTACCATGGGTCCCAGAACGCATGTTTTGTTGTTATACTTTGTCAGGTTAATCATGCAGGCCATATAGACCTCCCTTGATAGGGGGAGTAACAGGGATTAAAGTTCTAAGAATAGTACAATTTAACACAACCTAGTTAACATTAACAGTGGTTCCCAGACCGCATGTCTTGTTGTTAAATTTTTTCAGGATAATCAGGCAGGCCATATAGACCTCCCCCGATAGGGGGAGTAACAGGGATTAAAGTGCTAAGAATAGTAAAATTTAACACAACCTAGTTAACAGTGGTTCCAATCCCAGACCGCATGTCTTGTTGTTATATTTTGCCAGGATAATCAGGCATGCCATATAGAGCTCCCCCAATAGGGGGAGTAACAGGGATTAAAGTGCTAAGAATAGTACTACTTAACACAACCTAGTTACCATGGGTCCCAGTCCGCATGTTTTGTTATTATACTTTGTCAGGGTAATCATGCAGGCCATATAGACCTCCACCAAAAGGGGGAGTAAGAGGGATTAAACTGCTAAGAAAAGTTTTACTTAACACAACCTAGTTACCATGGGTCCCAGACAGCATGTCTTGTTGTTATATTTTGTCAGGGTAATCATGCAGGCCATATAGACCTCCCCCGATAGGAGAAGTTACAGGGATGAAAGTGCTAAGAATAGTACTACTTAACACAACCTAGTTACCATGGGTCCCAGACCGCATGTTTTGTTATTATACTTTGTCAGGGTAATCATGCAGGCCATATAGACCTCCCTTCATAGGGGGAGTAACAGGGATTAAAGTTCTAAGAATATTACTACTTAACACAACCTAGTTACCATGGGTCCCACACCGCATGTTTTGTTGTTATACTTTGTCAGGGTAATCATGCAGGCCATATAGACCTCCACCGAAAGGGGTAGTAAGAGGGATTAAACTGCTAAGAAAAGTTTTACTTAACACAACCTAGTTATCATGGGTCCCAGACCGCGTGTCTTGTTGTTATACTTTGTCATGGTAATCATGCAGGCCATATAGACCTCCCCCGATAGGAGGAGTTACAGGGATGAAAGTGATAAGAATAGTACTACTTAACACAACTTACCATGGGTCCCAGACCGCATGTTTAATTATTATACTTTGTCAGGGTAATTATATATCTAACTAATCTATCTATTTATCTTCTATCGATTCTATCTAACTATCAATCTATGTATATCTATCTATCCTATCTATCTCGTGTCCGGACTGTTTTGAGACAGCCACTTGTGTTTTTGAAAAATTTGAAGTAGGAGGACAGACCAATCATCTTCTTCCATCTCCCTGTTCAAAAAATGCAGGCCATATAGACCTCCCCCGATAGGGGGAGTAACAGGTTGTAGTAAACTGTTAAGAATATTACTACTTAACACACCACGGGTCACAGACCGCATGTCTTATTGTTATACTCTGTCAGGGAAATTATATATCTTTCAAATCTATCTATTTATCTATCAAATCGATCTAACTATCAAACGTATCTATCAAATGTATATTGCATCTATTGATCAATGTAATTCGTATCTATAGAATGTATGTTACATCTTTTGATTGATGTAATTCATATCTATCAAATGTATATTGCATCTTTGGATCGATAACATTCGTATCTATCAAATGGATATTGCATCTATTGATCGATGTAATTCGTATCTATCAAATGTATATTGCATCTATTGATCTATGTAATTTGTATCGATTATATGTATATTGCATCGATTGAGCTATGTAATCTATGTATCTGTGACAGACCCTTCTGTCAGGACTGAAGGAGTTAATTGTGTTTAGCTAAGAAACTAATTTCTAAAGACAGAGTTGCTGGCTCCAGCTATAATCTAATTAGTGCTAAGCATTCTATTGTTTGATCACCTCCAGAGAGAAAACGCCTAAGTGATAAGAAGAGCCAAGAGTGTCTTGTGGTTGAAGTGTTTAAGTAATATAATTCTATTGTATCATGTCAAAGGGCTTGTTCCCTCCATGTAATGTACAACAGTCTTTCAACCCCCATCGGGGGGGGGGGGTCAGACCTGCATAAATACTAGGCATAGCCTTTTAATAAATGTCATTCTGTTTTAAACCTGAAATGTGGAGCTTGGTCTCATGTTTGAGGGGAAACTGATCGGGGTTGTGAGTTGCTGATTCCCTATGCAGGACATTGTCATCTGGTATTAACCTTGGTATCCTGTTGGTACCGTAACAATTGGTGGCAAGCGACGGAATGAACCTTATCGCCCAGAAGAGTAACTACACAAGCCAGTAACCTCAGGAAGAGGGGGATTATTACAATACTGACTAAGATGGAAAGAGTACCAGGGACAGAAGGAACCAATGGGCCCAGCATATCAGACAAAACCCCTGAAGAAGCAAGCTTTGATCAGGCGGTTAAAATAAGACTGGCACATTATGGCCCCAACCCATCTGCGGAAATTATCGACCGGGTCATAGCAGCTGTGGAGGCCAACCTACTTCGCCAAAGCGGCGCTGCAGCAAACCCAGTGGAAAAGAGAAAAGTAAATTTTGCAGCTTTTAAAAACTTCCTGGAAACAGAAGGAGAGATTGATGGGTACCTTGCGGATTTTGAGAGGCAATGTGCACTACACAAGGTACCCGCAGAGGACTGGGTCATGATATTATCCGGAAAATTATCCGGCCGGGCCAGTGAGGCTTTTCGGGCCATTCCAGATGAGGAAGTCGGGGATTATAATACTGTAAAAGAGGCTCTGCTCTCCAGGTATGCGGTTACACCGGAGGCATACCGGAGGCGGTTCAGAGACACTGTTAAATTAGCTGGTGATTCCTACCTTGAGTGGGCATGTAAGGTGCACCGCACAGCAGCTCACTGGATAGCGGGGTGCCAAGCCGTATCTGGGGAAGAGGTGCTGCAGCTATTCCTGTTGGAACATTGCTTCGACAAGTTACCCGCAGGAGTTCGAGAGTGGGTTCGGGACCGTAAACCCTCCACCCTGCATGAAGCGGCTCGCTTGGCAGATGAGTATACGGATGCCCGCAAACTGGACACTGCTACCACTAAGCCCCCTGCTAGAGTGGAGTACAGACCCCCAGTCACCCCAGCAGCTGCCAGTTACCAACCCCCAGCGCACCGCTATGCCACACGGCCTCCGGCCACGAACTACCCTCAGAGAGCCCGGTTCAATTCGCGGGGCTACTCACAACCGATTCGGTGCTTTGGATGTAAGCAACTAGGGCACAAAAGACCAGAGTGTCCCCTAAATGCAGCGAACCAAGCACAGTCCTGGAGAAGACCTGCCGGCGGAATCACACGTAACCCTCAGCCTGCGGCCCGCTACGTAGAGGCGCAAGAATGCTGGAGCATCCTACATGAGGCAGACCTTGTGCAAGCTGCCCACCGGAATAACCGGCAACTGGTTAAAGTGAATGGGAAGGAGGTCAGTGGTCTACGGGATACTGGTGCTACCATGACCTTGCTTCGAAAGAACTTGGTGTCTGAGAAACAGCACACAGGAGACACTGTGGCTGTGAGGGTAGCAGGGGGCACTGTGTTCCGCCTGCCTGTTGCCAGGGTGCATTTGGATTGGGGAGGGGGCGCTAGACCTGTGAATGTGGGGGTCATGAAGGATTTACCAGCTGATGTTCTCCTTGGAAATACCTTGGTCCCCCTTGTTTCTGCCTTGGTCCCCCTTGTTTCCGCTGATGTTAACCCTGTGACTACCCGTGCTCAGATCCGTGCAGCAGAGACTGACCCACCTGCTGCTAAGCCCCAGGACGCTGAGCTCAGTAAATCTCTATCCGCTATTGATATGTGGAGGTCCCGTTACAATGCGCTGATGAAGGAGAAGAGGAGCACAGAGGAAAAAGCACGTTTAGAACGGGAATCTCTGCTAGACAAGCTGCACCGACAGACTGCAGAAAACACCAGCTTGAGAGTGGGACATGAAACCTTAAAGACAAACTTAGCGACACTTGAGGAGAAGCTGACGCTGGCTCATAGTGAGGTGCAGCAACTCAAGGGCACCCTATGTCAGTATGAAGGGATTGTGGATACCTATAAAGAGCAGGTACAGAAAACTCGTAAAGAAGCTGATGGGATTTTGAAGGACTGTTTAGCCCTAGTCTGGGCACTGAGGAAGTTGAACCCTTGTTTGTATGGACAGGAATTCTCTCTCATAACGGGAATACAGATGGATTGTCCTGGCAAACTGACATGCCTACCACCTCCTAGTCCGGTCATCCCCAGGTTGACCCGCCAAAGGGTCAAGCCGGGTCTGCCGGAGTGTTCCACAAGGGGGGAGCTATGTGACAGACCCTTCTGTCAGGACTGAAGGAGTTAATTGTGTTTAGCTAAGAAACTAATTTCTAAAGACAGAGTTGCTAGCTCCAGCTATAATCTAATTAGTGCTAAGCATTCTATTGTTTGATCACCTCCAGAGAGAAAACGCCTAAGTGATAAGAAGAGCCAAGAGTGTCTTTTGGTTGAAGTGTTTAAGTAATATAATTCTATTGTATCATGTCAAAGGGCTTGTTCCCTCCATGTAATGTACAACAGTCTTTCAACCCCCATCTGGGGGGGGGGGGGTCAGACCTGCATAAATACTAGGCATAGCCTTTTAATAAATGTCATTCTGTTTTAAACCTGAAATGTGGAGCTTGGTCTCATGTTTGAGGGGAAACTGATCGGGGTTGTGAGTTGCTGATTCCCTATGCAGGACATTGTCATCTGGTATTAACCTTGGTATCCTGTTGGTACCGTAACAGTATCTATCTATCAAATCTATCTATCTCGTGGTTGTGCAAATGGACTGTTTGCGGTTGTTTGCAGTGCGTTACACTTGGAGTTTGGTCTGTCACTGTGAAGCGGGCATAACCCTTACACTACCTGATCGATAGGACATCATAACTGATGTTTTAAAGCATGTTATTGCAAACAATTTAGGAATGTTAGGTGATTTAGGCCCTTTATGGGTTAAAAGCAGACTCTGCATCAACTTTGTAATTTTCCATGGGAGTTTTGACATGGATCCCCCTCCAGCATGCCACAGTCCAGGTGTTAGTCCCCTTGAAACAACTTTTCCATCACTATTGTGGCCAGAAAGAGTTCTTGTAAGTTTGCCTGCCTATTGAAGTCAATTTGCGGTCAATTCGCCGTTCGCGAACCGAAATTTTTAAGTTCGCGACATCACTACTTATTAACCCCTAATCTGCTGTCCCTAACATCACCGCAACCTACATTACTATTATTAACCCCTAATCCGCTGACCCTAAAATTGCCGCCACCTAACTACACTTATTAACCCCTAATCTGCTGCCCCCAATGTCGCCACCACTAAACTAAAGTTATTAACCCCTAAACCTAACCCTAAGTCTAACCCTAACCCTAACATAACCCTAAACCTAACACCCACTAACTTTAACCTAATTAAAATAATTCCAAATAAAAATTACAATTAATACCTAAATATTTCCTATTTAAAACAAAATACATACTTACCTGTAAAATAAAACCAAAGCGAGCTACAATATAACTAATATAACTATTTACTAACTACCAAGTAAAAATAAATACAAATTTACCTGTGAAATAAAACCTAACATGTCTTACAGTTATACCTAACATTACACTAAAATTAAATAAATTACATTAAAGGGACATAATACTCATATGCTAAATCACTTGAAACTGATGCAGTATAACTGTAAAAAGCTGACAGGAAAATATCACCTGAGCTTCTCTATGTAAAAAAGGAAGATATTTTACCTCACAATCTCCTCTGCTCACCAGAGTAAGTTCTGTGTAAAAAGTTATACTCAGCTGCTCACAGCTGCAGGTAAACAAATTTAAAAAAATGAAGAAATGAACAGCAGCGAATCAGCATCAGCAGTGCTGAGGTCATGAACTCTTACTGTGATCTCATGAGATTTCACTTAACTCTCATGAGATTTCATAGTAAGCTTCCTTTACCTGATTGGTGAAATAATATGAGAGTGCACGATGCTAGTCCCTTCAGATGTCCCAGGACAAACACACTAAAATGCTGCTTAGAAATCCTTTACAATGGGAGGTGGCTACTGAGGAACTTTTGAGGTAAAATATCTTTCTTTTTTACATAGAGATGTTCAGGTGATATTTTCTAATCAGCTTTTTACAGCTATGCTGCATCACTTTCAAGTGTTTAAACATTTGGGTATTATGGCCCTTTAATGAAATACAAATAACTAAATTACAAAAAAATAAACACTACGTTACACAAAATAAAAAAGAAATTATCAAATATTTAAACTAATGACACCTAATTTAATAGCCCTATCAAAATAAAAAAGCCCCCCCCCCCCAAATATAAAAACCTAGCCTACACTAAACTGCCAATAGCCCTTAAAAGGGCCTTTTGTGGATGAAGACTTCTCCTGGCTGGATGAGGATGAATGTCCGGTCTTCAAAAACAGTAAGTGGATCTTCGGGGGTTAGTGTTAGGTTTTTTAAGGGTTTATTGGGTGGGTTTTATTTTTTTCATTTTTATCTTAGGGTTTGGGCAATGGAAAAGAGCTAAATGCCATTTTAAGGGCAATGCCCATCCAAATGCCCTTTTCAGGCAATGGGGAGCTTAGGTTTATTTAGATAGGTTTTTATTTGGGGGGTTGGTTGTGTGGGTGGTGGGTTTTACTGTTGGGGGCTTGTTTGTAAAAAAAATTTATACAGGTAAAAGTGCTAATTTCTTTGGGGCAATGCCCCGCAAAAGGCCCTTTTAAGGGCTATTGGCAGTTAAGTGTAGGCTAGGGTTTTTTTTTATTTTGGGGGGCTTTTTTTATTTTGATAGGGCTATTAGATTAGGAGTAATTCATTTTTATTTTTGATAAATTCTTTTTTTTATTTTGTGTAATTTAGTGTTTATTATTTTTTGTAATTTAGATAAATTTATTTTTTAATTTAATTTATTTAATTTTAGTGTCATGTTAGGTGTTAGTGTGAGGCAGGTTAGGTTTTATTTTACAGGTAAATTTGAATTTATTTTAACTAGGTAGCTAGTAAATAGTTAATCACTATTTACTAACTAGTCTACCTAGTTAAAATAAATACAAACTTACCTGTGAAATAAAAATAAAACCTAAGATAGCTACAATGTAACCATTAGTTATATTGTAGCTAGCTTAGGGTTTATTTTACAGGTAAGTAAGTATTTATTTTTAAATAGGAATTATTTAGTTATAAATAGTAAGTTTTATTAAGAATTATTTTAATTATATTAAAGTTATGGTGTTAGGGTTAGGGTTACATTAGGGTTAGACTTAGGGTTAGGTTTAGGGGTTAATATATTTATTTAGTGTTAGTGATGTGGGAGGCCAGAGGTTTAGAGGTTAATAACTTTAATATAGTGGCGACGGCGATGTTGGGGGCGGCAGATTAGGGGTTAATAAATTTATGTAGGTGGCAGCGACGTTGGGGGCGGCAGATTAGGGGTCAATAAGTGTAGGTAGGCGGCGGCAACATTGGGGGCGGTAGATTAGGGGTTAATAAATGTATGTAGGTGTCGGTGATGTCGGGGGCAGCAGATTAAGGGTGTTTAGACTCTGGGTTTACGTTAGGGTGTTAGGTGTAAACATATATTTTGTTTCCCTATAGACATCAATGGGGTTGCGTTACGGAGCTTAACGCTCCTTCATTGCAGGTGTTAGGCTTTTTTTTTAGCCGGCTCTCCCCATTGATGTCTATGGTGAAATCGTGCACAAGCACGTCAAAGCAGCTCAAAGCAGCACTTGTATTTCTGTGCAGTATGGAGCTAAACGTAGCCATATCGCCAGCAAATGTCGGGTTTTTGCAAACCTGTAATAGCAGCGCTATTAAAGATGAGCGGTGGAAATAACTTGCAAGTTATTAGCGAGCCACTCATAACGCAAAACCCGTAATCTGGCTGACTGTTAGGCAACAATGTCTATACTTATCTCAACAAAAAGATCACTGACACAGAGCGCAACAATATAACATCTAGGAACGAGTCCTATAAAAGTCCTCCAGTAGTTGCTTGAAGATAGATCCTCTCAAGTGATAACAAAAAAGTTCCAAAAGTATACCACAGTATTGGTTGCTGATCGTGATTCCACAACTTGCAGACAGGATTAGAATTAGCCCTAGGGGAGTGACTATATCTCAAACGTGGTTTGTAGCTGCTGTTATACAACCAATCCTAGCCATGGAGATGCCGGTAAAGTATACCCGGTGCTTCTCCCATTACAAGCTAACTGAGGAGTAATAAGGAGCAACAAAACACATAAGGTGAGAACCATTAAGTCTTAAGTGTGCTAGATCTCATACATAGCTATATCAGAGTCACCTCTGTCAGTAAGAGCTATGGAGATGTCCAGTTACTGAACCAAAACCAGACGCCTTCTCTCCAATAACAGCCTAAATGTGGTAAATTACCTCACAAGACATAAGTAATGCCAATAATTGCTTTCATTATAGAACGCTGAAATGATCCGGCTTCTTCTGGGCTTGTATTTAGTCACATGATGAGTGCTTCCTTTTAAAGGAAAACCTGTGTGTTGCCCTTCGGAAATAGATGCCAAGGAATATTAGTTCCCACTAAAACAGAGAACTATTAGGCTTCAATGATTATCACACATATATCAACATTGAAGCAACTGACAGAATAATTACAATGTATTATAACAAACAACAACAGCAGTAATTAAGAACAGGGACCATTGTTGATAGAGATATACTATATATGACAAGAAACGACCAAGGTTAAATTCTTCATTCAGGCCCAATGGAGCAAGGGTATCAAGATTAAACATTCATCTGCTTTCATGTTGCAGAAGGATTCTTTCTAAATCCCCACCTCTAATTCCCAACAACAGAGTTTAAACCTGTAGCCCTAGGTTATCATGCTGCTTACAGTAACACCACCTTTGAATAATATATGAGCCATTCTCACCTTTCACATTACTTGCTCCTATGTGCAGTTGAATGTTTCCTACCGGTATGTCTGGTTCACTTACAACAGGTCTGGATCCCTCAGCTCCTCTCAGTTCAAAGCTATGATCCACCGTCGGCGTCTCACGTGACCTCCGTATCACGTGACCACAACTGAGCCAATGGTATTGCTGCTAGTCCGTATTGAGCTGTGTATCCCCGGCAACTTCTGTTCATGTGTCACTGGTCCTGGTAGCTATCAGTAAAAATCTGACCCAGAGCCTCAACGGGTCAATGAGCATGTACACGCTCTAGCAGTTAAACCTCAGCATTCTCCATTGCTGAATAGGAATCCAAACAAAACAAAAGGAACTGCTAAAAATTAAAAAAATCTTTATTCTGTCTTAGTTAAAAATCAGCACACATGTAGAAGAGATAAAAAATGCAGACATGTCAGGTCAGACTGACGCGTTTCGGCTGCTGAAAGCCTTAATCATAGACTCAATTTTCTGATATCACATGTAGAGCTTAAATATGCTCCCTCACAATCTCATTGGCTGCCCCTATGCCTGCTACAACAAACTCATCACTTAGATTTAAAGAGATAGCAAACCTCCAACAAAAAACACTAACATTGACTATGTTGGAAATCTATATACTAAAGTCTAAAAGATTATCTTTACCAAAGTGAAGAAAACGTTTACCTACAGCGCTAAAAAGCTTGAAACAGTGTTTCAGACTGATATAATATAATAGAGACAATATTAGGATACAAAAAAAAATTCAGATATAAAATATAACAGAACACATAGAATACAAACATACAATTATACACTATAAATAACATATATGTTGATCAGATGTATATCTAATTAAGTGTAGTAATCAAAAACTGAAAAAAAGTGTACAATATGTGATAAAAACAGACACAAAATTAATTAAAACATAAATAAGCTTGGAACAAAACACCCTTTCAGGTTAATTGATGACTGATGTGGTCAATGAAGTGGAACGGATTGCAAGGACAACAATATCCACAATGGTGTCAACGAAGGATCTGGAATACACAAGAATCCCAAATAAAACAGCGGAAAAGGTACCAAATATAAGGTGTACACTTTTACTTACACCAGAGAGGTACTCAGATGTGTCTACGGTCCCTCCCTTCAGTGGCAACTGCTCCATAGTAATCCCTGGTAGAGCGTAACTTTGTCCTGGTGTCTTCAAGCTAAGCCGGTATGTCTAACAAGCCTTGGAGGGTTGAGAAAAGTTCAGTGTTGGAGCAACGCGTTTCAGCCCATGCAGGGCCTTTGTCAAGCTCCCAAAGAGAGAAAAAAGGTTAATATTTAAAGGCAATAACTCCAATCTTATTGGTCTCTGTGTGGGTGGAGTAACTGGATACAATTCGCTACTCAAAGCTATCAGTAATTCTGAGAGAGACATATGTTAAAAGTGGTGATTTAGATGGCAATTAAAACTACAATTAGGATAGAACGAATGTATCATATCTTCAAACATATATTATTGTTACACTTAGCATATTTTTAAGAGAGTTTTCAATGGTTAGATCATTTTCCAAATATATACATCACCTATATGTATTTTAAAACAGACTAACATGCGGCTAGATCACGAGTTTTGTCGGTAAGGCTGTGCGTTGCTCCCTTTAAACAACGCTGGTATTACGAGTTTCCTTTAAGCCGGCGTTAGCCTCAGAAAACTGAGCGTTGAGCAAAATTTAGCTCCACATCTCACCTCGATACAAGTGCTGCTTACGGTAGCGGTAAGCTGGCAAAACGTGCTTGTGCACGATTTCCCCATAGGAAACAATGGGGCTGAGCTGGGTGAAAAAAAAAACCCTAACACCTGCAAAAAAGCAGCGTTCAGCTCCTAACACAGCCCCATTGTTTCCTATGGGAAAATTAAATTTATGTCTGCACCTAACACCCTAACATGAACCCCGAGTCTAAACACCCCTAATCTTACACTTATTAACCCCTAATCTGCCGCCCCTGCTATCGCTGACATCTGCATTATATTATTAACCCCTAATCTGCTGCTCCGGACACCGCCGCCACCTACATTATACTTATAAACCCCTAATCTGCTGCCCCCCACATCGCCGACACCTACATTATAGTTATTAACCCCTAATCTGCCCCCACAACGTCACCGCAACTATATTAAATTTATTAACCCCTAATTTGCCGCCGCCAACGTCGCCGCCACTATAATAAAGTTATTTACCCCTAAACCTAAGTCTAACCCTAACCCTAATTCCCCCCAACTTAAATATAATTTAAATTAAACTAAATTAATTTAATATAATTAAATAAATTAATCCTATTTAAAACTAAATACTTACTGATAAAATCAACCCTAAGCTAGCTACAATATAACTAATAGTTACATTATAGCTAGCTTAGGATTTATATTTATTTTACAGGCAAGTTTGTATTTATTTTAACTAGGTAGAATAGTTATTAAATAGTTATTAACTATTTAATAACTACCTAGCTAAAATAATTACAAAATTACCTGTAAAATAAACCCTAACCTAAGTTACAATTACACCTAACACTACACTATCATTAAATAAATTACCTAAACTGCCTACAATTAATTACAATTAAATTAAATAAACTAAATTACGGGGAAAAAACCCACTAAATTACAGAAAATAAAAAAAGAATTACAAGAATTTTAAACTAATTACACCTAATCTAATCCCCCTAATAAAATAAAAAAGCCCCCCAAAATAAGAAAAATTCCCTACCCTATACTAAATTACAAATAGCCCTTAAAAGGGCCTTTTGCAGGGCATTGCCCCAAAGTAATCAGCTCTTTTACCTGTAAAAAAACGAATACAATACCCCTCCCCAACATTACAACCCACCACTCACACACCCCTACTCTAAAACCCACCCAATCCCCCCTTAAAAAAAAACCTAACACTAACTCCCTGAAGATCACCCTACCTTGAGCCGTCTTCACCCAGCCGGGCACAAGTGGTCCTCCAGAGGGTCCGAAGTCTTCATCCGATCGGGGCAGAAGAGGTCCTCCAGATGGCAGAAGGCTTCATCCAGGCAGCATCTTCTATCTTCATCCTTCTGGAATGGAGTGGGTCCATCTTCAATCCAGCCAACGCGGAGCATCCTCTTCAAACGAAGTCCTAACGAAAAATGAAGGTTCCTTTAAATGACATCATCCAAGATGGCGTCCCTTGAATTTTGATTGGCTGATAGAATCCGCCAGGCGGCATCTTCTATCTTCATCCTTCCGGAGCGGAGCGGGTCCATCTTCAATCCAGCCGATGCAGAGCATCCTCTTCAAACGAAGTCCTAACGAAGAATGAAGGTTCCTTTAAATGACGTCATCCAAGATGGCGTCCCTTAAATTTCGATTGGCTGATAGAATACTATCAGCCAATCGGAAATAAGGTAGAAAAAATCCTATTGGCTAATGCTATCAGCCAATCGGATTGAAGTTCAATCCGATTGGCTGATCCAATCAGCCAATAGGATTGACCTCACATTCTATTGGCTGATTGGAACAGACAATAGAATGCGAGGTCAATCCTATTGGCTGATTGGATCAGCCAATCGGATTGAACTTCAATTATATTATAATTTGAATTATATTTAAGTTAGGGGGGGTTAGGGTTAGGGTTAGACTTAGATTTAGGGTTAATAAATTTATTATAGTAGCGGTGACGTTGGGGTCGGAAGATTAGGGGTTAATAAATGTAGGTAGGTGTCGGCAACGTTGGGGGGCAGATTAGGGGTTAATAAATATAATGTAGGTGTCGGCGATGTTAGGGGCAGAAGATTAGGGGTTCATAGGTATAATGTAGGTGGCGGCGATGTCTGGTCTGCAGATTAGGGGTTAAAAAAAATTATTTTAGTGTTTGCGATGTTTAGGGGTTAATAGGTAGTTTATCTGTGTTAGTGTACTTTTTAGCACTTTAGTCAAGAGCTTTATGTTCTGGCGTTAGCCCATAAAACTCTTAACTACTGACTTAAATGCGGTAGGAGTCTGGACAGGAGAGGGTCTACCGCTCACTTCTTCCAAGACTCGTAATACCGGCGTTAGGCAAATCCCATTAAAAAGATAGGATACGCAATTGACGTAAGGGGCTTTTCGGTAGCCTCGAGTCGCGGGAAAAAAGTGAGCGGTACACCTGTACCTGCCAGACTCGTAATACCAGCAGGCGGTAAAAAGCAGCGTTAGGACCTCTTAACGCTGCTTTTTTACCCTAATGCCAAACTTGTGATCTAGCCAATGGTTTGTAATTCATGTCTCTACCAAAAAATTGTATATCTGACTGAGAACACTGTAATCAGCGCCTTTTAAATCATAAATTATATACCAATGCACTATTGGACAATGAAAAATACTGTAAATATAACAAAAACGTATGCATATATCGTAAATAATTGAGTGGAAATTTTTTTTTGTAAATACTAATAGCAATGAAAATAATTGCACTATTAGTTTAAAAAATAATTGTGGTATTTAAAAAATTAATATTCCGTTAAAATTTCAATTAGTTTACTAATTAATTCATTTAACCAAAAAATGAGAACTTTTGATAAACATGGAAAATTCAAATAGATAACAAAATAGACTATTACTACATTTTTGAATCAACAATATTTGGTACGAAAAAAGAAGGGACATATTTAAAAAAGGGAATATATATTTAAAAAAGGAAATATATTTAAAAAGGAGATGGTTTGAAAAGGGGGATGTATTTAAAAAAGTATATTTAAAGGGGGGTATATTAAATGTATATCTTTAGAGAAATTACTTTGAGCGAAATTCGATAAAAAGAATTCTGTAACTAGACACTTGTTTACTATAATACACCTAGATTACGAGTTGGCGTTATGAGTGAAAAAGCAGCGTTATGGCTCTTTTTCACTACCGCTGCTATTACGAGTCTTGCAGGTTTTTCTGTACCGCGCACTTTTTTGGCCATAACGCAACGTAACTACTGCAGCTTTCAAAAAGGCCTGTTTCAATGGGACTTTCATAGCGCTGGTATTACAAGTTTGCCTTTCCGGCCAAAAAGTGAGCAGTACAGCCTATACCGTCAAGATCCATAACGTAAACTGAAAGTCAGTAGTTATGAGTTTTACGCTACAAAGCTGTAGCATAAAACTCATAACTAAAGTGCTAAAAAGTACACTAACACCCATAAACTACCTATTAACCCCTAAACTGAGGCCTTTCTGCATTGCAAACACTAAAATAAAATTATTAACCCCTAATTTGCTGCTACCGACATCACCGCCACTATAATAAACATATTAACCCCTAAATTGTCGCGCTCCCTCATCGCAAACACTAGTTAAATATTATTAATTTCTAATCTGCTGTCCCTAACATCGCCGCAAACTACATTACTGTTATTAACCCCTAATCTGCTGCCCCCAAAATCGCCGCCACTATACTAAAGTTATTAACCCCTAAATCTAACCCTAAGTCTAACCCATACACCCCTAACTTTAATGTGATTAAAATAAATCTAAATAAAATAAACTTGCTACAATATAACTAATAGTTACATTGTCGCTATCTTAGGTTTTATTTTTATTTCACATGCAAGTTTGTATTTATTTTAACTAGGTAGAATAGTTAGTAAATAGATATTAACTATTTACTAACTACCTAGTTAAAATAAATACAAATTTACCTGTAAAATAAAACCTAACCTGCTTTACACTAACACCTAACCTTAAACTACAATTAAATCAATTACATTAATTAAATACAATTAACTAAATTACAAAAACAAACAAACACTAAATTACACAAAATAAAAAAGAAATGATCAAATATTTAAACTAATAACACCTAATCTAATAGCCCTATCAAAATAAAAAAGACCCCCAAAATAAAAAAAAATCCCTAGCCTAAACTAAACTGCCAATAGCCCTTAAAAGGACCTTTTGCAGGGCATTGCCCCAAATAAATCAGCTCTTTTACCTGTAAAAAAAAAAAATGCAAACAACCCCACAACAGTAAAACCCACCACCCACACAACCAAACCCCCCAAATAAAAACCTATCTAATAAACCTAAGCTCACCATTGCCCTGAAAATGGCATTTGGATGGGCATTGCCCTTAAAAGGGCATTTAGCTATTTTTCCACCCAAAGTCCCTAACCTAAAATTAAAACCCACCCCCCAATAAACCCTTAAAAAAACCTAACACTAACCCCCGAAGATCCACTTACAGTTTTTGAAGACCCGACATCCATCCTCATCCATCCCGAAGTCTTCATCCAACCAGGCAGAAGTCTTTATCCATCTGGCGCGGAGCAGCTCCATCTTCAAGATATCCGGCACAGAGCATCCTCTTCTTACGACGGCGACTGAAGAATGAAGGTTCCTTTAAGGGACGTCATCCAAGATGGCGTCCCTTGAATTCCGATTGGCTGATAGAATTCTATCAGCCAATCAGAATTTAAGGTGAAAAAATCCTATTCTCTGATGCAATCAGCCAATAGGATTGAGCTTCAATACTATTGGCTGATCCAATCAAGAGGATGCTCCGCGTCGGATGTCTTGAAGATGGAGCCGCTCTGTGCTGGATGGATGAAGATAGAAGATGCCGTCTGGATGAAGACTTCTGCCCGGTTGGATGAAGACTTCGGCCCGCTTGGATGTAGACTTCTGCCGGCTTCGCTGAAGACTTCTGCTGCTTCGTTGAGGATGGATGTCGGGTCTTCAAAAACTCTAAGTGGATCTTCGGGGGTTAGTGCTAGTTTTTTATGGGTTTATTGGGTGGGTTTTAATTTTAGGTTAGGGACTTTGGGCAGAAAAAGAGCTATATGCCCTTTTAAGGGCTATTGGCAGTTTAGTTTAGGCTATGTTTTTTTTTATTTTGGGGGGGCTTTTTTTATTTTGATAGGGCTATTAGATTAGGTGTAATTAGTTTAAATATTTGATCATTTCTTTTTTCTTTTGTGTAATTTAGTGTTTGATTTTTTGTAATTTTGTTAATTGTATTTAATTAATGTAATTTATTTAATTGTAGTGTAAGGTTAGGTGTTACTGTAACTCAGGTTAGGTTTTATTTTACAGGTAAATTTGTATTATTTTAAGTAGGTAGCTAGTAAATAGTTAATAACTATTTACTAACTAATCTACTTAGTTAAAATAAATACAAACTTGCCTGTGAAATAAAAATAAAGATAGATACAATGTAACTATTAGTTATATTGTAGCTAGCTTAGGGTTTATTTTATAGGTAAGTATTTAGTTTTAAATAGGAATTATTTAGTTAATGATAGTAATTTTTATTTATATTTATTTTAATTATAAAGTTAGTGAGTGTTAGGGTTAGACTTAGGGTTAGGGGTTAATAACTTTAGTATAGTGGCGTCGTCGTTGGGTGCGGCAGATTAGGGGTTAATAAGTGTAGGTAGGTGGCGGCGACATTAGGGGTGGCAGATTAGGGGTTAATAAGTATAATGTAGGTGGCGGCAACATTGGGGGCGGCAGATTAGGGGTTAATAAGTGTAGGTAGGTAGCGATGACATTGGGGGCAGCAGATTAGTGGTTAATAACTGTAATGTAGGTTGCAGCGACATTGGGTGCGGCAGATTAGGGGTTAATAAATATAATGTAGGTGGCGGCGATGTTGGGGGTCGCTGATTAGGGGTTAATAAGTGTAATGTAGGTAGCGACGAGATTGGGGCAGCAGATTAGGGGGTTAATAAGTGTAGGTAGGTGGCAGCGGTGTCGGGGCAGCAGATTAGGGGTTAATGAGTATAATGTAGGTCGCGGAAATGTCGGGGGCGGCAGATTAGGGGTGTTTAGACTCGGGGTTTATGTTAGGGTGTTAGGTTTAAACATAACTTTTCTTTCCCCATAGGAATCAATGGGGCTGCGTTACGGAGCTTTACACCCCTTTATTGCAGGTGTTAGGCTTTTTTTCAGCAAGCTCTCCCCATTGATGTCTATGGGGAAATCGTGCACGAGCACGTAAAACCAGCTCACAGCAGCGCTGGTATTGGAGTGCGGTATGGAGCTGAATTTTGCTCAGTGCTCACTTATTGCCTGCTAACGCCAGGGGTTTTATAAACCTGTAATAGCAGTGCTATAGGGAGGTGAGCGGTGACAATAACTTGCAAGTAAGCACCGCACCACTCATAATGCAAAACTCGTAATCTAGCCGATGGATACTTATTGTGAAAAATTAATATTTGGAAATTTAGAAATGTAATAATGGACTAAATTTATTGATGAAATACATTTATATTGTACAATGAGCGTGTCTGTACATATCCACCATAGTTTTTAATGAGTAATTATTACAATAGGTACTCTTAAAAAATATTATGTGAAGTAAAAATTGGAAGAACCATACAGTAGATCCAAAGTAATTTTAATTTTAATAATCTTTTCAATCATTCAAAAAACAACCAATATCAAAATCCAAATTAAGACCATTTGATTGTAGGGTTTTTAGATCAAAAATCCATCTGGTCTCCCTCTTTAAAAGTTCTGCTTAGGGATTACCAAATTTGCTTTATTACAAATTCCAAAATGCTTTGGTACAGGTAGATGCCTATTTCTTTCCAAAGTATAATTTTCAATAGACCATAAGTGTTCTCTGATACGAACACGTAGGGGTCTTTCTGACTCCCTTACGTATTGTTTGCTGCACTAGCACCGTATCACATAAATGACATAACTGTCTGAACATCTAATCAGATCACTAATTTTAAATGTTTTGCCCGTTACATTGGAACTATAATCTTTTTGTTTCACCGAATGTTTGCATGATTTACATGTTAAACAAGGGTGAAAACCGTGTAAGCTCTTACCCATGAGGTCCATTTGGGACCCACAATTCTTCCTACTTTTCATTTCTAAAAGAGAAGTAGGAAGCAATGCAGGCTGCACAACTTGATATAGTAAAATTCAAAAAACTTTTATTTTCATCAAGCTGTTTCCCCAACACACAATTAAAACAGCTGCCAACCCTGATGAAGTGCTCAGTTTGAGCAGGAAACACGTCGGAAGGCGGTTTATCTGTCCCCCTGTGTGTATGGGTATCAAGCCCATAAGAGGGCGAAACGCGTCGTTGTGTTGGCAGGACTACCCCTTGGCATTTACTATCTACACATATTGGATTCCTTAACATAACCCGGGTTATAATAGTGGAACTTTTTCTAATCTGAAGAATCTCTGTTATGGTTTGTGGTTTGAATGAATTCTGAATATTCACCACAGTGCCCACCTATCTACAATATCTGTTCATACCCTTGCGTGCTTTAAGCACTAAGTGCAGGGTGGATGTGAGAGGACCGCACCTGTGAAGTCTAGAAATAAGCGCAAGGTTTTGGCCTCTTTCCCTTACCGGAACTCTATCCAGTGACGTCAGACGCCGAAAAATCCCAATCGGATCCACTCGAGGAGGATACTGAACAGGGAAGGTGAACCGCATACGATCAGGAGATCGTGGGTAAAGTACATTGCAAAGAACTATAACTGTATTACCTTTTAACAATATGCTGGGTATCAAATCCTCCTAAGGAAGTGTGGAACATTTAAAGTTTTATCGGCAGTTCTACCTCATTTTTTGATTGGCAGCTTGGTGGTATTCCTTCTACATTTTGGACTTTATCTAATATTACCTTTTTTAACGTCTTTTTAGAGACCATTACAGCTTACAATATAGTGTGCAATAGATTCTTTTTTGTACAATATAGCTTACTATATAGTGTGCAATAGATCTCTTTTTTGTACTTAGCGGTCTCCACATAAAGTTTTTAGATCTGTGTATGTTATAGGATAACCATTTTAGAGTCATATCAGTGTAGTATTTTTAAATATCTATTTTTTATATAGTGCTATTTGGATTATCTTATTTGGGGAGACGTCCCTTGTATGTGTTATATGTATGTTTTAATAAATGTATATTTATTTTACCTGCAAGTGTTGATACCTTTGGCTTTTTTCAGCGCCTCCCTTATATTCTCTTATATATTTTTAATCTTTCTTGTGACAACTATAGGGATATTGTCATTTAAGGGGGAGTTTGGTATCTCTTTGTCATAGCACACCTTAAACACATATTTTTTAACTCTGTATGGGTAACTACTTGAAGTTGTGTTTGTAAATATCTGAGTTGATGAAAATAAAAGTTTTTTGAATTTTACTATATCAAGTTGTGCAGCCTGCATTGCTTCCTACTTCTCTTTTGGAACTGTTTGCTATTTTCCAGCGCACGGGAAGCGCTGTTTGGAAGCATATGCACCTGTTGATTTTTTTCTGTATAGCAGCAGCCTGCACAGCAGGTAATCACTACGCTGCCTAGCCGGTGTGTTCAGCGTGTGTTAGACGGAAGACGGAACTTATTCAAGTTGGATCGGACAACAGCCGACACAGATATCTACCCTCCCTGAGGTGAGTAGGACCGGAGAAACATATTAATGTATATTACTTTACCGGTGTGGGTTTCAAGTATCTGATAATTAGTCGACCAAAGGTATACAAGAATCCTATAGTCTACTAGCACACACTGAGAAGAATTGAACTAGTAACTTGTAACACAGGTTATTATATCAGGAATTTGGTGGCTGATCTTATGCAAAGAACTTTATTAAATTGATTATACAAGTATTTTCACCATAATGCACCAAAGCGGAACTCTTTACACAGTATTGGAAGTACACACAATATAAATTACAGAATAATTATAAGAAGTCTTTAAGCCACAAGAGGTTTTGTGAGTGCCGGTTAGAGCATTGTGTATGAGTGTTGGTATTTAACTTTTCATTTCAGTGGGTGCTAGAATTACCTTTTTGTATACCACTTAAGGTTTAGGGGGGAGAAGGGGACCTAATTTTTCATTATTTTGTTACATTTTTCAATGTTTGATGAGAATATTTTCTAATGTTTATTGCTGCTATAATTGGTTATGAAAGGGATGAATATAGTTTCTTTATTCATAGATGGTTTAGATCTGATCAACGTATATGTTTTTTTATAGTGTATAATTTTGTTTGTATTCTATTTGTTCTTTTATTAAATATTTTATATCTGATATATTTTGTATCCTAATATTGTCTCTATTATATCATATCTGTCTGAAACACTGTTTCAAGCTTTTTAGTGCTGTGGGTAAAGGTGTTCTTCATCTTCACTTTGGTGAAGATAATCTTTTAGACTTTAGTATTATCAGTTCAGAGGCTGGGGATTCCTTTGTTTTTTTCCCCACGTGTTTAATAGTGATAATCAGCACAGAGATTACTTTCTTCTTTTTTTGTGGAAACCTATATATATATACATGTTATCTGCCCTAGTATGCAAAAGCGCACTGTACTCATAATAAACCCCCCAATGCACCTGGATTGTTATACCATAGTGCATTGGTTGGAATGTTATTCAATGCTTTTATATATATATATATATATATATATATATATATATATATATATATATATATATATATATATATTATTAACCTTTATATGTTTTTAACATTTTAAACCTACCCTGCATCTAAAAAAAATGAATATATCTATATATACATATATGAACATCCTTTGAACTGTGAGAAGTGTATCAAAAGGGGTGTATTAGCAATCTGTTACAAAGTATATATTCTTCGGACTTACATATTTGCATTTAGCAATCTGTTTTGTCTTGACATATTTATGTATGTGTACTTGGCAATATGTTTCAATACATATTATGGATTAATTAAAGGAATAATTGGCAATTTTATATATATATATATTTATATATATATATATATATATATATATATATATATATATATATATATATATATATATATATATATATATATATATATAAGATCAGTGTAGGCAGAAGCCACTCACAGGGTCTTTCCTTAGATAAATACAAATAGTATTTTATTTGACGTTTCGGGTATTACCCCATTTTCAAAAATAAGCATAACAATAAACAGTGAACTCACCCCCTTAATATCCCTGCACAGCAAACAGAAGTGCGGTGCTTACTCTGCCTCCCGGAAGTTACCCGACGTCACGTGACGCTTACATCACGAGAGTGGTTATGGCAACCGGACGCTCAGACATGAGCGCTGTGCGTGTACTTAAAAACATAGGTAAAACGTGCTGACAGGAGCCATTGCATTTACAGAAAGTGATGATATCACACAGATGTCTAGGGCATACCGCTTGTTCCCTACTGGGAGAGGATACTAATTATCGCTGTACATGACAGTATTACATTGGTTACAATCCAGTAACATATCGTAAAAAAATTTTGCACCCAAAATGCATTCACATTTATGCAGACTCAAAGGTTTTGTTTATATACAGTCAAAAAAGGAATACATAACATGATATATTATATACTACACATTAAACCATACCGTATTACAATGCAATTATTTTTGTGTCTCATTATAGCAGGAGTGTATAAGTAAAACTAGAGAGGCATATTCATGCAAGCTAGGCCATATATATCACATATACATAACATAACAACAGATATGTGTCAGGTGATACATACTATTAATCTAAATGGTTAAATTACACGGGTATACATTAGTAGCTCAGTATATGCAGCCAATTATGCAGCACATACAAAATGTTACAACACTGCTACAAAAACAGAATATTGCAGTATATAAAAATTGTAATAGCACTGCTATTTAAACAGATCTCCTATATTATACGGTATACTGTGTGTGGGTGAAACAACCCCAGATAGTTACTAACTATCTATAGACAACAATGCCATTCCAAATGGACATTGAGCCCCCTAAGGGTCATGGTCCCTAGGTTGAAAATCCATTGTGCTTCCCTTTGCAAGAGGATTTTTGCCCTATCACCCCCCCTGTTCAACGGGGGGATGTGGTCAATTATAATATATTTGAGATCAATAGCTTTGTGTCCGGCTTCAGCAAAATGCCGAGCCACAGGCTGATCAAATGTTCCTTTGTCTATCGCTGCACGTATGGCGGACCGATGGTTCGCCATCCTGGTTCACAGGTCGTCCACCATCTTGCCCACCTAAAACATTTCACACACACAGTGTAGGAGATAAACGATGTACTTCGTGGTGCAGGTCACTCTGTATCTTATTTTAAAAACAATTGTAGAGTACGGGTGGCTGAAGAAACTGCCTGTAGTTAAACCCCCGCAGGTGGTGCATCCCAGGCACTGAAAGCACCCAGGTTTGGCTTTAAGCCAGGTGTCTTTTCTGTAACATCCTCTGGGGTCTGTTTTGATAAGTTGATCTCTCAGTGAGGCCGCTCTTCGGTATCCATTCCTAGGTGGTAAGTCCCTATCCGTGGTTAGCAGGTTCCAGTTTTTCCTCAGGGTTCCTGCAATCCCTTCTTTGCCCCTGGTATAGGTAGTGGTAAATGTGAGTTTCTCCTCCACTTCTTTACTCTTCTGGCCATATAGAAGTTCTTTTTGTGTCGTTTCCACAGCCGCTTCTTTGCTTATCTTCAAAGTTTTCTGGTGGTATCCCCACTGGCAGAATTTCTTTTCCATATCTGTCATCTGTAGGTTCCTGAGTTCCTCAATGGTATTGTTCCTGGCTACTCTCTTAAATTGGGATGTTGGAAGTGCCTTCTTCAGGCTAGGCAGATGGCAGCTGGAAGCACACAGAATAGAATTCTTATTGGTTGGTTTGCTGTAGAGGGTAGTGTTCAGGGTATCCCCTCGTTTGAAAATTCTTATGTCTAGAAAATCTATGGTATTCTTGTCGTAATTTTCAACTTGATAGTAGGGTGTTGTTATAAACTGTTATAATCTAATCTTTCAAATATACAGATAATCCTGAATTGCTAATATCTTTTATATGCAGAATTGTTGCTCTTTTATATGTGAATCCAGAAACCACTTTTAGATATACTGGGCAAAATAGCGTGAGCAGTTATTAGCAGTGCAGAAACAATCTGCTGAGTAATAGGATTTAAAAGTTAATAAACCCTTGCTGCATCAGGGTAGCTGTGTAGATACAAATGAAATTAAGTATCTTATGAGAGAGAAAGGCAGTTCATATGTATCACTTAATAAATGAAAGTTAAATTCAGTCCAGAAGTACAATGAGCATGATTGTTTAGGCAACAATGTGAGATGTACAATAATTGATTAACAGAAACAGCTTTGAATGAGAGTGTCCAAACAGGAAACTGCAGCTTACACAAAATAAGTACCATAGATCAGCGTGGAGTAAAGTTCCAGATCACATATACAGTGGGGCAAAAAAGTATTTAGTCAGCCACCAATTGTGCAAGTTCTCCCACTTAAGAAGATGAGAGAGGCCTGTAATTTTCATCACAGGTATACCTCAACTATGAGAGACAAAATGTGGAAACAAATCCAGACAATCAAATTGTCTGATTTGGAAAGAATTTATTTGCATATTATGGTGGAAAATAAGTATTTGGTCGCCTACAAACAAGCAAGATTTCTGGCTCTCGCAGACCTGTATCTTCTTCTTTAAGAGGCTCCTCTGTCCTCCACTCATTACCTGATTTAATGGCACCTGTTTGAACTTGTTATCAGTATAAAAGACACCTGTCCACAGCCTCAAACAGTCACACTCCAAACTCCACTATTGTGAAGACCAAAGAGCTGTCGAAGGACACCAGAAACAAAATTGTAGACCTGCACCAGGCTGGGAAGTCTGAATCTGCAATATTCAAGCAGCTTGGTGTGAAGAAATCAACTGTGGGAGCAATACTTAGAAAATGGAAGACATACAAGACCAGTGATAATCTCCCTCGATCTGGGGCTCCACGCAAGATCTCACCACATGGGGTCAAAATGATCACAAGAACAGTGAGCAAACATCCCAGAACCACACGGAGGGACCTAGTGAATGACCTGCAGAGAGCTGGGACTAACGTAACAAAGGCTACCATCACTAACATACTACGCTGCCAGGGACTCAGATCCTGCAGGGCCAGACGTGTCGCCCTGCTTAAGCCAGTACATGTCCGGGCCCGTCTGATGTATGCTAGAGAGCATTTGGATGATCCAGAAGCGGATTGGGAGAATGTCATATAGTCAGATTAAACCAAAGTAGAACTGTTTGGTAGAAACACAACTCGTCGTGTTTGGAGGAGAGAGAATGCTGAGTTGCAACCAAAGAACACCATACCTACTGTGAAGCATGGGGGTGGCAACATCATGCTTTGGGGCTATTTCTCTGCAAAGGGAACAGGACGATTGATCCGTGTACATGAAAGAATGAATGGGGCCATGTATTGTGAGATTTTGAGTGCAAACCTCCTTCCATCAGCAAGGGCATTGAAGATGAAACGTGGCTGGGTCTTTCAGCATGTCAATGATCCCAAACACACCACCCGGGCAATGAAGGAGTGGCTTCGTAAGAAGCATTTCAAGGTCCTGGAGTGGCCTAGCCAGTCTCCAGATCTCAACCCCATATAAAACCTTTGGAGGGAGTTAAAAGTCCGTGTTGCCCAGCGACAGCCCTAAAACATCACTGCTCTAGAGGAGATCTGCATGCAGGAATGGGCCAACATACCAGCAACAGTGTGTGACAACCTTGTGAAGACTTACAGAAAACGTTTGACCTCTGTCATTGCCAACAAAGGATATATAACAAAGTATTGAGATGAACTTTTGATATTGACCAAATACTTATTTTCCACCATAATATGCAAATAAATTCTTTCCAAATCAGACAATGTGATTGTCTGGATTTGTTTCCACATTTTGTCTCTCATAGTTGAGGTATACCTATGATGAAAATTACAGGCCTCTCTCATCTTCTTAAGTGGGAGAATTTGCACAATTGGTGGCTGACTAAATACTTTTTTGCCCCACTGTATAAGGCAAGACTGAATGTATAACTTATTTACAGAGTACCTTAATCCAGACGATATGATGATGATGATGATGAGGGGAAATTCTTTCCTTTCATGCTGTGGAAGTACACTGACTTGGTTCTGTGCAGTGAGATGAGTTGAGAGGCAGAACCAGCTTCCGGTCTGTGTTTAGTGAGTCTGTAGATTAGCTGCAGGTATCCAGAGATAGGTAACAAAGATTCTGTGTAAACTCAGCCAGAATTAGGAAGAGGTAAAACTCCATCAACTATAGGCTCAAAAGAGAGCTGCTGGAACAACAAAAGGAATTCACAAGAGCTGGTAACAATTGGTACAGCGAGTAGTGCCTGACCTGCAAGGAAAAATACAAAGAGAGCTTCAGCACAGATCAGCTGAGAAAAGTTCATAAATTAATCCTTGTTGAAAGTGAACTTAAATAGGCACAGGAAGTAGATAGGGGGGAATATGCCTTGAAGGTATATCACAGGTGTACTTTGTTCAGTTCCTCAAGCCAACTGAGTAGCTCCTCCTCAGTTTCCATCCATAGGAGGAACAGATCATCAATATACCTTTTAAATAGCTGCATTCTGTGGTCTTGAAACAGTTGTGTACCTCTATTCTCTAGATCAGCCATAAACAGGTTGGCATATGATGGGGCAACAAGTGCATCACCCCTGACTCCTAACCATCATCCAGCAGGTCTCCAAGCATAGTCTGAAATTGTACAGTGGGGTTGGTATGCAAGACCTCATAAACGTCTTTGTCATTCAATTGCCGAAGTGCTTCTTGTGCTTCTTGCACATATGCTATCTTGTCCATGACCACTATTGTACCTACTTTATCTGAATTTGTTATGACTATCCCTTCTCTTTCTCAGTTTTTTGAGACCTTGTCTCTCCATTTGTGAAAGATTATGTTTGTGATTTTTTGTTTCTAGTTTGAGCTGAATTCAATCTTCCTCCACCCTCCTGTGAATGGATTCCAATACATTTCCCCTTGTCTGTGTGGGGTAAAAAGTAGACTTGGGATTAAAAACACTATGGACGGGGGGCGGAGCTTGGCCGCACTGTGTAATGGCCGCTTGTTAGTGCAGCTCCTGGGCCCTTTTTCCCTAGTGGGGCACTAGTTAATAAACATGCAGGGGGCAAAGGCATTCTAATGCAGGCAGAGGTGGAGGAGATCACAGGGATTCAGATTGGCCTCATTTAAAAAGATGATGAGCGACGGCACTCATAACGGAGGGGCAGAAGAGATTTGCGGCCTGAACTGACAACGCACCCACAGTGCTCAGGAGCGGAGCAGGAGGCACCGGGGAGCTCAGTGACGGATATCAGCGGGTGCAGAGGGAGAGACACACGCCACAGACTAACGGAGCGGAAAGACCCGCTATCCGACCCCCACTGGAAAACACGCTGCAGAGGAGAGAGGTGAGATCAGACCCGGCGCATGGCGCCATAACAAACAGCGCAGCCATACTCCATTACACCTCAAAGCACAACATAATCAGCACACAATCCTGCAGCCTAAAGTTCTGTCCAAAGGCAGGAAAGAAGACTGGTCACTGTTCAGGGGATAATATACAAACGGAGGAAAAATAAATGATTTCTCAGTAGGGTAACCTGGGGAAACAAAGGGAAATAAAGGAAAAAACAGATCACTGTGATTGAGACTTGCAGCAGAGACATAGTTTGCACAGACCACGTGGAGCAGCAAAAATCACCACTTAACCCCCACAAGCATCAACATCACTATTAAAAGTGTGCACTGCAGTGATAGTCTAGATAAACATTGGAGAGTAAAGATTAGCAAAGCACCAAACAACATAAAACTTTAACACATAATCCCTAAAGTGCAGCGAGGAACTTTGTAAAATATCCAAACACAGGTGAATAGCTGGTGTGAGGGACATACTCTGATAACTATATCCACAGGCGAGAACTTTTGACCACACTGCCTTGGTTATGCCAGCTAAAAAACATACTAAACTAGATACCCCAGCCAAAGCAAAAAAAATTAATCATTATATGAAGCCTCTAGAAAGCACAGTTTCTGAAACCTCAGACACTACTGAATTGGCACTTAAGACAACACACAACTGGGAAATGCAGACTGACAGTGCCTCCTGCGAAATCACCAAAGCAGACTTACAACATCTAGCAACTAAAGATGACATTAAATCTGCAATGTCTGATATGAAAGAAATGTTTAATGAGATGAAAAAGGACATTAAAAGAGTAAAACGTAAACTATCAACCCTGGAGGAAGGGCATAACGTTGCGACTCAGGACATACAACACTTATCCCAGCTCTCATATGATCAAGAGGAAGTTATACACAACCTCATGGAGAAGGTGGAGGACCTTGACAATAGAGGTCGCCGCAACAATTTGAGGATAAGAGGGGTCCCAGAAAGCATCCACCCCCCTGCAATCCCAGGTTACCTACAGGACCTCTTCAGAACCGTGAAAGGAATGAACGCAGCCCCTGATGTTACTATTGAACGGGCTCACAGAGCCCTAAGAGCCAAACCACCTGCAAAAGCACCTCCGAGAGATATTATAGTGAAAATACTCAACTATGCAGAAAAAGAGGAGATTTTAAGACATTCACGCCAGAAAAACCAGATTACACACGCAGGTATAGTCATCCAAATCTTCTCGGATCTAAGTCCAGTTACCTTGCAGAAACGCAGGGACTTGCAATTCGTGACCTCAGTACTGAGAGCCCAAAAGATCCCCTACAGGTGGGGGTTCCCTGTAAGCCTCACGGCCACAAAAGGCGATAAATCAGCATCACTACGCACCCTAGAAGAAATCCCATCATTCTGTGAAACACTACAAATAAAGATCCCGATACCAACAGATCTACCACAACAACAAAGAAACAGAAGACCACCTATATCAGCTTATAAAGACAGTTCGAGACTACCCCCCTCTTCCATCATAGAACCTCAAGATATGGCTTCATAGACATGCTCCTTTTTTCTTTTTCTTTCATTGTTGTTTGTTCAGGTCATCCTGTTCTCTCTTCTAAATGGACATTACCACAGCTAATCCTGAGGGAAAACTGCACACCTCAACATCTACGGAACAGATGAGTAGTTAAATTACGATGGTTTACAAGTTAATGATGTTTAATAATGTTATTTCAGAATTTGTCAGAATATCCAGAATTGATGTGTTTAGACCAGAAGAGGATTTTAGATCTGTATATAGGTTCCTAGACCAGTATATCTGGTTATTGAACCTTTTCATATAGATTGATTCTCATGAAAAAAAAAAAAAAAAAAAAAAAAAAAATTATATGTTTAACTCGAGACCCCCTACATGCCAAAGCTTCAGGCACTGGCATAAAGCACATAGTTCCACTAGTAGTTAAATTACGATTGTGTACAAGTTAATGATGCTTAATAATGTTAATTAAGAATTTTTCATAATATCCAGAATTGATGTGTTTAGACCTGTAGTGGGTTTTAGATCTGTATATAGGTTCCTAACTCAGCCTAATCGATTATTCAATCTTCTCCTATAGATTGCTTCCCGTGGAAAAAAATAAAATAAAAAAAAATAAAATAAAATAATTATATGTTACATTTGAAACCCCCCTACATGCCAAAACTTCAGGCATTAGCATGAAGCACATAACCTAACTTTAAATACTCTTACTAGTCGCCCCCAGGGAAGAGGGCCCCTTCCCTCAGCTAGTACACTAAGGATTAAACCTTCTAGTTCATTGTTTGGTTTAGTATATAAAAACCGCTGTGTACTCAATTTGCTCAAACTGATATCTATTTATAAAACTATTGTTGATAACTTATTATTTTATTCCAATCCTAACCTTTTCCCTCTACCAACTCGTAGATCGCACACATAGTCCTATCTGACTGATAGCCGTAACGACCAACTGGACGACAGGGGTTGGGGGATCAGCACTGACGGTAAGCTCGCAGCCCACAACTCACCTTACCCGTAGGCTATAAACTAAAGATGACTCCATCATCAAAAACCCACACAATAAATATAATAACGGTCAATGTCAAAGGGTTCAACGTCCCTCAGAAAAGATCCATTATAACACATGATCTAAACAGATTAAAAGGGGACATTATCCTAATCCAGGAAACACATTTCAAAAGAGGGTCTGAACCAAAATGGTTTAACCGCTCATACCCCACCGCTTATTTCTCATCTGGCCCAGCGAAGAAAGCCGGGGTTGGTATACTCATTAGGCAAAATATCCCACTAAAAGTTACAAACATAGAAAAAGACACAGAGGGCAGGGTACTCATTCTGACTGGCCTCCTACATGGGCGACCGATCACAATTATGAATGTATACTTCCCAAATAGAGCACAATCTTCATTCATGCGCACACTATCAGGGAAAATTCTGGACAACCTGAAGGGGGTGACATTCATGGGAGGTGATCTTAATGTCCCACTCCACCCAGACATAGACACATCAAGTGGCACATCTAGCATATCCAAAAAAGACATTAGCCATATCAATAGTCAACTAAGTACATTGGCTCTGCACGACGTATGGCGTACCTTTCACCCCTCGGTTAGAGACTACACATTCTACTCTAGTCCACATGGAGTTTATTCAAGACTTGACTATATCTTCACCGACTCCCTAGGCCTCACACTTATCAAACATACCTCCATACACCCCACCACCTGGTCGGATCATGCACCTGTGACTTGCCAGATAGAGTGGCCAGACTCTCCAATCGCCCCATTCATATGGAGGTTAGATGACAGTATATTAGACCTTCCTCTGATACAACCAGACATTGAGAAAACATTGTCAGAATACTTCCAAATCAATGACACTCCAGACGTGACATGGAACAACATATGGGAGGCACATAAGTGTGTAGTGAGGGGAGTGTTTCTGAAACATAAGGCAAATATAATTAGACAACACAGAGTAAGGTTTGACACTATACTAGGAGACCTTAAACAACTAGAACAAGAACACAAAAAATATCCTAAGAATGCCGACCTCAAAGCACGCCTTAATCAAACCAGATCAGAGTTTAATGTTTTTCTACAGCATGAACAACAGAAAAGAGCACTACGGTTACGCCAAAGATATTATGAGCAGGGAGATAAAGCTGGGAAGATGTTGGCCAGAACACTTAAACGCAAACAATTGAAAACACATGTACATCATATTAAAAATAAGTCAAACCAGCTCAAACATGATAGCATATCAATCGCAGAGGTGTTCCGCTCATACTTTGCGACTTTATATAATCTAGGTGCAACAAATCCCGATAATAAAACACCTGCTCTTAAGGAGCAAGCAATAGCCAAATACTTGGAGGGTGTTGATCTGCCCAGGTTAGACAACTGCCAGGCAGAGAAATTAGATTCCCCTATCAACATTAAAGAAATTCAGGACGCAATTAAATCCCTCTCGTCCGGGAAAAGCCCGGGTCCAGACGGATTTGGGGTAAAATATTATAAAAAATTTGCCCATGTTCTGGCCCCGAAATTACTGCTCCTCTTTAACTCAATTAAACAAACAGGAGGCTTCCCTACTTCAATGCTGGAGGCACATATTATTATGATACCCAAACCAGGCAAAACCCCCGACGCCCCAGAAAACTTTAGGCCAATATCACTCCTGAATACCGACATAAAAATATATGCCAAGGTATTGGCCAACAGGCTAAACCCCCTCCTTACACACTTAATCTCACCTGACCAGGTGGGATTCATTCCGGGAAGAGAGGCAAGAGATAACACCATTAAGGTGTTACAATTAGCAGACCTAGCACGGGACACGGGGCAAAGCCTTGTCCTCATATCCACAGATGCAGAAAAAGCCTTCGACAGGGTGGACTGGGATTTTCTCAGGGCCACCCTGCGAGGCATGAACATAGGCAACAGTTTCATTGAGAACATATTTTCTCTATATGCTAACCCAACAGCGAGAGTCAGGACTAACTCTGTACTCTCTGAGCCTTTTGACATTAGAAACGGGACAAGACAGGGGTGCCCCTTATCACCACTCCTGTTCGCTATATCCATCGAAGTCTTGGCCTGCAAGATTAGATCGCAAAATGACATAAGGGGCGTCTTTACTAAAGATAAGGAATATAAACTGGCAATGTACGCCGATGACATCTTGCTTACTCTAACAAATATAGACAGGTCCCTACCGCCCCTTCTACAAACATTCGAGGAGTACGGCAAAATATCAAACTTTCACTTAAATCTATCCAAATCCGAGCTAATCAACATAAATACCCCAACACCAGTCATAACAAACCTCAGACACACCTGTCCCATTAAAGTACAACAATCTCATATAAAATATTTGGGCATCCATTTGACTCAACACTTCAGCGACCTATTCAAAGAAAATTACATCCCCCTACTAAAAGAAATCACAAATGACCTCTCTAGATGGAAAAATAAAACATTGTCGTGGCTTGGTAGGATACACTCTGTAAAGATGAACGTTTTGCCTCGCATACTGTACGTCCTGCAGGCGTTACCCATCCAATTGCCAAAAGAATATATAAACCAATTACAGGGCAATATAGAAAAATTTATCTGGAGTGGGATTAAACCTAGAGTCCCTAGGAAAACTTTATACCTGCCAAGAGAGAGAGGGGGGTTGGGTTTGCCCGACCTAAACACATACAGATTAGCGATACTCCTGCAGAGAGTGGTGGAGTGGAGCCACAATTCAGACAATAGACAATGGATCGCCCTGGATAGGGAAATACTACAGGTAGACAATGCAGGGGGGTTAGCATGGTTACAGGCAAAACAAAGACCAGGAAACATTAGCAGTTACCCCCTATTGGAAGAAGTACTTCAGAGGTGGGACGCGCTTCTAAACACTAGTACACACATATCAACCAGACCGTCACCAATGACTCCACTCATGGGGAACCCCGACTTACCATTCATGACAAGGCTCAGATCAGACCCAGACACTCCGATCCAATTAAAAGACTACACCCTTAATACAGTCACGAATGGAGGAAAGGTACTGCCACTGACAGAAATAGTGGAGATTATAGGCGACAGCCCACAGGCATGGTACCAACATGCACAACTGTCCCACTATGTAAGCACCCGCAAACTACAGCAAAACCCCCCCGACACCTCATATCTACTCTTTACAAGATACTAATAAACCCCAGGGGAGACCAGCTACCCTCGTACTGTTATAAATGGGCCAGAGAACTAAACATTGAAATCTCGTATGGAGATTGGATGCGGATTTTTCGCAACCACAAAAAAGCTTCTGTATCGGCTAAAATACAGGAAACAAATTACAAGTTTATGTCTAGATGGTATCTTACTCCAGTAAGACTACAAAAGATATATAAAAAGACTAGCAACAGATGCTGGAGGGGATGTGGGCTGCCTGCAGATATGCATCACATATGGTGGGGCTGCGAGAAATTAGCGACCTTTAGGGAAAATGGTGTGGGACACATAAACAAAACTCTTGACACGAATTTAGATAGAGACCCTAGACTTCTGTTGTTTCATGACTTACCGAATCTCAAAGACGACACCAAAAAAAACCTCTTATACATAATGCTCAATAGCGCCAAAGCATTAATACCACAAAGATGGAAATCCACAGACATCCCAGATCTTGCAACTTGGAAACAGCAAGTGGATAATCTACTCCTTATGGAGCGATACCACTTTTTCGGAATAGGCAAATTGGAAATACATGAATACATGCTAATGCGATGGAAAGCGCATAGGGATGACTGAAAGATAAGATGACCCGGTCACGCTAACACACACATGCTAAACAAATTTTCTCACTTCATACAACTCCGACGACCTACCTCCCCCTCTACCTCTTCCCCTTCTTTACCAACATCACTGTAGGCTTCAGTATTAATGTATATTGCGCTCTAATTGATCGTGATGAGTAGATTGGTAAAGGCTTGTACAACAAGTTATGACATGATGGACAATGTGTGCCTTTCTTCCCCTTTTTCTCCCCTTTCTTTTACTGTATTTTGAGTTCACCTCATTAACCCCTCACCAGCCATTTGCTGTTACAGACTCATTTCTGGCCCAAAAGTGGCTAACGAACTTATCTAAGGCAATGGTAGGGGCTACCCTTTGTTTGTTCAGCAGAGCCTAGAGACACTTTAAACTTGTTTATTATAGGTTTCCGGCAGCCGCAAATGTATATGTATACTACTAGTTTATGTAAGTTAAACAGGCTCATTTTGTAACCAGAGCCAAGTTTGTACATTGAATGTTTTGACAATAAAGCTCTTTAAAAACTAAAAAAAAACAAAACAAAAAAAAAAAACACTATGGACACTCTTAACCATCTCTGGGGGATAATGCTCTCCTTCTAGTTGGTGTAGTGTTATAAAGTCTACAGTATCATTGAATACAAAATGGTCATGTACTACCGTCCTCTCCACAGGCTCCAACCCTTCTTTTATCTCTGCACCTTCCTCACTATAAAAGTGTTTTTTCAACATTAGTGCCTGAACAAATTTGTTCACATCTATCAATGTCTCAAAGACATTGAAGTCCGTGAAGGGGATGAAACTTAGACCTAATTTTAGTACCATGGTTTCCTCTTCACTGAGTTCTACTGATGAAAGATTGATTATTCTCATATCTTGTATTTGTTCTGTTTCCCCCTCCTTAGTGTGTATTGTTCCCTCTGGGCCTGTGGTTCTTTGTTTCTTCCCATTCCTCCTTCTCCTTGCCCCCTGTCCTCTTCCTCCTGAATATCCTGGGTCTCTACATTGTTTGCTACTACAATTGGGGAGGGTTGTGTGCCTAGTGCCCTAGTATATCTATTAGCACCCTTCCCTCTACCCCCTGGTTTAAGGATTCCTGAGGCGCCACTTGACATATAGTCCACAAAATTATGGACTTCACCCTCTTCATTAGATTCTTGGTCCGTATCTAAAAAAGTCACTTGTTTTTCCCTTGTTCAGGTGACTGGTTTCTCATGTTGGATGAGTTCCCTTTCCTTAGTTTGCTCTGTTGCCTACTCCTTTTGTTTGCCTGTGAGTTCCACTGGTACACCCTGTTGTTTGTATAATCATCTGAGTCCCGTTTGAATTTTCTATATTTAAGCCTATCAATTTCTTTCTTTATGTTGTCTACTGTTACTTTAACCAGACAATCCAAGTTTAAATAATGTTCATGGTTTATAAACATGTTCAGATCTTTCTGTATAACCTTAATGATGTTTCTGACTTCCTCCAACCTTTGATCTTTATATTTTATCATGAGTCCCACTAATCTGATGGAGCACTCTGTTAATATATCATTCTATTCATTTATGACCCTTTCCTCCAATACCTGAAAAGAGGGCTTTTTCTAAGTTGGAGCCTCCTAAGTATCATGTGTGTATCCACATATTTTGGAGTGACCTTTTGTCCCACCACATAATCTTTCACAAATGTAGAGACAAGGTCTTAAAAAGTGAGAGGAACAGAAGGAATAGTCATAAAAAAATCAGATAAAGGAGGTACAATAGTGGTCCTGGAAAAGACAGCATATGTGCAAGAAGCACTTAGGCAATTGAATGACAAAGATGTTTATGAGGTCTTGTGTACCAACCCCACTGTACAATTTCAGACTATGCTTAGAGACCAGCTGGATGATGTTTTTTGAGTCAGGAGTGATGGACTTTTTGACCTTCAAGTACATATACTGTATATAGATGATCCAGTGGTACCGATATTTCACCACCTTCCGAAGGTCCACAAGTCCATCACTGATGTAAAGGGCAGACCTATTGTGTCTGGGATAGGCTCGCTCTTTGAGAATCTATCCAACAGGATAGACTTACTACTCCAACCCCTGATGTGGAAGCTTTCCTCATTCCTCAAAGATACTAAGCATCTTCTGAATCTAACAGACCAAATAGCATGGTCAGAAGAGTATGGTTGGTTCACTGTGGATGTGGTGGACCTTTATTCAGCCATACCGCACAATGAGAGTCTTGATGCATTAAAACACATGATGGATCTCCTTAGCGATTATGATTTGATATCGAAAAAATTCATTCATTCAATAATTCATTTTCAATTTTAAAATGCCTTCTATCTGCAGAGACGTGGGACAGCTATGGAGGCAAAATTTGCCCCCGCTTACGCCAACCTATTTATGGGTTGGGGGGAGCTGTTCCATGTCTATGCAAATGAGAACTCACAGAAGAGGTCTGTTATAGGCTATAAGCGTTATATCAATGACCTGTTGTTTGTGTGGTCAGGGACACAGTTAGAGAGTGAACAATTTGTTACATACTTGAATCAGAATAAGGTTGGACTGCAGTTTACCTCAATGTTTGATAAATCTAAGGCAGTGTATCTGGATGTCACATTAGAAAGTGATCCAACTACTAGACAAATCACAACATCTCTCTATACAAAACCAATATCTGCTAAAGCTTTGCTCCATGCGAAAGTTGCTACCCACGGCATATGCATTATGGGGTGGCCAAAGGTCAACTAATCAGCAAAGAAAAGGAGAATGAAAACTAACAATAAAAAACGGAGTGAGATCACCTTTGTGACAACATATAACAACCAATATAAAAACATCTGTGATATAATTAGGAAGAATCTCCCTATTTTGAGATCAGATGACCAACTTGAATGTGTGGTAGAGAAAGGGTGTCGTTTTGTCTCAAAGAGGAATGTCACAATAGGCAATATGATTTCCCCAAGTGCCCTGAGAAAACCAAAGAGAGTTGTTGGCTAAAATACAAGGGACATTACAGATGCGGTATCCATAGTTGTACTGCATGTGATTTGACACAGATCAGTAAGGTGTTCCAGTCCTTGAGTACTCAGAAAGTGTAAAACTGTAGTTTCTGTACAAATTGTAGGTCGGATTATACGGTATATATGATATCGTGCACGATCTGTCAGAAACGGTATATAGGGTGCACTTCACGTGAGACAAGAGTCAGGATAAGAGAACACCTTAATGATATAGAGAAAGGTAGAACCACTACTGAAGCAGCTAAGCATTTCATATATGAGCTTCAGGGAGACACTAGGACACTGAATTGGATGATCATAGATCTAGTGGAAAGAAAACCCAGGGGCGGCAATAGAATGCAGGATCTATTTAAAAAGGAAGCTTACTAGATCTTCACGTTAAAAACACGTAGACCCCATGGCATGAACATAGATGGAGACATCATTCATTTTTGGCAATAGAGAATAACTGATGCAAGGAGATATTTTGCCATAATATATATATATATATTGAAAAAAATGGCCAATTATTCCTTTGATTGATCCATAATATGTATTGAAACATTATGCCAAGTACGCATACATATATACATATGTCAAGACAAAACAGATTGCTAAATGCATATATGTAAGTTCAAAGTATATATATATTTTGTAACAGATTGCTAAGCGCATACACATTTGTATAGACACACCCCTTTTGATACACTTGTCACAGTTCAAAAGATCTTCATATATGTATATACAGATATGTTCCATTTTTTTAGATGTAGGGTAGGTTTAAAATGTAAAAAACATATAAGGGTTAATACTGGCTGGGATGAGATACTCAGGGCTTAAGACCTGAATAAATAACTACCATATGAGATACATACATGGTTTTGTTAAAGCTACATACAGTATATATAAAAAACATTGAATAAAATTCCAACCAATGCACTATACATTGGGGGCTTTATTACGAGTACAAATGTGCTTTTGCATACTAGGGCAGGTATATATAGGTTTCCAGCATAAGTATGTCAATGTCAGTGTTTTTTTTGGTGGAGGTTTGCTATCTCTTTAAATCTAAGCGATTAGTTTTTTGTAGCAGGCATGGGGCAACCAATGAGATTGTGAGGGAGCGTATTTAAGCTCCACAAGTGATATCAGAAAATTGAGTCTATGATTAAGGCTGTCAGCAGCTGAAACAACATGTCTGCATTTTTTTATCTTATCTACATGTGTGCCGATTTTTAACTAAAATGGAATAAAGATTTCTTTGAATTCTAAGCAGTTCCATTTGTTTTGTTTGAGCTAAAATTATTATCTATTGTTTGGAGTGTACATGTAAGAAAAGGTATGTCGTAATGTCCACAAGTGAATTCCAGAGACACACCTGGTTGAACATATTAAAAATATCAAGGATAGTAAAGAACAGTAAAATGGAGTCCGGCTGCCGAAATTGAGGTATAATGCACCATTGCAAGCAGTCAATAAACGAAATTTATCAGTTTGCGAGCTCACACGAGCCGAATTACAGCTCAATGGATGTTATGATTAAGCAAAATAAATTTCAAAAGTACATTACTTTTTTTTTCTGCACATAAGATTTTATGTGAAATCAAATTTTGAGTCCTTTTATTTCTACAAACAAAAATATTTATTTTGCAACATAATAACAAAAATATATTAATTTGCCTTCTGAGGGGTCCCTTATTCAAAAAAGGCAATTTATCTTCTCTTGTATGTTTCTGTAAGCATAGAATTTTATCAATGGCTATGAAAAATATAAACAAATAGAAATATTTTTGCATGAAAAAAGATTTTGTAGACACTTTTTAAATTTAAAATTACACTAAACTAATATATGGTAACTGGTAACTAACTGATAAAGACAAGTCTCAAAGTAGCATTGGCTAAGACAAAAAAAAATATATATAGGTTTATTCAGCATATGAACATCTGCTTTTCAAAAACTAAAACCCTACTACACATTCTAAATGTTATTTTTCAGAAGAAAAAATATATATATGTTTAATGTTTATTAAATGAAACGTAATACAACAGGCTTTGTAACTACAAAAAAATATTGCAAATATTGTTATAAATTAAATTGAGCAGTGCTGCGATAGCCAAATACTCTGTATTCCCCTAATTCATTTTTAAATTAGTGTTAGCCACAATGAAACCCTTTAATGAACTATTAAATTAATTATTATTATTATTATTATATTATTATCATAGGTAATACTCAAATGTATCACTTCACTGCAATTTGACATAAAATAGTTAATTTTTTAATTAAAAGTTTGTTGATCTAAAAACATATTGTACAACTTTGCCATTTTTAATTTCTATAAATCACATTATACCAGTTAAATAGAATAACCATTTAATACAATTTGATGCCTTATGCCATTCTATTTGTAGGTAATATCTTATTAACAAGTTGTATAAACATCAGCACTTACGTCAACTGTACGTAATTTGGTGATAATTATTTCCTTAAATTTAATATAAGGTTCTTTTACTGCAAATAATCTTTCAAGACATTTAATTAACCTTCTATATATCAGAAAGTTATATCAATGAACTACAATAATATGACAAATAATCATAAAGATCTTTACACAGAGAAATCTAAAATGTGTTTTAAAAAAATAAGTATTTAAGTTTGTTTTTGCCTTTTACTAAATTTTCTGAAGACATCTACCATGGTAAACAATAAAATGAAAAAAATGACCAGTGTCTATTATAATGCTGAAATATTAGTATACTGGTTTAAAGCTATTATGGTATGTTCTGGTTTGAAACCTTATTATGATGTAAAACTGACATTATGTATTTACGTCAACATTTACGTCAGGGCTGTTTGAAATTACTTTGATAATGTCTTATAATTAGATATTAGGGTTCAGTGAATGTGTTAATTTTATAATACTGTAAGTTTATAAATGTACTTCACATCCCTTTATTAATTATCATCTAGTTATTGATTAGTGTTCTTTCAAATTAGGAGGTAGCTGCTATAAATTTATATTGTATTCCTTTAAATAATATTGTGTTTGGTTGCCGTTAATGTCAAGCCCAAAAACTTGAGTGAACATTAAATAAAACTAATCTTTGTTAAAATAGGGTATTTTAAAATATATTACAGGTTTTTGGAAGAAAATTTTTTACATTTATTTTATTCAGAGGTGTGCAATTACTTACCAAAAATGCTTTAGAGATTGTTTTTTATGAGTGAATAAGACGTAAATATTCAACTGCCCTGCATTTTGCAAGATTGTCACGGTTTGGGGATTCTATCCTGCTCTGCCAACTGTTACTTTCTCTTCAGGACTTATGTTCCAGTTTCCAGAGTGAAGCCAGCAACTGCCCTGATACTGCCTATTACTCACAGACTTCAACCATGGTCTTCACCGGACAATGCCCACAACACACTCACATTTCTCTCACTATTTCAGATCCTCTCACAAAACACCAATCACCATTTACAAGTCCCCCTCGTCTCCAATCACAGAAGGCCTCTAGGAAATGTTGTGATGAGTATGAAACTGAAGCCTGCATGCTCTTGGGGGTCAATTTATCAGGCTTGGTACGGAGCTTGATGCCCCGTGTTTCTGGCGAGCCTTCAGGCTCACAAGATACAGAAGTTATGAAGCAACGGTCTAAAGACCGCTACTCCATAACCTGTCTGCCTGCTCTGAGGCGGTGGGCAGAAATCAACCCAATCGAATACGATTGGGTTGATTGACACCCCCTACTAGTGGCCAATTTGGCCGCGAATCTGCAGGGGGTGGCATTGCTCCAGCAGTTCACAACAGCTGCTGGTGCAATAATAAATGCTGACAGCGTATGCTGTCAGCATTTATCGGTGTGCAGCGGACATGATACACTACATTGTATCATGTCTGTCCTCACTATCATAAATAGACCCCATGAAGTTAGTTTTGCTATCATTTTAATGAAAAGCTTTAAATTAACACACTTATTCAATAATTGGCTTAATATGTGTAAAAGTGCCATTTTATATGGAAGGTAGATATTTTTGTGAGGTTACTGTCCTGTTAAATTGACCTGTGTTCCTTATATTATTGAAAGTTATCCTTTATTAACTTTTGTGCTCACAAAAACATTTTCTTTTTTTCCACATTTTCTTTCTCATCCTCACTCCTCCCTATTGATCCAATTTACAGCTAAAATGTTCTAGGATTTGTTTCCTATTTTTTTATATATATATATATATATATATATATATATATATATATATATATATATATATATATATGAGGCAGAATATTTTATTTGATTACTTTGTGATATCCTTTAAAACTGCTTAATTTTGCTTGTATATCAGTCAGTGAAAAAATATATATTTATATTCTAGATAATTTCTGTTCTCTTTATGCTGTAATTTTTTTTCTCTTTGTGTCAAAACTAAAGTTTCATCACTCAGACAGATTTAGTTTTATAAGATTTTCCAGTTTGCCCCCATTATCATATTGTGCACAATCTTTATATATGCAAACTTTTTGAGGCACCAATTTCTACTGAGCATGTGTAAAGGTTCACAGTAAATATGTATATGAGTCTGTGATTGACTGATAGCTGCCACATAATACAGGAGGTGGGCAAATTAAAGTAAATTTTAAATTTATCAGAAAAAAAATCTACTGCTCATTTCAAATTCAGAGTAAATGCTGATGCATTGTCTTTTATGTTATGCACTTGTTGATTATGCAATTCTACTGTATTTAATGATCCTTACAATGGTCCATAAAAGAATATCATATTTGCTTCTAAGATACCACAAAATGCCAGAACTTGCACCTTATTGTGTATTTTAAATAATGATAAAATTATTTTTGGGGATTTTACCGATAGATAGATAGATAGATAGATAGATAGATAGATAGATAGAAAGATAGATATAGATTGGTTTAGTCATATAGTCCAGTAGACAAGATGTTAAAATAACCAGTATGCAATGATACATTTTTTAATTGGACTTACATAATATTTAAAAGACAAGCTTGTTTTGAGATGTTTGAGATGTCTGAAGCAATACTAATCAATAAGACAGAATTTAACGCTTAAAACAAGAGGTAGTTAGAGAAGAGGAGGGGATGGGAGGGATGTCGTAAATAGTAGAATAGTGAGAGTAAAAGGTTTGGAATGTTAAAGAAAAGGGGATAAACTTTCATGATTCAGATAGAGCATGTAATTTTAAACAATTTTCCAATTTACTTTTATCACCAATTTTGCTTTGTGCTCTTGGTATTCTTAGTTGAAAGCTTAACCTAGGAGGTTCATATGCTAATTCAGAACTCTTTTCAGAATGCATTTTAACAGTTTTTCACCACTAGAGGGTGTTAGTTCACATATTTCATATAGATAACACTGGGCTTGTGCACGTGAAGTTATCTGGGAGCAGGTACTGATTGGCTAGACTGCAAGTCTGTCAAAAGAACTGAAATAAAGGGGCAGTTTGCAGAGGCTTAGATACAAGATAATCACAGAGGTTAAAAGTATATTAATATAACTGTGTTGGTTATGCAAAACTGGGGAATGGGTAATAAAGGGATTATCTATCTTTTAAAACAATAAAAATTCTGGTGTAGACTGTCCCTTTAAGTGCACAAAAATAGGATATACGTCCTGGAATCTTCAGTGTAGGTGTCCTTAAAAAAAGGAAACAAATATAGTGAAGTCCTCTTTAGGAACAAATAAAGCAGATGGATGGAGTTGTACTCACACTAGCTAGAGCTTTGACTTAGCTCTCAGTTTAAAAGCCCATGTAAAGTGTTTTTTATTATTACAATTAATAAAATCACTCGAGTATGAAAGACTGTCTCAAGAACACATCCGCATTTGGGTAACAGTTAACGCCGACAATTCAAGCGTGTTCTGTAAAGTGGAGTTTCAGTTCTAAGAGTCAAAAACCCTCCCAGTGCTGCAGGAGTCTTTGTGGCCAATAGTCTTCCAACGCACGTTTCACTGGGTTACTTCTGGCTTTTTCAAGGATGACGTTCTGTTCATAGTGGTATCCTTTTATTTGCCATGAGGGATTTCTATTGGTTATCACATGGACCTCCCTTTTGTTGATATGAACACATGTGTGATGGCATCTGATAGTTCATTGTTATGAAAAGGATACTCGTAAAAATGGTAAGGTTAAAATATGGGCTAATACAAAATGTATTTGACTAAATCACATTTGACTAAATAAAATATGTCTTATAACAAATAAAAACAAGAATACAATGCAATTTTAAAATATTATTAGAAATTGAAATCGCGTATTCGAACCTATGTTTATTATGGCTAAAATTATTACAAATCCAGGAATCTAAACCACTACACTATATTTAATGTTGTATGGATTTATACAATGTAAGAATATATATTCAGACAACATGTTACGATTACAATCACAATGAATTTAAGACATACAGATGTGAAAACACACACCATATAAACAATAAATATATATGCCTCATAAAAGAAATATGTATAGAAGTTAATGTGTCTCTAAAACTCTATCAGCTAGATTACGAGTTTGGCGTTATGAGTGAAAAAGCATTGTTATGCTTCATAACGCTGCTTTTCCCTAACGCCGCTATAGCAAGTCTTGCAGGTATAGGTGAACCGCACACCTTTTTGGCCGTAATGCAACGTCAGTACCGCACTTTTTAAAAAGTCCTTTTTCAATGGGACTCCCAAAGTGTCGGTATTACGAGTTTGCCTGGGAGGCCAAAAAGTGAGTGGTACACTCTATATTCACACTGTTGCTCAGCACCTGTCACGTATCCAATAATGTCAAAATCCATATGTGAACCCCATTACTTGTTAGCACTGTGCCCTTTGCCGCTATTCAGTACACACACAACACTGACCAGACTTGTGGATATCACTCACATTCGCCTTTTATTTGCCGAAGTTCATCTCCAGATAAATATAATCACAAGCAAACCAAATGCAACCAAAAGCAATGTTCACCTGTTTTCTGGAGACTCCACTATCGCGGAAAATCTGGCTCTTCCTTTCTCTGCGTTCCTGTGCGTCTCTGTTGCCTTCCGTGTGTGTACGCTATGGCGTACCGGGCGTTCCTCCGTCACAGAGTTTGAAGTGGGGCGTGGTGGAAACCGCTACGCTGTGTGTGCTCACCAATGATTACTCAGTTACTCCTTGACCACGAAAATGAAGCACCATCACAGTTATGCGGTTTAAAACAAAGCTTGCATTTATTTCTTGAACAGCAATTTAGATGTTATCATATTCAGCTTAGGTTGGAAAGTGCTGGGACATTCCCAGTGACCCACTGACGCGTTTCGGCTCGCTGGCCGTAATCGTAGTGTGGTCTGGTAGCCTCTTTCGGCTCTTTTTAAATCTATAGGACTTTGCCTATTGGTTAAAACCAAAAACTGGGAATTAACCCATTGCTTTCCAAAATTACTCGTGCAGAAATACTATCCTACTCATCCTTTCTATGTACAATTTATTTATATCTAACTAATATCTCTATAGCATGATTACCAAATTACACAGTAAATAGTAACAATACAGGTTACATTCTTGGACTTATAATTAATATGGATACTTGTCACTTCGTTCTTCATCCAATATTTAATTGTATCAAGTAAGCTATCTGTATAACAATACACAATACAAATGACAAATGACCAATAAGCCCTTGTTTATTCTATTATTAACAATATCTCTATTGGTACACTCTATAACCACAAGATCCGTACCGCCATCTAAAGTCAGTAGTTATGAGTTTAACGTTACAAAACTGTAGCATAAAACTCATAACTAAAGTGTTAAAAAGTACACTAACACCCATAAACTACCTATTAACCCCTAAACCGAGGCCCTCCCGCATCACAAACACTATAATAAATTAATTAACACCTAATCTGCCGCACTGGACATCGACACCACTTAAAAAATGTATTAACCCCTATTCCGCCGCTCCCCGACATCGTCACCACTATAATAAACCTATTAACCCCTAAACCGCCGCCCTCCCGCATTGCAAACACTGTGCCGCCCGCCCACACCGCCGCTATAATAAACCTATTAACCCCTAAACTGCCGCCCTCCCGCATCACTACATAAATATATTAACCCCTAAACCTAACCCTAACATAACCCTAAGCCTAAGTCTAACCCTAAACCTAACACCCCCTAACTTAAATATAATTAAAATAAATCTAAATAAAACTTACAATTATTACCTAAATAACCTATTTAAAACTAAATACATACTTAACTGTAAAATAAACCCTAAGCTAGCTACAAAATAACTAATAGTTACATTGTAGCTAGCTTAGGTTTTATTTTTATTTCACAGTTAAGTTTGTATTTATTTTAACTAGGTAGACTAGTTAGTAAATAATTATTAAAGGGACAGTATACACTCATTTTCATATAACTAAATGTAATAGACACTACTATAAAGAATACGATACACAGATACTGATATAAAAAGCCAGTATAAAACTGTTTAAAAACTTACTTAGAAGCTGTCAGTTTGGCTCTGTTGAAAAGGTAGCTGGAAAGCTCACTGCAAGTGGCAAATAAGACACTCCCCCCCTCCCCCTTCTTTTGCATATGAAAAGACCAGTTACACAAACAGGAGCAAGCTGGAGAAGGTAGGTGACCGTATTCACATAAAACTTTGGGGCTTGGTTAGGAGTCTGAAAAAGGTCAGTGTATGACCGAAACGCGTTGACTGGTAAGTAGCTCTCCTATTATTAAACTAGTTAAAGCCATCTACACTATTATATATTTCTTTTAACAGAGGGAATTATTATCGAACCACATTTTTGATCCACGCTATGAAGTCCGCACACAGTGTTCAGGAATAATCTGCACATAGAGAATTGGGCTCGTTTTGTGACACATACTACCTTAACTGGGGATTATCTGCATCTGTGGAACAGAATCAGCTATAACGACTTTAAGGTCCCGGACCACCTAACTTGTGTATTTCACAATTTTTCACTTATTTTTTGGCACCAGTTTCGTTTTAGAGTTTTGGATCTGTCTGTCACTTATAAACTATATAACTTTGCCGCACTATTTTTTGCCGCACACCAGCTTCTTTTTTATTGACACTATATATACTGTTGCCGAATATACTCTTTATATTTTTTATTATATGTTTATCGCTGCCTATTTTTTGCTATTAATTTCGTTTGTGCTGAACATCACATTTTTTAACACCCACTATATACATTTTTTCAAGCATGTTCTCTTACATTTAACGGAAACTGCTGTCATTTTTTTCCGTAGAGGAAAATCACAAGGGAAGTTTTTTGATTTGCCCTACACCTTAGGAACCCAAAAAATCATTAACTAATCAATCACGGGCACACTGCACACAAATTATTATTTTTGCCCAGCACATTCACCTGGTCACAAACACCAGCACACAACATTGACACATAACCATCAAAATCTTTCAACTCACATAATCCAGTTTAAGCGCATTGAGCTTCGTTGTTTATTATGGATTACATGTATAACTGAATTTATCCAAGTTTGCACGTCGTTATTAACATTGGTTGATAGTCATTGTATACTACCAACATTTTTGAAATATCAACTATTATAAAGAGTGCATATCCAATCATCAACTAGCAAGTTTATAAATTGATTGTGATTTTAAAACACATTTTATATTTTTAACTGTTAACTGCATGGATCCATGAGTTTAGATTGTAACTTTTTAAAATATTGTTAAACCAATAAATTGTTATAATTTTTATTTCAAATTTGTGGAGTTTTATACATAAGTGCAATATAGACCCAGCCTCAAAGTTTGGCGCTCTGATGTATTTTTGATCATTAGGAGTCTGAAAATCAGAGCAATGTTATTTAAAAATAAGCAAAACTAAACATTTATTTGTTTTAAAAACTTTATGGGCTATATAAATAGATCATCTACAAAACATTTATGCAAAGAAAAAATGAGTGTATAATGGCCCTTTAACTATTTACTAGCTACCTAGTTAAAATAAATGCAAAGTTATCTGTAAAATAAAACCTAACCTGCCTTACACTAAAAACTAACATTACAATAAAATAAAATAAATAAATAAATCAAATACACTTATCTAAATTACAACAAAAAAACACACTACAGTAAATTATAGAAAATAAAAAACGAAATTATCCAAAATAAAAATGAATTACTCCTAATCTAATAGCCCTATCAAAATAAAAAAGCCCCCCAAAATAAAAAAAAAACCTAGCCTACACTTAACTGCCAATGGCCCTTAAAAGGGCCTTTTGCGGGGCATTGCCCCAAAGAAATCAACTCTTTTACCTGTAAAAAAATACAAACAACCCCCCAACAGTAAAACCCACCACCCACACAACCAAACCACCCAAATAAAAACCTATCTAAATAAACCTAAGTTAACCATTGCCCTGAAAAGGGCATTTGGATGGGTATTGCCCTTAAAAGGTCCTTTAGCCCAAAATCCTACTCTAAAAAAGCTAACACTAACCCCCGATGATCCACTTACAGTTTTTGAAGACCAGACATCCATCCTCATCCAGGCGGCAGAAGTCTTCATCTAAGCGGGCAGAAGTCCTAATCGAAGCCAGCAGAAGTCTTCATCCAAGCATATTCCAATGCTTGCAATATGCTTGGAGAATCCTGGTACTGCATTGTTTAAGAATTTAATTATGTTATGGGTGCCATACACCTTATTAGGTACATCTTGGGTTCTCCTAGGGACCTTATATTTGGGCTGGAGTGCCCCCATCTGTCCTATTTTTACTACAGGGAGATCTCTTATGTGTATTTATATTATTATATGGGCTATCTGACTCACTATAGTAGCTGTCCTCTTCTTCTGAGGTGTAGAAATTCTTTGAATTTAAAACATTAGGTGACTGCCTAGTTGGGAAGTATATTTCTGAGCCAGTCGGGTCCTTTATTTAAATTCGTCTCTTATACCTTGTATCTCACCTCTCATAAATTCTTTTAAGGTTTTAATGTTCTCATTATTATTCCCACTATTTTCATCACTAATGGAGGGCGGCTTATTATTGCTGAGTTGCTCATTTAAACTTTTTATTTTAGTGATTAATTTTTGGTTATTTTTATCTAAGGTGTCCATGTCTTGTTTAAACATAAGAATTTCATTTTGGGCTATTTCTAAATTTTCTTCGCATTTGCGTGATGAGGAATTTCATTTCTTAGCTGCTGTAATTGCCATTCCTTTTCTATAATTTACATGAATAGTTCATCATTAATGCATATTACAAGTGGCCAAGAAATGAGTATTATCTCATCCCATTTTTTAGAATTCTTGAATTGATTACTTTTTAATAATTCCTAGAATAATTTACTTGTTTCTTCCACATTCTATAATCATTAGCAATATTTTTGTCCTTAGTGGTAAGCAAATATAATCATTTAAATCACCCGAAATATTAAATCTATGTTTGATGTGGCCAATAGCATCGATTCTTAGGGAGTCTGCCTTAGTAAGGGGCAAATTTTGGGACACATTTCAATACTGTGTATAGATTAATTTGAGTCTCTTCTAATGATAGACATTGTGATTTTAGCTTAGTATTTAAAATATCGCTAAAAAAATTATAATAATTTCTATTTACTACAAAGTATATTATATCAATGTGATAAAAAATAATGATCTACAGCTGTGCCTCCAATAAAATGTTGATACGTCTCAGGAGTGTCCTCCAGTAATGTTGGTATATTTATCAGCATCAATAGCCACCAACGTGTTATGTATTGTAATTATGAATATAAATAATTAATAGCACACCTACATTATATTTATTAACCTCTAATCTGCCGCCCCCAATGTCGCTGCAACTTAACTAAATGTATTAACCCCTAATCTGCCGCTCCCAACGTCGCCGCCACTATATTAAAGTTATTAACCCCTAAAACTAAGTCTAACCCTAATCCCCCCTAACTTAAATATAATTTAAATTCATCTAAATAAATATTACTCTTATTAACTAAATTATTCCTATTTAAAACTAAATACTTACCTATAAAATAAACCCTAAGCTAGCTACAATATAACTAATAGTTACATTGTAGATATATTAGGGTTTATTTTTATTTTACAGGCAACTTTGTATTTATTTTAACTAGGTAGAATAGTTATTAAATAGTTATTAACTATTTAATAACTACCTAGTTAAAATAAAGACAAATTTACCTGTAATATAAAACCTAACCTAAGTTACAATTACACCTAACACTACACTATAATTAAATTAATTCCCTAAATTAACTACAATAAATAAAATTATCTAAAGTACGAAAAAAAAACACTAAATTACAGAAAATAATAAAATAATTCCAAGTTTTTAAACTAATTACACCTAATCTAATCCCCCTAATAAAATTAAAAAGCCCCCCCAAAATAATAAAAAGCCCTACCCTACACTAAATTACAAATAGCCCTTAAAAGGGCCTTTTGCAGGGCATTGCCCCAAAGTATCAGCTCTTTTACCTGTAAAAAAAAGTACAATACCCCCCAACATTAAAACCCACCACCCACACACCAAACCCTACTCTAAAACCCACCCAATCCCCCATTAATAAAACCTAACACTAACCCCTTGAAGATCACCCTACCTTGAGAAGTCTTCCCCCAACCGGGCCGAAGTCCTCAACGAAGCCAGGCGAAGTGGTCCTCCAGACGGGCAGAAGTCTTCATCCAATCCGGGAAGAAGAGGTCCTCCATTCAGGCAGAAGTCTTCATCTAGACGGCATCTTCTATCTTCATCCATCCGGTGCGGAGCAGGTCCATCTTCAAGACATCCGACGTGGAGCATCCTCTTCTTTCAACTTCGACTGTAGAATGAAGGTTCCTTTAAATTACGTCATCCAAGATAGCGTCCCTTCAATTCCGATTGACTGATAGAATTCTATCAGCCAATCGGAATTAAGGTAGGAGAAATCCTATTGACTGATGCAATCCTGATTGGATCAGCCAATAGGATTGAAGTTCAATCCTATTGGCTGATTGCATCAGCCAATAGGATTTTTCCTACCTTAATTCCGATTGGCAGATAGAATCCTATCAGCCAATCGGAATTCGAGGGACGCCATCTTGGATGACGTAATTTAAAGGAACCGTCATTCTTCGTCTAGTCATCGGTCAAGGAGGATGTTCAGCGTCGGAGGTCTTCAAGATGGAGTTGTTCCGCTCCGGAAGGATGAAGAAAGAAGATGCCACTTGGATGAAGACTTCTGCTGGTCTGGATGTCCTATTCTGCCCGGATAGGATGAAGACTTTGGACCCTCTGGAGGACCTCTTCTTGCTGGATTGGATGAAGACTTCGGCCCGGCTGGGTGAAGATGGCTCAAGGTAGGGTGATCTTCAGGGGGTTAGTGTTAGGTTTTTTTTAAGAGGGATTGGGTGGGTTTTAGAGTAGGGGTATGTGGGTGGTGGGTTTTAATGTTGGGGGGGTATTGTATTTTTTTTTACAGGTAAAGGAGCTGATTACTTTGGGGCAATGCCCCCCAAAAGGCCCTTTTAAGGGCTGGCAAAAGAGCTGATTACTTTGGGGCAATGCCCCGCAAAAGGCCCTTTTAAGGGCTATTTGTAATTTAGTGTAGGGTAAGGAATTTTATTATTTTGGGGGGGGGCTTTTTATTTTATTAGGGGGATTCGATTAGGTGTAATTAGTTTAAAATATTGTAATTTCTTTCTTATTTTCTGTAATTTGTGTTTGGTTTTTTTCATAATTTAGTTTATTTAATTTAATTGTATTTAATTGTAGGTCGTTAAGGTAATTAATTTAATTATAGAGTAGTGTTAGGTGTAATTGTAACTTAGGTTAGGGTTTATTTTACAGTTATAGTTGTATTTATTTTATCTAGGTAGTTATTAAATAGTTAATAACTATTGTGCCTAGTTAAAATAAATACAAAGTTGCCTGTAAAATAAAAATAAATCCTAAAATAGCTACAATGTAACTATTAGTAATATTGTAGCTATATTAGGGTTTATTTTATAGGTAAGTATTTAGTTTTAAATATGAATAATTTATTTAATTATAGTAATTTTATGTAGATTTATTAAAAATAGAATTAAAGGGACAGTCTAGTCCAAAATAAACTTTCATGATTCAGATAGGGCATGCAATTTTAAACAATTTTCCAATTTACTTTTATCACCAATTTTGCTTTGTTCTCTTGGTATTCTTAGTTGAAAGCTTAACCTATGAGGTTCATATGCTAATTTCTTAGACCTTGAAGGCCGCCTCTTAAGAATGCATTTTAACAGGTTTTTTTACCACTAGAGGGTGTTAGTTCATGAATTTCATATAGATAACACTGTGCTCATGCACGTGAAGTTACCTGGGAGCTATCACTGATTGGCTAAACTGCAAGTCTGTCAAAAGAACTGAAAAAAGGGGCAGTTTGCAGAGGCTCAGATACAAGATAATCACAGAGGTAAAAAATATATAAATATAACTGTGTTGGTTATGCAAAACTGGGGAATGGGTAATAAAGGGATTATCTATCTTTTAAAACAATAACAATTCTGGTGTAGACTGTCCCTTTAAGTTAGGGGGGTGTTAGGGTTAGACTTAGGTTTAGGGGTAATACATTTAATATAGTAGCAGCGACGTTGGGGGTGGCAGATTAGGGGTTAATAATTGAAGATAGGTGGCAGAGACGTTGGGGGCGGCAGATTAGGGGTTAATAACTATAATGTAGGTATCGGCAATGTTAGGGACAGCAGATTAGGGGTTCATAGGTATAATGTAGGTGGCGGCGGTGTCTGGAGTGGCAGATTAGGGGTTAATAATATAATGCAGGTGGTGAGGATGTCGGGGGCGACAGATTAGGTGTTAATAAGTGTAAGGTTAGGGGTGTTTAGACTTAGGGTTCATGTTAGGGTGTTAGGTGTAGACTTAGAAAGTATTTTCCCATAGGAAACAATGGGGCTGCGTTAGGAGCTGAACGTTGCTTTTTTGCAGGTGTTAGGGTTTTTTCAGCCATCTCAGCCCCATTGTTTCCTATGGGGAGATTGTGCACAAGCATGTTTTAGCCAGCTTACCGCTACCATAAGCAACGCTGGTATTACAGTGAGAAGTGGCGCTAAATTTGCTCAACGCTCACTTTTCTGAGGCTAACGCAGCCATTCAGAAAACTTGTAATACCAGCGTTGTTTAAAGTGAACGCTGGAAAAAAAAAGGCTTGTTAGCAACGCACAGCTTTACCGACAAAACTCGTAATCTAGCAGTATATGTGTTATCAAAGGAAAAAATTTTACTGCATTAAAATTTAGCTAGCTAATCAAGTTAAAAACGCCTTCAGAGTTTATATAGATAATCCTAATAAATTTTGCTGGAGTTTATATGTTAAAGCAAAAACAGCTCGTGATACTCAACTTAAACAGGATAGTTTTCAAGAAGAACTTAGAGTCAAAGCTATATATAGAGGGCATGCCGGAAGATCGGCTAAATTTCTTGCCAGAAAAAGTATTCTATGATTATTTTAGTAATTTATACAAATGTGAAAATCCCAACATAAGTAATAAACAGGAATTTTGGAATAAGATTGATGTGCCCAGACTTTCGGTAGAGACAATGGCGGAAATTAATTCTCCTATTACAGAAAGTGAGGTTTTATTAGCTATTAAACATGCTAAATTAAATAAAGCTGAGGGGCCAGATGCCCTCCCTATAGAATTTTACAGGATATTACAAACTCAGGTTACACCTATATTGAATAAGCTATTTAATTATTACTACTCTGAAACCATTGAATGTTCACCATATTTTGCAGCTGCTAATATTTCATTAATATTAAAAAAAGATCCTGAGTTACCCAGCTCCTACAGGCCTATTTCGGTATTGAACGCCGATTATAAACTCTTAACTGCCATACTAGCTAATCGAATTAAACCTCATATTGGAGATTTAATCCACGAAAATCAATCGGGATTTATGCCCGGGAGGAATCCCGTTAGAAACACAAGGATAGTCTTGGTGCTCTTGGACTTTTTTTGGAATAAATATAAGACCTCTGGAACTTCTGGATTATCCGATAGGGCTATCTTTACGGTTGATGCAGAGAAGGCCTTTGATTGGATAAGCTGGGATCATTTGTTTTCTTCTCTTGAACAATTCGGGATGACTGGTTGTTTTAATAATTTCATTCGATTAATCTATAATTCTCCTTCATCAGCGATTATTATTAATAATATGATCTCCAGTCGGTTCACTCTTAAGAGAGGGACCCGACAGGGATGCCCTCTTTCCCCTTTATTGTTTAATATTTCTTTGGCACCCTTAGCAATACTTCTTCGGCAAGAACATGAAGGTATTTCATTGGCTGGTCAAAAGTTATTTTTATTATTATACGCAGATGACCTTTTATTATTTTTGTCCAACCTGCGAAACACCCTACAGACTTTACAGAATATTTTTTTTAAGTTTGGATCAATCTCAGGTTATAAGATTAATGTGTCGAAATCGGAACTTTTATGGATAGATAGAAGACCAGTATCTATAATTAATTACCCATTTACTGAAGTATTCCAAATTACCTATCTGGGTCTTAAATTGACTAATAATCCAGATGATTGGTATAAATTGAATTACATATCTAGTTTGGAGAAATATAAAAAAAAAATTAGAGGCTTGGTCCTTTCTCCCTATTTCTTTATCAGCTTGTGTTGCTTTGATTAAAACGATACTTTTTCCCAAATTATTATATGTCTTTCAAAATATTCCGCTACATATTCACAAGGCTGATATTTGTAGTTATGATAAAGCATGCTCAAAATTTTTATGGCAAAAGGCAAAACCCCGTATAGCTATTCATCGACTTATGAACTCTAAAATGGCAGCGGGTCTAGCATTACCCAACATTCAAGCTTATAATTTAGTGTCTTTAGCAAGGTTTGCCATAGATTGGATTACCGAAAAAGATCACGAAAAAGATCAAATTACAACATATAAATGGGAAACTAGCTTGGTTTCTCCATTTCAACTAAAAGCCTTAATACATTGTCCGTTAACGTCGCTTCCTTCGAATATTTTTTCTTTAAGTAGTTTTAAAAATGTTATAGTGGCTTGGCAGAAACTGGGTATGGAGCTAGGTTTCTCCCCATATATTTACCAATGCCTACCTATTAGGGGCAATCCTAATTTTAGTCCTGGAATTTCAAACAGGATTTTTAAGAAATGGGCTATAAACGATTTGAAGTTGATAAGTCAAATAATAGGAGTAGATGGTCTTCCTAGTTCTTTCACAGATATTGCCTCCAAGTTTGACCTGTCAGCACGGGAATTCTATGCCTATCTACAAGTGAGACACTTTATAAATTAATTGATTCTAAAATATGGTTCAGACTGGTCGCTGGGTGAGTTAAATAGCAGAATAGTTAGCTATCAAGTGGGGGTATATGCAATTTCCCTTTTATATAGATTATTAATTCAAAAATCTTCAAACATACAAATTGATGATATGGTGGGAAAATGGACTAATACATTTCCAGTTATACAGGCTCAGACCATTATAGACAGTTTCAAAACAATTGATCAAACTTGGGTCCCAACATCGTGGAGGGAATCTCAAATGAAGATCAGTCTCAGGAGTTACCTTACTCCGGAAACTTTGTCTAGATAGTACAAAACTCCTGTCCTTTGCCCTAGATGTAGTTCACAACAGGCAGATTTGCTACATTGTTTTTGGGAATGTCCAAAAAAATTTCAGTTCTGGCAAAAGATAATGTATTGGATGAATGAGACCCTACATTTAGACCAAGGGGCCTATCTATCAAGTTCCGAATGGAGCTTGATGCCCCATGTTTCTGGCGAGACAGACGAACAGACATCAGGTTGATTGACACCCCTCTTGTGAGCTGCTGGTGCAATGCTGAATACGGCGAACAGTGAGGTCTGGCGGACCTGATCCGCACTGACGGATCAGGTCTGCCAGACTTTGATAAATTGGGGCCCATAAGTTTAAACCAATTGAGATTTTTTTTCTGGTCAAATCACACAGGGTTTCTAAGAACTTTAAATTTATAAACACAATAATATTAATAGGACGTAATCTTATTCTTAGAAAGTGGAAATCATCGTCAGTGCAAAAATTTCCGCACCTTAAAAATGCCCTGATTTCACAATATATGATAATCTAATTTACACTATCCTCCCGAGGATCAATTAAGTTATTTTTTTTTAAAAATGGGAAACATTTATAAGTCCATTACAAAACACTCTTCAAAAATGTTTAGTTAAACCATTACTTAAATCGGCTTATGTACAAGCCAACATTTATGCTGGCCACTTTCCCAGATGTTGGTTAGACAAGATTGAACTTGAGCGGTGAGGGTGAGAGAGAGGGGTTCTTCTTTACCTGTTTTTTTTTTTTGTTTTGTTTTTTTGTTTGTTTTGCTGCGGCATCATATTCAGTCTTCCTTTTTTTGTTTTTTTACAGTCCGGTTGATATAAAATACATGAACAATTAAATCTGTAATATATAGAATGGAGATAATTCATTTGAGTTTTTTTCTTCTGTTTCGTTGTCTTATTATTGAATGGGTCCTGTGTGACACCATTTTGTCTGTTTCCATTCTTTGAAATATATATATGTTTTTCATGTGAAACTTATAAATAAAAGATTACAAAAAAATAAGTTTAAATTAAACTAAAATTTAAAAAAATAAAATAAGGCTAACATTACATAAAATATTAAACCAAAATATCAAAAATAAAAAAATTAAACATAATCCTTATGAAAATAAAAAAGTCCGCCCCCCAAATAATACTAAACTACCAATAGCCCTTAAAAGGCCTTTTGTAGGGCATTGCCCTAAGTTAAACCCCCCACCCATCAAACCCCCCAAAATGAATAAAAACCTAACACTAAAAAATCCTAAACTACCCATTGCCCCTAAAGGGGCATTTGTATGGGCATTTCCCTTAAAAGGTCATTCAGCTATTTTACTGCTCTTAAAAGGGCATTCAGCTCTTTTACAATTGCCCAAAATCCCGAATCCCCCAGATAGGTACTCACGGTTCCTGAAGTTCTAGTACTGGATGTAACGAATAGCACAAAAAAAGATTGTATTTAAACTACCTGTGTAGCGGAAATGTATATGCACTTTATTTACACATGTTTTTTATTTTTAAAGCTCTTGAAAAGGACGGTATTATCCGTCGAAACATTGAGCCTAATAAAACAACTTTTATATGTATTTTAAGTTGTACCAGACACCAGATCTCTATCTTATGAGTATATATTATTCATACTCTACATGTTTGGATATACTACGTTATTGTCAATATTCCTCAAGTTACCCCCTGCCCTTGTTTGGGACCAGCGCCTCCAACTACATACAAACATAGATATATATTTTACATTAACATTATCAGATATATATATATATATATATATATATATATACAGTGGGGCAAAAAAGTATTTAGTCAGCCACCAATTGTTCAAGTTCTCCCACTTAAGAAGATGAGAGAGGCCTGTAATTTTCATCATAGGTATACCTCAACTATGAGAGACAAAATGTGGAAACAAACCAGACAAACAAATCCAGACAATCACATTTGATTGGAAAGAATTTATTTGCAAATTATGGTGGAAAATAAGTATTTGGTCATTATCAAAAGTTCATCTCAATACTTTGTTATATATCCTTTGTTGGCAATGACAGAGGTCAAACGTTTTCTGTATGTCTTCACAAGGTTATCACACACTGTTGCTGGTATGTTGGTCCATTCCTGCATGCAGATCTCCTCTAGAGCAGTGATGTTTTGGGGCTGTCGCTGGGCAACATGGACTTTCAACTCCCTCCAAAGGTTTTCTATGGGGTTGAGACCTGGAGACTGGATAGGCCACTCCAGTACCTTGAAATGCTTCTTACAAAGCCAATCCTTTGTTGCCCGGGTGGTGTGTTTGGGATCATTGTCATGCTGAAAGACCCAGCCACGTTTCATCTTCAATGCCCTTGCTGATGGAAGGAGGTTTGCACTCAAAATCTCACCATACATGGCCCCATTCATTCTTTCATGTACACGGATCAGTCATCCTGTTCCCTTTGCAGAGAAACAGCCCCAAAGCATGATGTTGCCACCCCCATGCTTTACAGTAGGTATGGTGTTCTTTGGTTGCAACTCAGCATTCTCTCTCCTCCAAACACGACGAGTTGTGTTTCTACCAAACAGTTCTACTTTGTTTTCATCTGACCATATGACATTCTCCCAATCTGCTTCTGGATCATCCAAATGCTCTCTAGCATACTTCAGATGGGCCCGGACATGTACTGGCTTAAGCAGGGGGACATGTAGTGTGTTACTGATGGTAGCCTTTGTTACGTTGGTCCCAGCTCTCTGTAGGTCATTCACTAGGTCCCCCCGTGTGGTTCTGGGATGTTTGCTTACCATTCTTGTGATCATTTTGACCCCACAGGGTGATATCTTGCATGGAGCCCCAGATCGAGGGAGATTATCAGTGGTCTTGTATGTCTTTTATTTTCTAATTATTGTTCCCACCGTTTATTTCTTCACACAAAGCTGCTTACCTATTGCAGATTCAGTCTTCCCAGCCTGGTGCAGGTCTACAATTTTGTTTCTGGTGTCCTTTGACAGCTCTTTAGTCTTTACCATAGTGGAGTTTGGAGTATGACTGAGGTTGTGAACAGGTGTCTTTTATACTGATAACAAGTTCAAACAGGTGCCATTAATACAGCTAATGAGTGGAGGACAGAGGAACCTCTTAAAGAAGAGGATACAGGTCTTTTAGAGCCATAAATCTTGCTTGATTGTAGGTGACCAAATACTTATTTTCCACAATAATATGCAAATAAATTCTTTCCAAATCAGACAATGTGATTGTCTGGATTTGTTTCCACATTTTATCTCTCATAGTTGAGGTATACCTATGATGAAAATTACAGGCCTCTCTCATCTTCTTAAGTGGGAGAACTTACACAATTGGTGGCTGACTAAATACTTTTTTGCCCCACTGTATATATATAAATATATACTGTATTTAATAATACAAATTACATTATTTTCTATGGGAAGAACATAGGATTGTAAAATATGTGTATCGGGTTAGCATGAAGAATTACCAATCTTACATCACGTTATTGAAATATTACATATAAAATATTTTTTAAAAATGTATAATTGTCAGGTTAGGAAATATCCAGAAGTAGACCCAAATGCAAGGGCGAACTTAAACAACACCCTTGAGTTTAATCCAGGATGTGACCCCACGACAACCTCCAAAAAACAAAGTACTCACGATATGGAGCAGGGTTAGCCAGTGCCAAAGTAATTCATGATATCAGCCAGATAGACTTCTGAATAAGGAACTGGTTTCAGGAAATGCCTTCCACAGAATCAGGAGAGCAGGGATAGTCACTTATACTCAGACAGAAGAAGGGTAAAACAGGAAACAGTTAATAATGCAGGAGTAGGTCATTTGTTATCAGGCAGTCTGAAGGTTAACATTGTGTAGACAGTCTTTGCAGAATATGCAACAGGTAATCAGCAGTTTGAGGGTTAACACTGAGTAGACAGTCTTTGCAGAGTATGCAACAGGTAATCAGGCAGTTTGAGAGTTAACACTGTGTAGACAGTTTTTGCAGAGTATGCAACAGGTAATCAGGCAGTTTGAGAGTTAACACTGTGTAGACAGTCTTTGCAGAGTATGCAACAGGTAATCAGGCAGTTTGAGGGTAAACACTGTGTAGTCAGAACTTGCAGAATTAATAACATGTAATCAGGTAGTTTGAAGGTTAACACTGTGTTGTCCGAACTTGCAGTGATAGCAACAGGTAAGCTGGTAGTTTGAAGGTTAACACAGATTAATCAGTACTTGTGGAGATTGGCAACAGGATATCCAGCAGTTTGAAGGTTTACACTGAATAATTGTATTTGCAGAGTTTGGAAACAGGTAAACATGCAGATTGAAGGATTCACAGAAATAACAGTATTTGAATAGTTTGCACTACACAGAGTAGTCTGAATATGCAGGGTTTGCAGCAGGTAAACAGGAAGTTTGAAAGTTTCACAAAACAAACAGTACTTGCATTGTTTGGAGACAGGTATTCAGGAGGTTGAAGGTTAATCCAGCATAGTAAGTCCTTGAAGAGATTGGCAACAGAAAAGCAGCAGTTAGAGAGATTCCTCAGCGTAATCCTAACAGAAGCCTCAAAGTTAACAAACAAACGGACACTGTAGAAACAGGAAGCCAGAATAAAAAGCCTGGTTGTGACATCATCAGGAAGGGGTGGCTCAGACACCTGTCAATCAAGCACACAGAGAGCACTGCAGAGCTTCCCAGCAGCTGAGCGTGACAGTGCCCCCTCCTCAAGGACCCCTCCGGGGGACCCGACCGGGCCTGGCAGGGTATTTCTTGTGAAAAGACTTGACAAGAGCTGGAGCATGAACATGAGAGGCTGGTTTCCAAGATCGTTCAGAGATAGGATAACCCTTCCAATGGACCAGGTAGTACAGCTGATTGCCCCGTAGCTTGGAATCGAGAACCTGGCTGACTTCAAACTCAGAAGTTCCCTCTACGGAAAGTGGAGGAGGTGGTTTACTCTTGATAGAGTACCGATTGTAGATGACTGGCTTGAGTAGGGAGACATGAAACACTGGATGGATCTTGAGAGTCTTGGGTAAGGCCAGGCGGTATGCAGAAGAACAAACTCTGGAAACAATTCGAAAAGGTCCAATGTACTTAGGACCCAACTTGGTACAAGGTTGTTTTAGACGTATGAATCTGGTGGATAAAAATACTCTGTCTCCAGTACGAAGTAAAGGAGCCTTGCACCTTCTGCGATCAGCATATTTCTTATGTCTTAAGGAAGAAGAGAGTAGATTTTGACGAAAACATTGAGCCTAATAAAACAACTTTTATATGTATTTTAAGTTGTACCAGACACCAGATCTCTATCTTATGAGTATATATTATTCATACTCTACATGTTTGGATATACTACGTTATTGTCAATATTCCTCAAGTTACCCCCTGCCCTTGTTTGGGACCAGCGCCTCCAACTACATACAAACATAGATATATATTTTACATTAACATTATCAGATATATATATATATATATATATATATATATACAGTGGGGCAAAAAAGTATTTAGTCAGCCACCAATTGTTCAAGTTCTCCCACTTAAGAAGATGAGAGAGGCCTGTAATTTTCATCATAGGTATACCTCAACTATGAGAGACAAAATGTGGAAACAAACCAGACAAACAAATCCAGACAATCACATTTGATTGGAAAGAATTTATTTGCAAATTATGGTGGAAAATAAGTATTTGGTCATTATCAAAAGTTCATCTCAATACTTTGTTATATATCCTTTGTTGGCAATGACAGAGGTCAAACGTTTTCTGTATGTCTTCACAAGGTTATCACACACTGTTGCTGGTATGTTGGTCCATTCCTGCATGCAGATCTCCTCTAGAGCAGTGATGTTTTGGGGCTGTCGCTGGGCAACATGGACTTTCAACTCCCTCCAAAGGTTTTCTATGGGGTTGAGACCTGGAGACTGGATAGGCCACTCCAGTACCTTGAAATGCTTCTTACAAAGCCAATCCTTTGTTGCCCGGGTGGTGTGTTTGGGATCATTGTCATGCTGAAAGACCCAGCCACGTTTCATCTTCAATGCCCTTGCTGATGGAAGGAGGTTTGCACTCAAAATCTCACCATACATGGCCCCATTCATTCTTTCATGTACACGGATCAGTCATCCTGTTCCCTTTGCAGAGAAACAGCCCCAAAGCATGATGTTGCCACCCCCATGCTTTACAGTAGGTATGGTGTTCTTTGGTTGCAACTCAGCATTCTCTCTCCTCCAAACACGACGAGTTGTGTTTCTACCAAACAGTTCTACTTTGTTTTCATCTGACCATATGACATTCTCCCAATCTGCTTCTGGATCATCCAAATGCTCTCTAGCATACTTCAGATGGGCCCGGACATGTACTGGCTTAAGCAGGGGGACATGTAGTGTGTTACTGATGGTAGCCTTTGTTACGTTGGTCCCAGCTCTCTGTAGGTCATTCACTAGGTCCCCCCGTGTGGTTCTGGGATGTTTGCTTACCATTCTTGTGATCATTTTGACCCCACAGGGTGATATCTTGCGTGGAGCCACAGATCGAGGGAGATTATCAGTGGTCTTGTATGTCTTTTATTTTCTAATTATTGTTCCCACCGTTTATTTCTTCACACAAAGCTGCTTACCTATTGCAGATTCAGTCTTCCGAGCCTGGTGCAGGTCTACAATTTTGTTTCTGGTGTCCTTTGACAGCTCTTTAGTCTTCACCATAGTGGAGTTTGGAGTATGACTGAGGTTGTGAACAGGTGTCTTTTATACTGATAACAAGTTCAAACAGGTGCCATTAATACAGCTAATGAGTGGAGGACAGAGGAACCTCTTAAAGAAGATGATACAGGTCTTTTAGAGCCATAAATCTTGCTTGTTTGTAGGTGACCAAATACTTATTTTCCACAATAATATGCAAATAAATTCTTTCCAAATCAGACAATGTGATTGTCTGGATTTGTTTCCACATTTTATCTCTCATAGTTGAGGTATACCTATGATGAAAATTACAGGCCTCTCTCATCTTCTTAAGTGGGAGAACTTACACAATTGGTGGCTGACTAAATACTTTTTTGCCCCACTGTATATATATAAATATATACTGTATTTAATAATACAAATTACATTATTTTCTATGGGAAGAACATAGGATTGTAAAATATGTGTATCGGGTTAGCATGAAGAATTACCAATCTTACATCACGTTATTGAAATATTACATATAAAATATTTTTTAAAAATGTATAATTGTCAGGTTAGGAAATATCCAGAAGTAGACCCAAATGCAAGGGCGAACTTAAACAACACCCTTGAGTTTAATCCAGGATGTGACCCCACGACAACCTCCAAAAAACAAAGTACTCACGATATGGAGCAGGGTTAGCCAGTGCCAAAGTAATTCATGATATCAGCCAGATAGACTTCTGAATAAGGAACTGGTTTCAGGAAATGCCTTCCACAGAATCAGGAGAGCAGGGATAGTCACTTATACTCAGACAGAAGAAGGGTAAAACAGGAAACAGTTAATAATGCAGGAGTAGGTCATTTGTTATCAGGCAGTCTGAAGGTTAACACTGTGTAGACAGTCTTTGCAGAATATGCAACAGGTAATCAGGCAGTTTGAGGGTTAACACTGAGTAGACAGTCTTTGCAGAGTATGCAACAGGTAATCAGGCAGTTTGAGAGTTAACACTGTGTAGACAGTTTTTGCAGAGTATGCAACAGGTAATCAGGCAGTTTGAGAGTTAACACTGTGTAGACAGTCTTTGCAGAGTATGCAACAGGTAATCCGGCAGTTTGAGGGTAAACACTGTGTAGTCAGAACTTGCAGAATTAATAACATGTAATCAGGTAGTTTGAAGGTTAACACTGTGTTGTCCGAACTTGCAGTGATAGCAACAGGTAAGCTGGTAGTTTGAAGGTTAACACAGATTAATCAGTACTTGTGGAGATTGGCAACAGGATATCCAGCAGTTTGAAGGTTTACACTGAATAATTGTATTTGCAGAGTTTGGAAACAGGTAAACATGCAGATTGAAGGATTCACAGAAATAACAGTATTTGAATAGTTTTCACTACACAGAGTAGTCTGAATATGCAGGGTTTGCAGCAGGTAAACAGGAAGTTTGAAAGTTTCACAAAACAAACAGTACTTGCATTGTTTGGAGACAGGTATTCAGGAGGTTGAAGGTTAATCCAGCATAGTAAGTCCTTGAAGAGATTGGCAACAGAAAAGCAGCAGTTAGAGAGATTCCTCAGCGTAATCCTAACAGAAGCCTCAAAGTTAACAAACAAACGGACACTGGAGAAACAGGAAGCCAGAATAAAAAGCCTGGTTGTGACATCATCAGGAAGGGGTGGCTCAGACACCTGTCAATCAAGCACACAGAGAGGACTGCAGAGCTTCCCAGCAGCTGAGCGTGACAGTGCCCCCTCCTCAAGGACCCCTCCGGGGGACCCGACCGGGCCTGGCAGGGTATTTCTTGTGAAAAGACTTGACAAGAGCTGGAGCATGAACATGAGAGGCTGGTTTCCAAGATCGTTCAGAGATAGGATAACCCTTCCAATGGACCAGGTAGTACAGCTGATTGCCCCGTAGCTTGGAATCGAGAACCTGGCTGACTTCAAACTCAGAAGTTCCCTCTACGGAAAGTGGAGGAGGTGGTTTACTCTTGATAGAGTACCGATTGTAGATGACTGGCTTGAGTAGGGAGACATGAAACACTGGATGGATCTTGAGAGTCTTGGGTAAGGCCAGGCTGTATGCAGAAGAACAAACTCTGGAAACAATTCGAAAAGGTCCAATGTACTTAGGACCCAACTTGGTACAAGGTTGTTTTAGACGTATGAATCTGGTGGATAAAAATACTCTGTCTCCAGTACGAAGTAAAGGAGCCTTGCACCTTCTGCGATCAGCATATTTCTTATGTCTTAAGGAAGAAGAGAGTAGATTTTGACGAATGAGTTGCCAGTGATTACTGAGATTTTTCACTATACGATCTGCTCCAGGGACTTCAGTAGAACTGGTAATCATAGGAAAGGTTCTAGGTTCAAATCCATAAGCTGCCTTAAAGGGAGAGGTCTGTAATGAGGCGTTATAACATGAGTTGTGAGCTAATTCCGCCAAAGACAATAACTGAGACCAGTTGGAGTGGTGATGGTCTACATAATGTCTTAGAAAAGATTCCAAGGCTTTATTTACACGCTCGGTCTGTCCGTTGGATTGAGGATGGTGTGCAGTAGAAAGTGATATGTTGATTCTGAAGTGTTTACAAAAAGACCTCCAAAATTTGGAAACAAATTGGACTCCACGATCTGAGACTATGTCAGTGGGAAAACCATGTAAACAAGATATATGTAGAACAAAGAGTTCAGAAAGTCTTTGAGCTGTAGGCAAGCCTGGAAGAGGTATGAAGTGAGCAGACTTGGAGAACCGATCCACCACTACCCAAATGGTCGTATTTCCAGCAGAAACAGGAAGATCTGTAACAAAGTCCATGGATAAGTGAGACCAAGGGTAATGAGGAATAGGAAGAGGGTGTAATAGACCAAACGGTCGATGAGAAGATTGTTTGTTCGAAGCACAAGAACTACAAGCAGCAATATAATCCTTAACATCCCTCCTCATAGTGGACCACCAAACATGCTGCTTCAGTTTCCACAATGTATTGGTTATTCCCGGATGACCTGCTGAAATGTTGTCATGAGCCCAACGTAGAAGCTGAAGACGTAATCCTTTGGGTACATACAGGATACCAGAAGGTAGTTTGCAAGAAGATGGTACCCGGACTTGAGCAGCATGTAAAGCCTGTACTGGAAAAGAGGATACTTGAGCCAAAACTTTGACTGGACGTAGTATAGGTTCTGAATCCAATGGAGAAGGTTCAGAAGATTGGAACTGCCTAGATAAAGCATCTGCCTTGGAAGTTTTTGAACCAGGAACATAGGAAAGTACAAAATTAAACCTGGAGAAGAACAAGGCCCACCGAGCCTGACGAGGATTGAGACGTGTAGCTGTTTGGAGGTATAAAAGATTCTTGTGATCTGTCAGAATGAAAAAAGGTTGACTGGTACCCTCTAACCAATGCCTCCATTCATCCAAAGCTAATTTTATAGCCAAAAGCTCCTTATTGCCCACATCATAATTTAACTCGGCAGGATTGAATTTTTTCGAAAAGAACGCCACAGGATGTATCTTGCTGGTAGTCGGCTCACTTTGGGAGAGAACAGCTCCAGCTGCTAAAGAGGAAGCATCAACCTCCAAAATAAACTGGAAATCAGGAATTGGATGACTGAGAAGAGGTGCAGAAGAAAATGCTGATTTTAGCGTTTCAAAAGCCTGTACTGCCGAAGAGGACCAGTTCTTACAATTTTGCCCTTTCTTAGTAAGAGAAGTGAGTGGAGACGTGATGTCAGCAAAGTTCTTTATAAACTTTCTATAGTAATTGGCAAAGCCAAGAAACCTCTGCAGGGATTTGAGAGTAGTTGGTCTGGGCCAGTCCTTGATAGCCGACAGTTTAGCAGGATCCATCTCAAAACCTGATTCAGAAATGATATACCCCAAAAAGGGGATGGAACTCTGATGAAAAGAGCATTTCTCCAATTTAGCGAACAGGGAATTGTCTCGTAACCTCTGAAGAACCAGTCTTACATGATGTACATGTTCCTGTAATGTTTTTGAATAGATTAGAATGTCATCGAGGTAAATGATAACAAATTGATTTAGATAATCTCTGAAGATTTCGTTAACAAAGTGCTGAAATACTGCTGGTGCATTGCACAATCCAAATGGCATTACTAGATACTCATAGTGACCAAATCTAGTGTTAAATGCTATCTTCAATTCGTCTCCTTTACGGATTCTGACCAGATTGTAGGCCCCACGGAGATCTAACTTGGAAAAAATAGAAGCACCTTGAAGACGATCGAATAACTCAGAAATGAGCGGCAAAGGATAGCTGTTTTTGACAGTAATCTGATTCAACGCTCGATAATCAATACAGGGACGAAGACCTCCATCTTTTTTCCCAATGAAGAAAAAACCTGCACCCACAGGTGAAGAGGAAGGACGAATGAATCCTCTGGCTAAGTTGTCCTTTATGTATTCCTCAAGAGAGACATTTTCTTGACGAGAGAAGGGATAGGTCCTTCCCTTAGGTAGAGGAGCCCCTGAATACAATTCGATAGGACAGTCAAATATCCTGTGTGGAGGTAACGTCTCAGCCTCTTTTTTAGAAAACACATCACTAAAGGCATGATAGTAATTGGCAATGATTCAGGAACTTCCACCATAGCTACGACAGGACAGGATGGTTTAGAGGGATTTTGCAGGCAATGTTTGAAACAGGTAGTTCCCCAGGAAATAAGTTCTCCTTTAGACCATGAGAAAACTGGATCATGAAGCTGCAACCAAGGTAACCCCAGAATCAATGGTATGTGGGGAGAAGAGATGACATCAAAACGAATAATTTCAGAATGAAGTATGCCCACAGTCAAAAGAAGAGGAACGGTAGAATGTTTTATGATACCAGTACCTAGAGGCTGTCCACTGACAGTAGTTACCTTAATTAACTGTTTCTTGGCTTGAAGAGGAATCCTGAGAGAGTCAGCAAAGTTTGAATCAATGAATACTCCAGCAGCTCCAGAATCGATGAGAGCTTGAGCTCGAAACTTGGTGTTTCCAAAAGAGATAGTTACAGGAACAAAAAGTTTAGAATTGAGGGAAGACATTGGATTCTGGCTTAACTCTGTCCCTCTATCAAAAGTAAAGCCTTGGCTTTTACTGGCCGGATAGGACAGTCCTTCAGTAAATGTCCCTTGGTACCACAATACAGACATAACCCAAGAGTACGCCTTCTATGGCGTTCAGCTTCTGACAATTTAATAGCTCCTACTTCCATCTGTTCCACAGACTCAGGAGATTGGGAATTATTATTAGAAAGACTTGAGGTTCGAATAGGAGGACGAAATGAAGATTTAACAAAGGATCTCCGATTCCTCTCTCTCTCCTGAAGACGTTCAGAATGCCGGGCGTCAAGAGTAATACATAAATTGATAAGACCCTCCAATGAATCGGGGAGTTCCTGAAATACTAGTTCATCCTTAAGGCGTTCGCAAAGTCCTTTGCGAAAGGCTGCCCGTAAGGCTCCATGGTTCCAATCAGTTTCTGCGGCTAAAGTCCTGAATTCAATAGCATATTGAGCTACCGAAAGGGATCCCTGTCTCAGATCCAACAATCCTGCCTCAGCAGCTGCAGACCTCCCAGGCTTGTCAAAAACAGAAGAAAAAATGGACACAAATAATTCCACATCCTGTAGTAATGGATCATTCTTCTCTAAAAGAGGGGACACCCAGGCTAGAGCCTTACCCTTCAAGAGAGAAATAATAAAGGTGATTTTGGAAGTAGAATTGGAAAAAACTTGAGGATTGTTTCTGAAGTGTAAACGACACTGATTAAGGAATCCACGGCATTCTTCAGGATTACCATCATATTTATCCGGAAGTGGGATTCGTGGTATATTCTGTCCAACAGTTTGAGGTGGATTAAAGACAGCATTGGTGCTAGTAGCAGTGGCAGCAGGAGTCACCGTCGCTTGAGAAGGAGCGGAGAGGTTATGTAGCAGAGCAGTTATCTGGTCAAGCTTGGAATCCAAAGATTGCAAATGAGCAGAATGATTTCCTAGAAGTTGCCCTTGTAGAGCCACATCCCTGGATAACTCGTCAGGGTCCATATTATGGTCCGTTTGTACTGTCAGGTTAGGAAATATCCAGAAGTAGACCCAAATGCAAGGACGAACTTAAACAACACCCTTGCACTCTGAGTTTAATCCAGGACGTGACCCCACGACAACCTCCAAAAAACAAATTACTCATGATATGGAGCAGGGTTAGCCTGTGCCAAAGTAATTAATTATATCAGCCAGATAGACTTCTGAATAAGGAACTGGTTTCAGGAAATGCCTTCCACAGAATCAGGAGAGCAGGGATAGTCACTTATACTCAGACAGAAGAAGGGTAAAACAGGAAACAGTTAATAATGCAGGAGTAGGTCATTTGTTATCAGGCAGTCTGAAGGTTAACACTGTGTAGACAGTCTTTGCAGAATATGCAACAGGTAATCAGGCAGTTTGAGGGTTAACACTGAGTAGACAGTCTTTGCAGAGTATGCAACAGGTAATCAGGCAGTTTGAGAGTTAACTGACAGTTTTTGCAGAGTATGCAACAGGTAATCAGGCAGTTTGAGAGTTAACACTGTGTAGACAGTCTTTGCAGAGTATGCAACAGGTAATCAGGCAGTTTGAGGGTAAACACTGTGTAGTCAGAACTTGCAGAATTAATAACATGTAATCAGGTAGTTTGAAGGTTAACACTGTGTTGTCAGAACTTGCAGTGATAGCAACAGGTAAGCTGGTAGTTTGAAGGTTAACACAGATTAATCAGTACTTGTGGAGATTGGCAACAGGATATCCAGCAGTTTGAAGGTTTACACTGAATAATTGTATTTGCAGAGTTTGGAAACAGGTAAACATGCAGATTGAAGGATTCACAGAAATAACAGTATTTGAATAGTTTGCACTACACAGAGTAGTCTGAATATGCAGGGTTTGCAGCAGGTAAACAGGAAGTTTGAAAGTTTCACAAAACAAACAGTACTTGCATTGTTTGGAGACAGGTATTCAGGAGGTTGAAGGTTAATCCAGCATAGTAAATCCTTGAAGAGATTGGCAACAGAAAAGCAGCAGTTAGAGAGATTCCTCAGCGAAATCCTAACAGAAGCCTCAAAGTTAACAAACAAACGGACACTGGAGAAACAGGAAGCCAGAATAAAAAGCCTGGTTGTGACATCATCAGGAAGGGGTGGCTCAGACACCTGTCAATCAAGCACACAGAGAGGACTGCAGAGCTTCCCAGCAGCTGAGCGTGACAATAATATTTATTAAAAATTATTAAAAATACTGTAAAAAAATTAAATAATTCATAGAATATATATATATATATATATTTTTTTTTTTAACAGTATCTATAATTTTTATAATGATTATTATTATTTTTTAAATATTTTATATGTAATATTTCAATAATGCAATATAAGATTAGTAATTATTTATGTAAGCTAACCCAACACTGTGTTAGACTTAAATCACAAATCACAAATCACGTTCTGCATACTTTACATTTCAATGTTCATCACATAGAAAAAAAAAATTATTTTTATTTTTAAATATATATTTTAATATATATATATATATATATATATATATATATATATATATATATCTGATAATGTTAATGTAAAAAAGATATATCTACCTATATATATACATCATATATATGCTGATTGGAATCTTTTAACTACTTTCTGGGATATCGGTCCTAATGTTTGAGATGCATGATTGATACCTCATACTAATTGAGGTCCTGTTTGTGAGTACCATTCCCTTGAAGCCCAGAAATAAATATCTGTTTCATTTTAAAAACAGTATTATGCTATGTGCCTTGTTTTTTCCTTTTATATAAACACGTTGGAGCTACTAGAAAAAAAAAAACGCTACTACCGGCATTTGCAAAGGAGACCCTGGGGAGTGGAAAGGATTGAAAGATACTTCACGGAATTTGATTCCCATTTGACAAGCCAAAAGTCATTTAAGACATTGCACAGGAATAATAGCTAACTACCGGAGGATCGGTGCAGGGGCTCACTACTTTCAAACGCCCGTTCCTTACCTCATATGATTGAGGTCATCTAATGTGAGTAGCCTGTGAGTCTATTTGGTTATTTGCTGTTATTCAACTGTCTGCAACATCAAGCGTTTAACCTGAACATAAGAAGACTTTATCCATTCATTGTGGATCCTTATATATTCTACATATGACTTTTGCTACATTGTAGTACTAGTTTATTTCTTCACTTTACAACATCATATGTACTTATTGTAGCAGTACGCTCTTTTCAGAAATCATTGCTCATTCTATTTCTACAACTTTTTAAACAGTTAATATTTGTATCAATAGGTATACTCTCAACAGCTAGTTTAGCTGGATTTAAAATCTCTATACATTTTTTTTTTTTAAATATTTTTTATTGAGGTTTCTTAAAGAAAATACAAACAAGCAAAACATAAGGCATACAAATACACCATAACATTTGAAAAATTATACATAAAATGTGTTTCAAAGCAGAAATATAGCATGTTGTGTACCAGCAAGTAGACATAACAACTGCCATTATGAAACTATCTTTAGATCATAAAGAAACAATACCTCAATTTAAAGGGTAAGGGGGATATGTCAATAACACACTTGTAATAAACTCAACTAAACAGAATTAGGAGATTCATATGGGGTCTGTGCCCCTAGGCTTAACCAGTAAGCCATATGAGTAGGGGGGGGGGTCAAACTAGTAATGGGCATATTTTATAACTATGACATATTACTTCCCAGGCCACTCGGAAATATCACATGGTCATATATATAAAAAAAATATGGGAAAAATACAAAACCTAGTTATATTATAGTTCAGTATGGTCATAGAGGGTGGTAAAGGATGGGGGATATCCATAGCCGCTAAATAACACTATAAAGAATAAGGAAATTTTCTAGGGAATCTAAGTTCCTATGTTTACTTAGTAAACTAACCCCAATAAGGGGGGGGGGGCGGAGCTGGAGTTATAATAAATCTGAATCTATAACAGCGGTATTATATAGTATGGTCTTAACTCACTACCGTTTAGATACAGTGCTTTAATTCTATGATTAAGAGAGACACGCTAATCTCAACCATTATTAAGGCTATGAGCTAGGTACCCATATGATCTGAGAGCTGTTTGTAGTAAATATATAAGCATGTTATAAAAAAAAACCGCTTAAGCCTTATGATAGATCTAACATATCCAATGGGAGTATCCCACTTTCGGTATCCTGTCATAAACAAGTTTTAAGGGATCTAATATCTGAGGGGTATCCAGGAACCTCACATAGGGGAGTAGCTGTGTGGTGTATATGACCAACATGTCTATATATTCCTCAAACACCGCGCACCTATTTAGCTCAATAAGACTATAAATAGGTTGTCAGTTAATAAGAGGACATAGTAGGGAATATTCAATAAATATGAAGCATAGAGGGCCGCTCTCGGACCCTTAGGACTATAATATGGCGTTAATGATACAAAACATGTAATCGCAGGAAGACCAGAGAATATAATCAGATTTGTGGTTCTCAGCAATAATTCACCTTAACGTATTCTATATCTTAGCGCTGTGACCAAGGGGAGCATATATAAAAACTATAAAACTAACTAAAAACCGTATCTAAATGCTATAGGCATATAAAGCAAATGTCTAGATCTATTATAGTCGCATTATGAGAGGTAAAATTACTATGGTACATATCAGGTGGAATCTAACTAGTACGTCGCCAGACTATCCGTCTCACGATGTCCAATAGGCTAGAGGCGACATAGAATTTAAACAGGGTGTCTCTACATGTGCTTTCCCCCAACATGTCAAGAATATACATACTGATGGGCTAGCCTGGCGCCTAAGGCAGCCCAATAAATAATTTTGTACTTACTCCCACTTAATTTAAAATACTATACAGCACTGAATACATAGAGAGCATTGGAAGTGAAGTATTTTGCAGTTTGATCATTTCCAACAAAATGAGAATCACATCTTTACCTTAGTGAAATTCTTCCGAATCAGATATTCACTTGTACAAATTAAATGCAAAACAATCGAAATAGTAAACTGTCTCCTTCGGCATTTGGAGAGAGCTGAGGCATAAGTGCATTGAGAAGTGTCTAACAGTAAATTACAGCTACGGTGTCATGGCAGCAACAAAAAGCATATTTACCTACAATTAACCATTTCAGCATAACAGACTGAAACACATCTTAGACTATTATAGTGTAGGTATAAGGCTATATATTATAACAATTCAAACATTGCCCAACAACTGATTAGAAGTCTATCTATACTGCATCTGTTTCATATAGAGTCACAAGTCCATTTTTCTGACTTCTTCATCATCATGAGAGGTAACAGTAATCATAGGACTGTTGCTATCAAATGGTGTGTAACCCCTTACATGAGAAGCAGGTTTCTTAACCCAAACTGGTAGCTCCGGTGTTTTCTCTGACAGTCTCCTTAGCCTCAGCAAAACCCTGCGTATGCAGGGGAGTAAGCGCAACACACAGTGCTGTCCCTCAGACTCTCCACACACATCTGAAGAGAAACACCGTAACATAATAAAAAGCCCAGAATATGCAATCAGTATAGAGAGAGCGGATCTCCCCTTTGTGTATCATCTAAGTAGGCAAATGGCAGACTGTGGTCAAATAGCTGTGCAAGCTTGAAGTCAGTTCTGTAGACACAGACCCCCCTGGGTCCCACAATGACATCTGTTGCATCGGCTCTGAACAGAGAGGAATTTGCCCTTTGACAACAATAGGCGTTGTTATCGATCCATCAAGTTGGAGCCAGGAATCCTCTACCTTCCTCAACCAGTGCTTGTAGAGAAGAGGAGCTCCGTTTGCGAAGCTCTCAGAATCAATCAAATTGTGTCACATTTAGCGACCATGCGTGCCGCTTCCATTGTGCCGATAGTTCAAGATTCTCAAGCCCATATGAAAAACCTCTTCCCTGCGCAGGGACCCCTATCGGTCTATATTCTCCATCATGATCAGTAAGAACACACATAAACCTCGGGGTACTCACAGGCGGCGTGAGAGGAGAATCTCTGCATAGTGTGGTTGAAAGTCCTAAGCCATAATTGCTCTCATTGAGCAGTGTAGAGACATCCGGCTCATTAACCCTTCGTGGCAGAGATGCTGTTCTCTCCTGTCTCTCAGCGCATTTAGTCTTCATTAAAATGCCCGCATGTGGAGTTTTGTGTAGTAGCCGCTGAAGTTGAACCAGCATGTCCCTTCTGAATTCTGCCAGTTCGGTTTGTAGCACCACGTGGAGGTCTTCCATGTTACCGTTCTGTATAGCGGTGTATGGGCGCCTTGGCCAATTGTATAATCCCAAAGTTCTTTCTTACTTAGGTCACTGCAATATTGGTATAAGTGTCTGAGGGTTTTTAAGTAAATTGAAGCTTATACACAACAAATATCCCCAGATATAATAACTTTAAACAGGGAGCTCTCTGCAGACCAAAATCTCTATACATTTAAGGAGCTTTATTGTAATTCAATCGCTCTATTATAACAACAGTACATATTAGTTTCAAAACTGCAAGCGAAATTAAATATCATACTACAGCAGTTCAACTCCATTGTTATAAGAACTAGTATAATCGTACCAGTGTATTTTAGATTGTGAGATTAGCGCTGTGTAGTGAACTACATCTTGTTTCTCTTTCTATTAATACGGTGTGATTACCTATAAGGGTAGTGTGAGCACACTCTTTGGTTCACTCCAGCAGCTTTTCTCTTTGTGGTGTTAACTTTTTGCGCCTCCAGTGTGGCCCACACCTAGGTGTGGCTCACATTACAAAAAATATTTTTTAAACATATATATATATATATATATATATATATATATATAAACAGTCCCAAGGGCTCCACACACCTATCATCCAAAAAGTTGCCACTAGTTGTCATCCTCCTGCTTTAAAGAAGGCTTGAATGCTAATTTAGATTGGTACTGTTTCCTATAACATTTCTATATCTAGTAGTCCCTTTAAGATAGCCTCTTAGTTACCTAAGTCAGACTTTAGTTTTATTATAATGTTTAATTTCTCTATGTAGTGACCAATGTTTGGTACTAACTTATTCATTGTACATATAAAAAAAATATTTAGGTGCATTTAATAATGTGTTACAGGGAATGTTTCCCCTGTCATCCCCCCCCCCCCTTCATCTATACTATGAAAATATGTAGCTAGCATTGGAAACAATTTTCTACATTTCTATATGTATTTTTAGGGTGAATAATGATCTGTAATTGTCTGCTATTTTGCATTTGTTCTCAACAGGACGCGAGTTCCGGACGGTTGCCTTGTCAAACGCCGGACCTGCGCAGTGGTGCGAGCCATGGGCATTTCCAGTTTGTCACAGGTGTTGTTGGAGGGTATATATATATATATATATATATATATATACAGTATATATATATATGTGTGTGTGTGTGTATATAAAAATATATGTATTCACAATAAAAATTACATTATCCAGTATATGAAGAATATTGGAATGTGAAATATGTATAGTAAATATACAGTAAAACACATAAATACATCTGCACACATCTATACATATATACAGTATATATATATATATATATATATATATATATATATATATATATATACATATATGCACATATTTAGACATGTAAATGTATGTACATTATATCCCTTTGCAGCCAAACAGTAAAAAAAATATTACACACAAAATAGGTTCAAATGTATTTATTTAATTCTTTAGTTGTATTTGTTGTCATGTTTAAGATTTTTGTTATTTATACAGTATGTCTGCATAAGTAAATGTTGTATGATTCATGTCTGCTTTTAAGTTATTTATATATTTAATGATGAAAAAACTATTTAATTGAAGTCTTTGTTTACATTTTCAGTCAAATGCACAAAGTTGGGGCATGCAATGTTTGATGGACTCACCCAAACAGACAAAAGTCAGGAAATGCGGAACTTAAATGTTTCACCCTTCCCCTGGGCCTTGTTGATGAATTCACTCAATTACGTAACAATCATCATAAATTAAAACATTGTAAATCAAAACATCAATGACATTATAGTTCTATTAAAAAGACAAAGAAATGACAAATATGTTTTTTTGTGTAGAGCATGCAAATATTTTCTGTATACAGAAAGGAAGTCGAGTGATAGCACACAAAATATAGCTTTGATTAATAATAAAATAATTTTATATTGTAAATTGAAATGGCTTAATTTGTAACATGGCAGACGGCAGTACCTGCAACCTTTCCATAGTTTTGGTAACAGGGCTGAATTCCAGCATGATCTCTAAAGGAACATAATAAGGCACAAAGAAAACGCTCTGATGTGCTCTTCCATATAAATATGTGTTTAACGCCTGCAATTGAGTTAAATGCATAACGTCAGCTGCAGATCAGCAATGCACTACTGGGAGCTTGCAGAACACATTTAGTGAGCCATTGACAAGAGCACATCTGTATAGCAACCAGTCAGAAGCTATCTCCCAGTAGTGCATTGCTGCTCCTACCTAGGCTTGCTTTTCAACAAAAGATACAAAACGAATGTAGCAAATTTGATACTGTAAGTAAATTGAAAAGTCTCTTAAAACTGCATGCTCTGGGCTCTATTTAGCATTAGGTGGGTGGACAATGTTCTTTTTCCCCCCAAGCACATGCCATGCTGCACCCTGCTCTCCTTCCCCTACACATGTGCAGTGCACCCAGCTCTCATGTGAGAGATGAGCCTGTCAATCACCCTGGATGAATGCTGTTTTCTAACTCACAGTTATAAGGCTGCACAAGTGCTCCAAAGCATTTATTTTTACTTTTATGTAGCCTGTATCCTTCTGATATATTTAAATTAGGTGGCATTAAATAAGAGCTTATATATATATAATATATATATATATATATAAATATATATATATATATATATATACTCCTCTCCCTGCATTTTCTGTCTTCTTAGCTATTCTGTGTTTTAAGATATAATCTGTGAATTCCATTGAATTGGTCAGTAATTGCTTCAGACTTGATAAAGGAAGGAACTCTTCCAAAAGCTTGTCAACTTATAAATGTATAGTTAGTACAATAAAAAGTATCATTGTCAAATGCAATACTCTTGTTATTTTGATATATTTATATATATAAAATTAACTTACAAAGCTTACAATAATTCAGTAATTTTTCAGTGTCTTTATCTTCTAGCATTATTCCTCTTTTAAAGCAAGTATGGGAATGAAGCAGACTCACATTTTTCAAAACCTCAATGGCATGGAGAGAAATCACATACAGTATTTAGGTTATTTTTAGCATTATATTGTAATGCAGGTGCCTCTTCTTTATATTCAGATTAACACTGCTTAGTGAGAGAAATATCTCTAAAGCTTTATAAAATTGTTTGAAGAACTTTGCAGTACTGACAAGACTTCTTATATGACAAAATCAAAGGAGAAGGTAGCACTCCCAGGTGAGAAAAAACACCTTTAACCCCTTAACGACCGACGATGTATGCCATACGTCCTCAAAAAAAAAAGCACTTAACGACCGAGGACGTATGGCATACGTCGTCGGTTAAACAGAGCACTGGAAGCGATCGAAATCGCTTCCAGCTGCTCTAACAGTATTGCAGGCTTGCCTTGAGGTCTAGGCATCCTGCAATACTGTTCCCGAGTGCCGGGACCGGATTGATCACTCCCCCACGAGTGATCACTTCCGGTTTCGCTCCACGTGGAGCCCGGCAGTGTTTCAGAGCATCGGAAGCGATCGGACACGCTTCTGATGCTCTGCTTGTGTGCTAAGTGCCTCGGTGGGTCGAGGCACTTAGTTAGTTATAAAATAAAAGGCAAAATTGATTTTAAAAAAAAACGTATAAAATAAAAAAAGCCTAAAATAGCCCCCCCCCTCCCCCTTCACTAGGCATCCAAGATGGCGATGCCCAGTGCATCATGGGGCCTCTGGGGGTGTCCCTAGCCTGCCTCATCATAGGGGCAAGCTAGGGTCACCCAATCTGAGCCTCCCACCCAAAAAAAAAATAAAAATAATAAAATACCCCATTTGTCTGATCATGTCAATATTTGTAAATATTGACTATGATCAGTGTGGATCTCCCTCCCTCTCCTCACTTGCCATTTTGTTGGAGAGAGAGAGAGAGACCTGTATTTAGCAGAGAGAAAGATTTATTTATTTTATTTGTTAAAAAAATATAGAACCAAAGGCTCTTTTCAGAGCCATTAACCCCTAGCTTGCCAGTCATCACTATATATCACTGGCAGTAGCATAGGTGAACTTTTTTTTGCTGCATTTTGCTGTCTGTGCATTTTTTTAGGGGTTAATTTTGTTGTTGTAATTTTTTAAAAACCCAAAGGCTCTTTTCAGAAACATTTAGTTAATTTAATTTAATTTTCAGAGCCATTAACCCCTAGCTTGCCAGTGATCGCTATAAATCACTGGCAGTTGCATAGCTGTACTTTTTTGCTGTCTGTGCATTTTTTTAGGGGTTAATTTTGTTGTTGTAATTTTTTAAAAACCCAAAGGCTCTTTTCAGAAACATTTAGTTAATTTAATTTTCAGAGCCATTAACCCCTAGCTTGCCAGTGATCGCTATAAATCACTGGCAGTAGCATAGCTGTACTTTTTTGCTAGTTAATTTAGTTAATTAATTTAGTTAATTTAATTTAATTTTCAGAGCCATTAACCCCTAGCTTGCCAGTGATCGCTATAAATCACTGGCAGTTGCATAGCTGTACTTTTTTGCTGTCTGTGCATTTTTTTAGGGGTTAATTTTGTTGTTGTAATTTTTTAAAAACCCAAAGGCTCTTTTCAGAAACATTTAGTTAATTTAATTTAATTTTCAGAGCCATTAACCCCTAGCTTGCCAGTGATCGCTATAAATCGCTGGCAGTAGCATAGCTGTACTTTTTTGTTAGTTAATTTAGTTAATTAATTTAGTTAATTTAATTTAATTTTCAGAGCCATTAACCCCTAGCTTGCCAGTGATCGCTATAAATCACTGGCAGTTGCATAGCTGTACTTTTTTGCTGTCTGTGCATTTTTTAGGGGTTAATTTTGTTGTTGTAATTTTTTAAAAACCCAAAGGCTCTTTTCAGAAACATTTAGTTAATTTAATTTTCAGAGCCATTAACCCCTAGCTTGCCAGTGATCGCTATAAATCACTGGCAGTAGCATAGCTGTACTTTTTTGCTAGTTAATATAGTTAATTAATTTAGTTAATTTAATTTTTTTAGTAATTGTTTTCTGTGACAGATACAAAAATGTCACAGAAAAGATATAGTGCTGAGGAGGCCTATGCCATCCTTGCGTCAGAATCAGATGCCTCTATTTCTGACTCAGACCCCAATTTTGACCCTGCCATGTGCTCAGATACATCACTAGATGCAGTCTCAACTGATAGTGATGTATCTGTGGCTGCTAGCCCCCCTGCCAGCCCCCCTGCTACCCCCCCTGCCAGCCCCCCTGCCAGAAGGAGGCGTATTGCTGCCATTGCTGCTGAAGAGTGGGTAACGCCTCATCTCCAGAGGCCAGATATCCCACCCTTCACAGCAAATGCTGGCATAAATATAGATGTGGCAGGTTTTAGCCCCCAGCAGTTTCTGGAAGTGTTTCTGGGCGATGATATATTGGGGAACATTGTCGCCCAAACTAATTTATATGCCCATCAGTTCCGTGCTGCAAAGCCTGGAACATATTTGGCAAGGCAGCAATGGGCCCCCATCAATGTGCCAGAATTCAAAAAATTCTGGGCATTGACTATGCTGATGGGCATCATAAAGAAACCCTCCATTCACTCCTACTGGAGTAGTAGCCCCATCTGCTCTACCCCCATTTTCTCCCAGACTATGTCGAGGAAGAGGTATGAAATGATTCTGCATTTCATGCACTTCAGCGACAACAGCCTGTGCCCCCCTAGGGAGCATCCCCAATTTGACAGGCTGTATAAAATCCGCCCCCTGATAACCCACTTTTCTGCCAGGTTTGCAGAGGCTTATACACCTGGAAGGAATATATGCGTTGATGAATCCCTAATGAAGTATAAGGGAAGGCTGGGATTCAAGCAGTATATTCCTTCCAAACGCTCCAGATATGGGGTAAAGGTGTATAAGCTCTGTGACAGCGAGACTGGGTATACTCAGGCCTTCCGGGTGTATGAGGGAAAGGATAGCCACCTTGACCCTCCAGGTTGCCCAGAACATATGGGAACCACTGGCAAGATTGTCTGGGACCTGATATTACCCCTAATGAACAAAGGGTATCACTTGTACTTAGACAATTTTTATACAAGTGTCCTTTTGTTCAAGCTACTGTATTGCTTTGATACAGTAGCTTGCGGAACAATTAAAAAGAACCGCGCAGGTTTCCCAGGACAACTTGTACGCACCCGGCTACGAAGGGGGGAGACCTCAGCTCTGCGCCAAGAGGAGCTGTTGGCACTTAAGTACAGAGACAAGAAGGATGTATACCTTCTTACCACCATCCACACAGAGAGGACGGTGGCGGTTTCTGTACGTGGCAGAGCTGAGATCATAAGGAAGCCAGTGTGCATCAAGTCTTATAACCGGCATATGGGTGGGGTTGATATGGCTGATCAGCTGCTGCAGCCCTACCTAATTATGCGGAAGACAAGGGCCTGGTACAAAAAGGTTGCAATTTACCTAATGCAGATTGCAACCCACAACGCTTTTTTGTTGTTCAAAAAAGCAAACCCCAGAGTTAAAAAAACTTTTTTACAGTTTCAGCTCCAGATTATTACTGGGATTTTGTACCATGATGCACCTGCTCCCCGGGCGGTGATGGGAGAGAGCAGAGTTGGGGCTACTCATTTTATTTTTAAAATCCCCCCTACTGCCGCAAAGCAGAAACCACAAAAAAAATGCAGAGTCTGTACCAAGAGGGGGAAGAGAAGGGACACCATATATCACTGTCCTGATTGCCCTGGACAGCCTGCACTCTGCATTGGGGACTGCTTCAAGCGGTACCATACAATGGTCAATTTTTTTTAAAAAAAAATACATTTGGTGTTATATATATAAATATTTTTTTTTGGTTATGTTTACTGTTAGATGGGTTTTTGTTTTTTTTACTTTTACTATGCCAGATTTTTACATTTCACTACTCTATTTTTTTCTAAAATTGGGCCTGTTATTTTTTTTTAACCAAAACCCCTGTCAAACCTATGCATGGGGGACATAGGTGTTCTCAGGGGGCCTTGCAAAAAACAACCTGAAGTATGTTTTTGTAATAACTTACAACAGTCTCTCCTAAATCATAGTCAAAAAGCAATGTGTCTGTAAAAATGAAAATTGAAAAATAACCACCATACACTTTCTCCAATTTTTTGGGCTAAAACGGTTGCTTCAAAGGCATCAAAGCACACCATATACAATACCTTTGGGTGTCAACATTTAAAAAATATACACTTTCATGGCAATAAATAAAAGTGGGGTATACAATAGGCCACAAACTAAAGATAGGCCTATCAGAAGAAATACTCTCATTGTTAATAACTAAAATCACAAGTCATAAAATTGTAACATAACCTTCCCAAAATCCTGGCAAACCTATGCATGGGGGGCATAGGTGTACTCAGGGTGCCTTGCAGAAAACAACCTGAAGTATTCTTTTGCAATAACTTACAACAGTCTCTCCTAAATCATAGTCAAAAAGCAATGTGTCTGTAAAAATGAAAATTGAAAAATAACCACCATACAGTTTCTCCAATTTTTTGGGCTAAAACGGTTGCTTCAAAGGCATCAAAGCACACCATATACAATACCTTGGGGTGTCAACATTTAAAAAATATACACTTTCATGGCAATAAATAAAAGTGGGGTATGCAATAGGCCACAAACTAAAGATAGGCCTATCAGAAGAAATACTCTCATTGTTAATAACTAAAATCACAAGTCATAAAATTGTAACATAACCTTCCCAAAATCCTGGCAAACCTATGCATGGGGGGCATAGGTGTACTCAGGGTGCCTTGCAGAAAACAACCTGAAGTATTCTTTTGCAATAACTTACAACAGTCTCTCCTAAATCATAGTCAAAAAGCAATGTGTCTGTAAAAATGAAAATTGAAAAATAACCACCATACACTTTCTCCAATTTTTTGGGCTAAAACGGTTGCATCAAAGGCATCAAAGCACACCATATACAATACCTTGGGGTGTCAACTTTTCAAATATATGCACATTCATGGAAAACAAATAAATTGGGGTATGTTAAAAGACCCCCCAAAAAGACGATAGGCAAAGAAAATATGTTAAATGTGAAAAAAAATCACAAACGCATGTCAGACATTTGGCATTGCACCCCCCAAACAAGCCACCAAACCTATGCATAGGTGGTATCACTGAACTCAGGAGATGTTGGTGACCACATATTGGTGTCTTCTTTCCATGTCTAAAGTACAATGTATGTGAACAATAACACAAAAATATGAATGCCCAATAGTTTGACAAAGACTAGTGGTTAAATTAGTGCCTGGAAAGTGTTAAAAAACCTGCATTTGAAATACCCTAGGAAGTCTACTTTTCAAAAATATATGGTTTGATTGAGGTAAATTACATTGGCCGGCTTCAGAAATGTCTTAAATAGGACATGGGTGCATGGGATGTGAAAATTCAAAGTTGAAAAACTGGAATGTGCTACCTAAAAATAAGGCCATTTAGCCCCCAGAGAACCCGACACACCTATACATAGGTGGTATCACTGTACTCAGGAGATTTTGTTGAACACATATTGAGGTGGTTTTTGGCAGTAACACATAACAGGAACTGAAAATACATGCCTAAAGTACAATGTGTGTGAAAAATAACACAAAAAAATGACTACCCAAAAGTTTGACAAAGACTGGTGGTTTAATTAGTGCATGGAAAGTGTTAAAATATCAGCATTTGAAAAACCCTAGGGTGTCTACTTTTCAAAAATATATGGTTTGATGGGGGTAAATTCCATTGGCCAGCTTCAGAAATGTCCCAAATAGGACATGGGTGCATGATGACCGATGTGAAAATTCCAAGTTGAAAAACTGGAATGCGCTACCTAAAAATAAGGCCATTTAGCCCCCAGAGAACCCGACACACCTATACATAGGTGGTATCACTGTACTCAGGAGATGTTGTTGAACACATATTGAGGTGGTTTTTGGCAGTAACACATAACAGGAACTGAAAATCCATGCCTAAAGTACAATGTGTGTGAAAAATAACACAAAAAAATGACTACCCAAAAGTTTGACAAAGACTGGTGGTTGAATTAGTGCATGGAAAGTGTTAAAATATCAGCATTTGAAAAACCCTAGGGTGTCTACTTTTCAAAAATATATGGTTTGATGGGGGTAAATTCCATTTGCCAGCTTCAGAAATGTCCCAAATAGGACATGGGTGCATGATGACCGATGTGAAAATTCCAAGTTGAAAAACTGGAATGCGCTACCTAAAAATAAGGCCATTTAGCCCCCAGAGAACCCGACACACCTATACATAGGTGGTATCACTGTACTCAGGAGATGTTGTTGAACACATATTGAGGTGGTTTTTGGCAGTAACACATAACAGGAACTGAAAATCCATGCCTAAAGTACAATGTGTGTGAAAAATAACACAAAAAAATAACTACCCAAAAGTTTGACAAAGACTGGTGGTTTAATTAGTGCATGGAAAGTGTTAAAATATCAGCATTTGAAAAACCCTAGGGTGTCTACTTTTCAAAAATATATGGTTTGATGGGGGTAAATTCCATTTGCCAGCTTCAGAAATGTCCCAAATAGGACATGGGTGCATGATGACCGATGTGAAAATTCCAAGTTGAAAAACTGGAATGCGCTACCTAAAAATAAGGCCATTTAGCCCACAGAGAACCCGACACACCTATACATAGGTGGTATCACTGTACTCAGGAGATGTTGTTGAACACATATTGAGGTGGTTTTTGGCAGTAACACATAACAGGAACTGAAAATACATGCTTAAAGTACAATGTGGGTGAAAAATAACACAAAAAAATGACTACACAAAAGTTTGACAAAGACTAGTGGTTGAATTAGTGCATGGAAAGTGTTAAAATACCAGCATTTGAAATACCCTAGGGTGTCTACTTTTCAAAAATATGTGGTTTGATGGGGGTAAATTCCATTGGCCAGCTTCAGAAATGTCCCAAATAGGACATGGGTGCATGATGACCGATGTGAAAATTCCAAGTTGAAAAACTGGAATGCGCCCCCAAAAAATAAGGCCATTTAGCCCCCAGAGAACCCGACACACCTATACATAGGTGGTATCACTGTACTCGGGAGATGTTGTTGAACACATATTGAGGTGGTTTTTGTCAGTAACACATAACAGGAACTGAAAATACATGCCTAAAGTACAATGTGTGTGAAAAATAACACAAAAAAATGACTACCCAAAAGTTTGACAAAGACTAGTGGTTGAATTAGTGCATGGAAAGTGTTAAAATACCAGCATTTGAAATACCCTAGGGTGTCTACTTTTCAAAAATATATGGTTTGATGGGGGTAAATTCCATTGGCCAGCTTCAGAAATGTCCCAAATAGGACATGGGTGCATGATGACCGATGTGAAAATTCCAAGTTGAAAAACTGGAATGCGCTACCTAAAAATAAGGCCATTTAGCCCCCAGAGAACCCGACACACCTATACATAGGTGGTATCACTGTACTCAGGAGATGTTGTTGAACACATATTGAGGTGGTTTTTGGCAGTAACACATAACAGGAACTGAAAATCCATGCCTAAAGTACAATGTGTGTGAAAAATAACACAAAAAAATGACTACCCAAAAGTTTGACAAAGACTGGTGGTTTAATTAGTGCATGGAAAGTGTTAAAATATCAGCATTTGAAAAACCCTAGGGTGTCTACTTTTCAAAAATATATGGTTTGATGGGGGTAAATTCCATTTGCCAGCTTCAGAAATGTCCCAAATAGGACATGGGTGCATGATGACCGATGTGAAAATTCCAAGTTGAAAAACTGGAATGCGCTACCTAAAAATAAGGCCATTTAGCCCCCAGAGAACCCGACACACCTATACATAGGTGGTATCACTGTACTCAGGAGATGTTGTTGAACACATATTGAGGTGGTTTTTGGCAGTAACACATAACAGGAACTGAAAATACATGCCTAAAGTACAATGTGGGTGAAAAATAACACAAAAAAATGACTACACAAAAGTTTGACAAAGACTAGTGGTTGAATTAGTGCATGGAAAGTGTTAA